>NC_139629.1:25296622-25306622 GCF_964638095.1 Poromitra crassiceps
CCATAGACCCCCCATGTAAAACAAAAATAGAGTTTTGGTCTCTATAGCTAATTCTCCCATTGATGACAACTGTACGGGGGGGGTGGGGGGGGGGGGGGGGGGGCACAGTATGTTCGTTATGTTCGTTATGCCAAACTGTAGTTTGGCATAACGAAGGTTATGCCAAACCCCACATAGGTTACGCCAAACCCCACATAGGTTGCGCTAAAACCACCACCGCAAAGCGTCCTCCTGTACTTGGTCAGTCGGCAGGAAAGTATCGCGGGACTTCACGAGACTTGGTGACCGAGATCACGTTTGAGGTAATTTGATCCCTGTGGGACTCCAGGAAACAGCCTTTGGCGAAATATCACTGTGGTGCTTCTTGAGGGATCAGATTCTGACGATATTTGGCGAAAACGGGAATAAAAATAGCTATTTAGATGCAGGAAAGACAGGCTCACACTTGGCCCCAAGTCAGCTCCATTTTACAACTGACTTGGACGCTATTGATGTCAAAACAACGCTAGGACGGCCAGAAACGCCGCGGAGATCGCCTGGTGAGTGGCCAAATCATAATTAATGCCAGGAGATGGATCCAGGTTCAAAAAAACCGAAATTCTCCTTTAAGCTTTCTCAAAGTACACCAAATTCATGCATTTTACTTTAAAATGTTCTGGCAAATCTGGCAAATCTGGCGGGGGGGATGCCCCCGCACCCCCCTAGGGGGTCTGCGGTCCCCCACCACAAATACACAAAATCCTGTGGGAAACACTGTATTCATCTATGAAGGTGCAGCACCAGCAGGGGGCGATATACGCACTAGGTGCCCGACGTAAAACGGTGGCCAGTAGGGGTGTTGTGGTCGGGGTGGGCGGACGGGCGTATACGTTTGCCTTGGATGCCCATGACTGGTGTTCGATTCCCAGCGTAAGCCACATTTAAATTTGTAACAAACGTGTTTCTCATTTAACCATGAGCAAACCCTAAGCTGTTTGAGCCTAAACATAACCCTAACCCTAACCCTAAGCTGTTTGAGCCTAAACACATAACCCTAACAACCAACCTTTGAGGCCTAGTTCAACGTTTTCAAACTCGTGGCATCCAGACGGGTGCTTGGCCTTCGTCAGACCAGCAAGGCATTCTGGGATAATAACACAGGTAAAAGGTGACACTGACACACACTGGACCGGCGGGGGTATTACATGATTTGGCTGTATGTCCAGTTGGTGAATGCTGTTCCCTTGTCTGTTCTAAACAGCCGGTGTCTGGTAGTTGTTTTTCCGGTTCGTTTGGAATAAACAGAAGAAGAAGAAGTACGTTAGCATGAGCGGTGAACAGACAAAAGACGAGAGAATAAACAGAAGAAGAAGAAGTAGGTTTAGCATGATTGGTGAACAGACAAAAGACGAGAGAGACTCAAACTTCATCAACAGAAAATCCAAGCTCCGCCCACACTGTTTGATTGACAGGTGATCTCTAGGAAGGGAAGGTAGTAAGAGTCATAACAGCCCCTGCAGGAGTCACAGTGGATGGAGGCGGGATAAGCACATGATTGAGTAATGGCTGCCATGTGGGTATGGAGATACGACCAGAACCAGAACCAGACTCAGGCCTGTGTGTGTGTGTGTGTGTGTGTGTGTGTGTGTGTGTGTGTGTGTGTGTGTGTGTGTGTGTGTGTGCATGAGGGAGAGAAAGAGATAGGGAGAGAGAGAGGAAAGAGAAAAGATAGAGGGAGAGAGAGAGGAAAGAGAGAAAAGATAGAGAGAGAGAGAGAGAGAGAGAGAGAGAGAGACAGACAGAGGGTATTTTTTCAAATGTGATTTTGTTTCCAGCTAAAGACAAAAAGCTCTGGGCCACTCAAAAGGTTATATTTTACATATTACGTGTTTGGCATAAGTATAACAAACCTGTACTATGCTGCTGATGTGTGTGTGCGTGTGTGCACGTGTGTGTGTGTGCGTGTGTGTGTGCACACGTGCGCGCGCGTGCGTGTGTGTGTGTGGCAGCGGTATCTTGGCCTCAGCCCTCCATCGCTGGAATTTCCTCCAGCTCAGCAGCCAGGACAAGATGGCTACCATATGCCAGCTATTCACACACACACACACACACACACACACACACACACACACACACACACACACACACACACACACACAATTGAATGAAGGCCACAATACAGCTAGCATGCAAGTTTGTGATACTGACGCCAAGCATACATAAAGACATAAACACACTCAAACACATCATGAATGACAGAATCACACACATAACAAAGCTCATGATATGGACACACACCAGTGTTGGAGTCAAGGCACTAAATCTCCAGTCTCGAGTCCCCAGTGTTCTAGTCCCCAGTGTTCTAGTCCCCAGTGTTCAAGTCCCCAGTGTTCAAGTCCCCAGTGTTCAAGTCCCCAGTGTTCAAGTCCCCAGTGTTCAAGTCCCCAGTGTTCAAGTCCCCAGTGTTCAAGTCCCCAGTGTTCTAGTCCCCAGTGTTCTAGTCCCCAGTGTTCAAGTCCCCAGTGTTCAAGTCCCCAGTGTTCTAGTCCCCAGTGTTCAAGTCCCCAGTGTTCAAGTCCCCAGTGTTCAAGTCCCCAGTGTTCAAGTCCCCAGTGTTCAAGTCCCCAGTGTTCAAGTCCCCAGTGTTCTAGTCCCCAGTGTTCAAGTCCGAATCACCAAAGAAGAATCCGAGTGACTCCAAGTCCGGACTTACATGAGCGTGAGTGAATCCACATGTAGGTGCAACACACCTTGCCCAAAAGTGAATAATGTCATGGTGTTAATATAGCTATCAATATCTTTTAATTAAAAGATAAATTAGGCTTATTACAAAGAAAACACACACACAAAAATCGTGTCTTTATCAATTAATTAACAAGTCCAAGTTTCCAACTTCAGAGTCCGAAAGCATGAATTCCACTGCCTGTACAGATTGTGTATGTGCATGTGTGTGTGTGTGTGTGTGTGTGTGTGTGTGTGTGTGTGTGTGTGTGTGTGTGTGTGTGTGTCTGTGTGTGTGTGTGTGTGTGTGTGTGTTTGTGTGTGTGTCAGTTTCTCTGCAACTGGCTGATTGGTCGCTGTATTCTGACTGGCTTTGGGTGGGGCCAGAAGCTCGGTCTGCAGCTACAAAGATCATAAATCATGTATTATTTCCTGCTTTGGTCTTGCCTTTCATAACGTTACATAGTTGTGATGAGTTATCATAGCTAGCAAGCGCTAATTAAGTAGCATTAATGGAAAATAAAGAGAAAAAGTTTCCCATCGAACTTAAAACCATGGTGCGAGCGTTCTCCAAGCTTAGTTTTGAGACGTTTATTCCCTCAGTCTTTCAAATAAAAGCTGCAGAGAACTGGGAAGCTTTGAAGGGCTGGAATCAAACTTGATAATCAAATCCATTTGGCTCTTGCCAGGCTATTGTTTCACAAGAGAAAATCACATTGGTGTGGAAACAACCATTGATTTGGTCCACTTCTCTCTGTCAAAAAGCTCCTTTCCTGTCCTCGGCCCCCGGTCTGAGTTTCCTTCTTAGGAAAAGAACGGACTTCTGCTGAATTGTTGATCATTTTGCTCTTATTAGAAGACAGGAAACACAGAGGAGAAACTGTGAGCTGGCAGGCAGGTGGCGCTAGACAACAAACCTGCTATCTCCTGCATGCAGTCAGGATTCCTACATACTTTCCATTTTAAAATTCCATGTTTTTCCCAGACCCTACATGTATGTCCTTGACAGGATTTGATTTTGGTGGGTATTTGATATAACACGTGCTGGGTAATGTCCAGTGTTGGGGGTAACTCATTACAAAAGTAATATATTACTTTTAGCAGTAACTCAGTAATATAACTTATTACTTATAGGATTTCAGTAATATTATACCAGTTACTTTGTCAAGTAACTCAAGTTACACATTTAGTTACATTTTCTTTTAAATCAAAGCACATGTTTAAAAAAGATACAATCATTTCCTAAACAAACTGTGTGTTTTTATGCAACTAACCACTATAGACGACAATAACAAAGGAAAAGAACAACATTTAGAATCTTGGATTGTTTACACTGATTTCAAGGTGGGTTGAAATCATTTTTCGGGGATGGTTCCGGGGCGGCAATGTCATTCTGCTGCTGCTGTTGTTTTGGTAAAAGTAATGCAAAAGTAGTGTAATAAGTAACGAGTTACTCTACACAGACAGTAATATTGTAAAGTAACTTATTACTTTCAAACAAATGTAACTAGTAATATGTAGTATATTACATTTTGAAAGTAACTTGCCCAACACTGGTAATGTCTGAACATTATTCGCCACATCAACAAAACATGTGGACTCAAAGTGGCGCTACAAAAACACACTGTAAACGCTATAATGATGTGTGTATCGGACATGAACCACAACATTTTCCATACTTTTCCAGACATTTTTTCTTCCCAAATTCCCAAACTATTTGAGACCTGGGAATGATCACATTCATTTACATACGTCTCCAGACTCCCCAGACCAGTGTGGGATCAGGTGTGTATGTCAACTGCTTACAGGGAACCTTTGAAGCTGGCAGATGGTTGCAACGGCAAACACCGCCACGTGCTAAAGCTAACCGCAGGCACACTCTGAACCTCTAAAAAGTCTCCTAGAGTGCAGGGGGAGACTTGGAGAAGCTCAAAAAAACAAGCTCAAATAAATAAATAAATAAATAAATAAAAAGTCAAAGTGCCTACGCTACGCTAACCACAGGGATCTGTAGCTGAATCTCCTAATCACACAGCAGAGCTCTGTTTGCCAGAGAAAACGCCCCTGTCAGAGGAAAGTTACAGTTGTTTTGAATCCGACAATTACTCCAATTATGCTCGTTAAGAGTTTTTTTCTTTCCTTTTTTATCCCTCTCTCCATTTTTCAACAGGAGGGCATTTGAAGAATGTCATTTTGTTTTGCCTTTTTTACACTATTCCCACAAAAAGTTCACCATTTATAGGCCTACATAATTCAAGCTGAGGAGCTGCCCAGTTCAACAAAAAATATCTCTCATCTTTACCTCTCTCTGCACGTGCATGTGACTGTCGTTTGCCTCGGGTCACTTACGCTTAGTGAGTGAGAAGCAAAACAGACAAAATACTAAATTAGAGGGCACTCGGTATAGTGATACCTCTAAACTAGAGGGCACTCTGTAGAGTGATACCTCTAAACTAGAGGGCACTCTGTAGAGTGATACCTCTAAACTAGAGGGCTCTCGGTAGAGTTATACCTCTAAACTAGAGGGCACTCGGTATAGTGATACGTCTAAACTAGAGGGCACTCTGTAGAGTGATACGTCTAAACTAGAGGGCACTCGGTAGAGTGATACCTCTAAACTAGAGGGCTCTCGGTAGAGTGATACCTCTAAACTAGAGGGCTCTCGGTAGAGTGATACGTCTAAACTAGAGGACACTCTGTAGAGTGATACCTCTAAACTAGAGGGCTCTCGGTAGAGTGATACGTCTAAACTAGAGGACACTCTGTAGAGTGATACCTCTAAACTAGAGGGCACTCGGTAGAGTGATACCTCTAAACTAGAGGGCACTCGGTAGAGTGATACCTCTAAACTAGAGGGCTCTCGGTAGAGTGATACCTCTAAACTAGAGGGCTCTCGGTAGAGTGATACGTCTAAACTAGAGGGCACTCGGTAGAGTGATACCTCTAAACTAGAGGGCACTCTGTAGAGTGATACCTCTAAACAAGAGGGCTCTCGGTAGAGTGATACCTCTAAACTAGAGGGCTCTCGGTAGAGTGATACGTCTAAACTAGAGGGCTCTCGGTAGAGTGATACCTCTAAACTAGAGGGCCCTCGGTATAGTGATACCTCTAAACTAGAGGGCACTCTGTAGAGTGATACCTCTAAACTAGAGGGCTCTCGGTAGAGTGATACCTCTAAACTAGAGGGCACTCTGTAGAGTGATACCTCTAAACTAGAGGGCACTCTGTAGAGTGATACCTCTAAACTAGAGGGCTCTCGGTAGAGTGATACCTCTAAACTAGAGGGCTCTCGGTAGAGTGATACCTCTAAACTAGAGGGCACTCTGTAGAGTGATACCTCTAAACTAGAGGGCACTATGTAGAGTGATACCTCTAAACTAGAGGGCACTCTGTAGAGTGATACCTCTAAACTAGAGGGCTCTCGGTAGAGTGATACGTCTACCAACCTTGCTACAAAGTTCCGTGGGGTTACATGAATTCGGTGGCTTTTTGCGATTGGCGGCGCCCATTGCAACACCCCTTTTTGACCAGTGGGCATGGAAGGTTAATCTGTTCTAAGTTGGCCCATGAGGTCATGAGGTACTTTTCTACAAGCGTTTGTGTCAATCCGTTCAGAACTTTTTGAGATATCCAGACAGGTGAAAACAGGACTCTGCTGGTCAAAATGCAACAAAGTCCAAACTTTTCCACGATTGTTTCGGACTGAAGAAAATAGAGCGAACGTGTGATGGCACCGTTGAATGTGCTGGGCTCATTGTTGGAGTGTTTGGGCTGTGTTGAGCTGGACTCAGCTGGCAGCACCAGAATATCAGCGTAAACCGCAGCGCCGACACTTTACGACTGCGGTTTGGAAAATTCCACAACGACAAAATCCCAGAGTCCAGAGTCCACTCCGCCGAACGTAAACTCCTGTCTGCATTCCAACAAGCTCCGAGGGATCAGACGCAGCCCAAGTGTGTGTGTGTGTGTGTGTGTGTGGTTAAAGTCTATATAAAGCCATTTGATGCACAAGAGGATGGCTCAAACAGACACACATTCTGATTGTACAGCTGGATTGTGGACACACACACACACATGTGCGCGCACGCACGCACACACACGCACATGCGCGCGTACGCACACACGCACGCACGCACGCACGCACGCACACACGCACACACACACACACACACACACACACACACACACACACACACACAGTACAGTGTGAGTCAGTACTGCTACTAGCCAGAGGCCGATGTTGGCCCAACAAACATCTGCTCTGTATGAGCCAATGACATGCTTTTGCACATACACACACAAACACACACACACACACACACATCTGCTCTCTGTTATCCGACAAGACCATGCACACTGCCATGTACATCCACAAGCAAATGCATACACATGAAGCACACACGCGCACACACACACACACACACACACACACACACACACACACACAAATCCACACATGTATGCTGTGTGATCAGTTACTAGCCTTGCACAGCTACCCTTCATCAGAAACCGAGATAGAAACCGGAGAATCCAAACCAGCGAAAGAAAGAAAGAAAGAAAGAAAGAAAGAAAGAAAGAAAGAAAGAAAGAAAGAAAGGAAGAGGAAGCAGGGATTGAGTTGAGTAATGTTTGTGGCTAAATTCATTAGCCTGGTCATGATTGTTATTCAGACTAATTTACAACGGGTGTGTTTGTAAATGTCACTCCGAGCGTCCAGAGCGCACTCTAGCACAAACTGGACCATCCAGAGAGCAATCTGACACAAACTGGACCATCCAGAGAGCACTCTGACACAAACTGGACCATCCAGAGAGCATTCTGACACAAACTGGACCATTCTGACACAAACTGGACCATCCAGAGAGCATTCTGACACAAACTGGACCATCCAGAGAGCACTCTGACACAAACTGGACTGTCCAGAGAGCACTCTGACACAAACTGGACTGTCCAGAGAGCACTCTGACACAAACTGGACCGTCCAGAGAGCACTCTGACACAAACTGGACTGTCCAGAGAGCACTCTGACACAAACTGGACTGTCCAGAGAGCACTCTGACACAAACTGGACTGTCCAGAGAGCACTCTGACACAAACTGGACCGTCCAGAGAGCACTCTGACACAAACTGGACTGTCCAGAGAGCACTCTGACACAAACTGGACTGTCCAGAGAGCACTCTGACACAAACTGGACCATTCTGACACAAACTGGACCATCCAGAGAGCACTCTGACACAAACTGGACCATCCAGAGAGCACTCTGACACAAACTGGACTGTCCAGAGAGCACTCTGACACAAACTGGACTGTCCAGAGAGCATTCTGACACAAACTGGACCATCCAGAGAGCACTCTGACACAAACTGGACTGTCCAGAGAGCATTCTGACACAAACTGGACTGTCCAGAGAGCATTCTGACACAAACTGGACAGCATTCTGACACAAACTGGACTGTCCAGAGAGCACTCTGACACAAACTGGACCATCCAGAGAGCACTCTGACACAAACTGGACCATCCAGAGAGCATTCTGACACAAACTGGACCATCCAGAGAGCACTCTGACACAAACTGGACTGTCCAGAGAGCACTCTGACACAAACTGGACTGTCCAGAGAGCATTCTGACACAAACTGGACTGTCCAGAGAGCACTCTGACACAAACTGGACCATCCAGAGAGCATTCTGACACAAACTGGACCATCCAGAGAGCACTCTGACACAAACTGGACTGTCCAGAGAGCATTCTGACACAAACTGGACTGTCCAGAGAGCATTCTGACACAAACTGGACCGTCCAGAGAGCACTCTGACACAAACTGCATTCTGACACAAACTGGACTGTCCAGAGTGCACTCTGACACAAACTGGACCGTCCAGAGAGCACTCTGACACAAACTGGACCATCCAGAGAGCACTCTGACACAAACTGGACTGTCCAGAGAGCATTCTGACACAAACTGGACCATCCAGACAGCATTCTGACACAAACTGGACCATTCTGACACAAACTGGACCATCCAGAGAGCACTCTGACACAAACTGGACCATCCAGAGCGCACTCTGACACAAACTGGACCATCCAGAGAGCACTCTGACACAAACTGGACCATCCAGAGAGCACTCTGACACAAACTGGACTGTCCAGAGAGCATTCTGACACAAACTGGACCATCCAGACAGCATTCTGACACAAACTGGACCATTCTGACACAAACTGGACCATCCAGAGAGCACTCTGACACAAACTGGACCATCCAGAGCGCACTCTGACACAAACTGGACCATCCAGAGAGCACTCTGACACAAACTGGACCATCCAGAGCGCACTCTGACACAAACTGGACCATCCAGAGAGCACTCTGACACAAACTGGACTGTCCAGAGAGCATTCTGACACAAACTGGACCATCCAGACAGCATTCTGACACAAACTGGACCATTCTGACACAAACTGGACCATCCAGAGAGCACTCTGACACAAACTGGACCATCCAGAGTGCACTCTGACACAAACTGGACTGTCCAGAGAGCACTCTGACACAAACTGGACCATCCAGAGAGCACTCTGACACAAACTGGACTGTCCAGAGAGCATTCTGACACAAACTGGACCATTCTGACACAAACTGGACCATCCAGACAGCATTCTGACACAAACTGGACCATTCTGACACAAACTGGACCATCCAGAGAGCACTCTGACACAAACTGGACCATCCAGAGTGCACTCTGACACAGACTGGACTGTCCAGAGTGCACTCTGACACAAACTGGACCATCCAGAGAGCACTCTGACACAAACTGGACCATCCAGAGTGCACTCTGACACAAACTGGACCATCCAGAGAGCACTCTGACACAAACTGGACTGTCCAGAGCGCACTCTGGCACAAACTGGACTGTCCAGAGTGCACTCTGGCACAAACTGGACCATCCAGAGAGCACTCTGACACAAACTGGACCATCCAGAGTGCACTCTGACACAAACTGGACCATCCAGAGAGCACTCTGACACAAACTGGACCGTCCAGAGAGCACTCTGACACAAACTGGACTGTCCAGAGCGCACTCTGGCACAAACTGGACTGTCCAGAGTGCAATCTGACACAAACTCGACCATTCAGAGGAGCGCACTCACATACTCTGGATTTTTTTTTAATCAATATTTAATCTATCTTTCCGCACCCATTTCATGCCTGCCCGTCCTGACAGCAGATGTGGTTTTCGTGGGAGTTTCTCATTGTTCTCCTTCAGGGTCTAAAGTTTGGAGCGTGTCAATTTCATTTATTGCTTCAT
>NC_139629.1:25326622-25336622 GCF_964638095.1 Poromitra crassiceps
AAGGAAAATGAGGGAGAAAGGGTTCGAACCCTTTCCCCCTCATTTTCCTTTCATATAAAAGATAAATTATGCTCTCAATTGTATAACATTGTAATTTAGGATGTTACCTGAACGCAACACAGGTGGTTACAGCCAATGACATGCACGGAAAACGTATGTAGGCTATGTGTGTGTGTCACGGACCCAGTGTCTCCCAGCTCCATGGGAGAAGAACCTACAGAGAAAACTGCTATATCGACACGTCTGAAAAACTACCTCATGAGAGCGCAAAAGCTTTTTGCAATATTTGGGAGGTTTTTCGAAATTTACGTGTTTGCATTACCCGATTTTTATTGCGATATTTAGTAATGGAAACACGGCTTACAGACAGGCCAAGGACAAGAACAAGAAAAGTGGCAGGGGCAGAGCAACGTGTCCTTTTTATAAAGAAATAGATGCAGTGCTGCGTGATCGGCCATCGTTTTGTCCAGGTGAAGGGGACGTTCACTGTGCATTTGAGCTTAACAATAACCTCTATTTCCCTGTGCATGTATGCAAACATGCATGCACACGTTCAGGGGGCGCGCGCGTGATGACGTTCGAGCTGGAGAGCAATCGGATTGCAATCTGTTCACCCAAAACGCATGTTAGTGCCAGGTGTAAATGGAATCAGGCTGAAGTGATAAAATACAATCGGATTGCAATCTGATGGCAGAAAACGCATGTTAATGCCAGGTGTAAATGGCCTCAATGACTACAGCCGACGGTCAACTAACACGTACGCTCTGCACCTGCATGAGACTGCGGGTATACAAACCAGATACAGTTTGCCTACCATTTAGTTCACCACTTAAACGGTTTCCTAATATAGCTACTTCATCAAGAATATAATGTACATATAATGATAATTGGGCCTTAAGAGACTGAGAGAGAAGACACATGGAGGGGGAGAAAATAGAAGAGACAAAAAGGGAGTGAGAGACAGAGAGTGAGAGAGAGAGAGAGAGAGAGAGAGAGAGAGAAAGAGAGAGAGAGAGAGAGAGTGAGATAATGTGTGTTAAAGGTTGGAGCAGGTTCATACTTATCTCACCATTCCAACATAATTATATCATTCAATATTACACCCCCCCCCCCCCCCAACCACCCACCCACACACACACACACACACACACACACACACACACACACACACACACACACACACACACACACACACACACACAACCATGCATTCTTTCATTATTTTAGACACACTTAAACGTGCTACACACATGTGCATAGACAACACAACCACACATTCCTTACACACACACACACACACACACACACACACACACACACACATTCCTTAGACACACATGAACGTGCTACACACACATGCATAGAAAACACAAGCACACATTCCTTGCACACACAGATCCCGCACACACACTTTGGCTGCCTGAGATACGTTGCTGCCTCTCCTATCGTACCATCTGAACTGACTCGCCTATCAATGATGTGTGAGCAGTCCAGTCAAAGCAGAAGCACTTTAACACCATGTGGTCCAGACCAGTGATGTGTGAGCAGTCCAGTCAAAGCAGAAGCACTTTAACACCATGTGGTCCAGACCAGCACACATGCCATCAAATCCAAAACCCTCTTTCTATCAAAACACACAGACCACCTCTCTCCCTTGGACACTTTCACTACACTTTGTATGACTGAGTTGGAGACATTTAGCTGAAGCACTTACCCAGAGAGACTTAACAATGAGTGAGAAGGTGAGCTGTGTCATTATACTATCATACAGTATTTACCTCAATAAACAAAACGACAATTTGTTTATTTTTCTCACACCGGTGCAGAAAATGCTACATTCACCATAAGCCATGGATTAAAAAAAAAAAGTATGTTTTTATTTTGAAGGTAACCCCACTTTACTTCTGGTCATATTCTGTCCATCTCTACCTGGCTTGACACAGCTGATTATATATATACTGTACGCTGCACTGTCATTCTGAAGGTAAAGCAACTTGACTTTCAGTCGTCGGCCTAGTACGTACACAGATTGTGCGCATCACAACTGCGCGCAAACTTCCTGTGATGCGCGCCGCGCGTGACAACACCGTGCCGACTTCCTGGGATGCGCGCATGGGGTAAATAAATAAATAAATAAATAAATAAATAAATAAATAAATACACATACACACGCAGCGTTCCTCATTCTATAGTAGGATAGGATAGTAGGATTGTCATGGAGCCAATTTTTGATAGATTGTGCAGCCTTTCTGCCACCCAATTACACTTTTTTAGATGAAACTCCCATCCAACTTAAAGGATATTACCAAACATTTTTTAAAGGGGCCAAAAACCATAAAATGTTTTTTTTTTTAAATATTAACTGTTATCTAGGAATTGTTTTAACACTGTAAATGCTGTTGCATACAGCATGCATTGCACAATGATTAGGGAGAAACTGGAACTAGATGGAACTAAATGGCTATATACTGGAACTAAATGACGCCACGCATTGTCCATTAAAATAAGTCCAACTCTAAACTATGAAGGTCAACATTCACGGTGTGCAGAGGCAAACCCACCATCTGTCTTGTTCACACAGTGGTGACAAAGGCCTTGAACCAGGCAAATGGACTGTGAACACAACATCATATTCAGCAGTGGTCTATAGGGGAGAAGTGGCATAGAGTTACACACGCACGCACGCACGCGCGCGCGCGCGCGCACGCACGCACACACACACACACACACACACACACACACACACACACACACACACACACACACACACACACACACACACACACACACACACACACACACACTTTCCAGGAAAAGAAAAAGTACTAGCACAACCACAGTCTTGTGCTGCTAACATACAGTACTTGCCAACCCTCCCCAATTTTCCCGGGAGACTCTTGATTTTCATGGCCGTCTGCCGCCATTTTTGGCCCCATTTCTCCTCATTTTCTCCGATATTCGGATCAGATTTCAAAATGTGCCCATTTACTAGCCTGTGTTTGGTAAAAACATTAAAGACAAAAACATCGAGGCCCTATTCTATCTCTGCTGTTTCGAAACAGGCCAAGAAAATCCTGCCCAACAGAAAGGCAGTATCCATGGTTAGTACAGTACAGTATTACCAGACAGACAGTACAAAGGTCAAGCCATTCTAACTGACTAACTGAGTTCTACAGGAAGGAGTCCTAAAACCCAGAAGTTAGCATTGTCTGATCCCCTCGTCTGGAAGTCACTGGGGTTTCTGTACGGGGATTTTGGTTAGATGCTTATACTAGACGTTAGACGTTAGATTTTTGGCGATCACATTTTATGCTTCAAAAATCATAAGAGAGTGGTCATCATTTGTGAAGATGATCTTGCTGAACACAAAGTATTTCGGTATAAGTATCAGAATATTAATATAGTAAAACCATACCAAGTCCCAAATTAAACAAACAAATCAATTAAGCTCATGCCATTGGATTTTCTGATTGCTATAAATATAGAATAGTTGAATATTCGTATTGAACAGCCGAATCTGATTCGACTGACATAATTCCGATTTGGGTACAGCCCTACAAATTAAATTACCCCACTGCACTGGCAGATAACCTGCTGCTTTCAATACATATCACTGCATTTATGCCAATATATAAGAAATCATCATAAAATAATGTCAGAAATCTTGAAACAACAAACTTTCTCCAAGACATTTTCACGTTGACCAAATACCAAGTAAACGTCCTGAAACAAGTTGCATTCGTCTGAAAAAGGCAATTTCGCTGAAACTAGTAAATAAACCCCCGATAGATAGATAGATAGATAGATAGATAGATAGATAGATAGATAGATAGATAGATAGATAGATAGATAGATAGTTTTTGCAGTGGTGCCACAGCTGTCTGTCTCGGAGCTTCTCCACTGTTTGTAGAGCCTGGCCTAAGGTCAGCCATGTTTCATTAATCAGGCCGAACCAGGCCAAAGCTGGCTAAGCTACGACTTGAAGTTGATTGATTATTCATTGATCTCCTGTCCTGTATATTGTGGGAAAGGTTTTGGAATAATTTTGTTCCAATAATTCACAAACAATTTGGAGAAAAATAATCAAAGTTCAAAGTGTCTTCTGTTAGCTTCACGGCTCTCTCACTTCAGTCCCGGAGCTAAATGTTGCTGCTGAGTGCATAAGGCGCTCTTTTCTTTTCAAATCAAGAGAGTGTTTTGGCTGGGTGGCTGGTAATGGAGACGCAAACCAAACCACGATACATCAGGAGCAGCCAGACCGCTCACAGACCAGCAACACAAGCTCCACCTCTCCTCCTCCTCCTTTGCCTTTTCTTCTTCATGTCCTCACAGACCAGCAACACAACCTCCACCTCTCCTCCATCTTTTCTTCTTCATGTCCTCACAGACCAGCAACACGAGCTCCACCTCTCCTCCTCCTCCTCTGTCTTTTCTTCTTCATGTCCTCACAGACCAGCAACACAAGCTCCACCTCTCCTCCTCCTCCTCTGTCTTTTCTTCTTCATGTCCTCACAGACCAGCAACACAAGCTCCATCTCTCCTCCTCATCTGCCTTTTCTTCTTCATGTCCTCAGAAGTCTGCAGCTCTCCTGCCTCTGAAAAGAAGCCCCACTGAGAGGACAGATTGAGTCTGCATCAACCAACCTCTTCAAATAACAACACGGCACACTGCAAAAGGTTCCCGTCTTAACGAGCTGTTTAGTCTCATATTCAGCATTCAAATTGTATTTTTCTTAACGAGCCGTTTAGTCTCATATTCAGCCTTCAAATTGTATTTTTCTTAACGAGCCGTTTAGTCTCATATTCAGCCTTCAAATTGTATTTTTCTTAACGAGCGGTTTAGTCTCATATTCAGCCTTCAAATTGTATTTTTCTTAACGAGCCGTTTAGTCTCATATTCAGTCTTCAAATTGTATTTTTCTTAACGAGCGGTTTAGTCTCATATTCAGCCTTCAAATATTTTGCTTAAAACAAGGGAACACTTTTGACAGTGAGGTGAGATACCTCCGCCTGTTTCCATGCAGCTTCAATTATTCCAGGAATGTCTAATCCAGAGATGACTGTCAGTATGAATAGGCAGATCAACTATCAAGACATTTACACTTGATTCTACTCAATTCTCTAAACCAAACTTTTTCACGTTAGGGACCCCTAACTGACACACACATTAGACCACCACCATCTGATACGATTTTGGCTTTTGGAAGTGTGATTACAGAAAGTGTATAAAACCCATGACCAAAATAGTCCTACGTTCTGTCAATGTGTTACTTATGGATGGAGTTATAGTGAAAATATATGATTCCCCTTCTTGCTGGGGACCCGCTGGAACCCCCTCAAGGCCCCCTGGGGGTCCCCGGACCCTCTTTGAGAACCACTGCTTTAAACGAGATCTTCCGAGACAGTCTCTCATTGGCTCAACACCTCTACATAAAGACCGGGTGGGGCAGGAGATCTGCTTGACTATTTACTTCCTGAAGAAGGCTAGATGCCGAAACGCGTCAAAGTTGATTTGTAAAGTCTAAAATGACATCGCCATGTAAATAAAGGCATTTTAACTTTTTTAAAGGAGAGTGCCTTGGAGTTTTTTGTTTTTTTCAAGTCTATTTGTAACCCTATCCAAAGAGCACCTCAAACAAACACTTTTTGAGTCCAGGAAGCGCTCCTTCCTAAACATTTTTTACTGCTTTAAACTATTTGATTTGCAATGGAAACAAGTGGAATGATCTGATCCAGTCATCCCATCTGCAGATTTTCTTTCACTTATTTGAAGAAAATTCAGATTTTAGGACTCAGTAATAGACTAAATGAATGACCTGTTAAGATGGATATTTTTTGCAGTGTATATCAGTGGTGGGGCGCTGTGCCCGGTTCAGTTTCGTGTCAGACAGGGGGTTCACAAACAGAACATTGTCAGGATGTAAGTAAGATGTCAGTGATGGTAAACACGCACGCCCGCAGGGTGGGAATCAACACCCCCCCCCCAGCACCCAATGCTGCTAAATCCCTGCTGCATGCTGGGAAGTCCATGTATTCTATTTGCCCCTTTGGCAAGTAACCAGGCGTCATGTGGAGGTCGCATTCTGTTCCAAAAGGTACAGCAGATGGCTGGTAAAATGGTGAAAGTCTGAATACCGTAGTTCAGTGAAAATGTGTGCGCTGTTTGTCCATTCCAAAAAATAAAGTAAAAGAAAGTGTCTCAGGTGCGTGAATTACAAAATTCTGATCAGAGAATATAGAAAATAATTTGCACACTATAAAGGTAAATAAATAAATAAAATTCCAGGGTTTTCTTACATGGTGACAAGGTGAAAAAAAAGTGCAAAAAATCAAACGCAAACAGAAAATATTTTGGTCAAAGGACTGAAAACTGATCATGGTCTTTCGACTTAGACATTTGCAGTTTGCAAGTTGCATTTTTCATTTTTTTATGTAAATATCTTCTTTTGCATCAGCTGGACTCTTGTTGCTTTCTTTACTTTGATATTGTGCTAGTTTGTTAGTTCTAAAATGGTGAAACCAGCGGGGTGGATTGTGTTGAAGCAGTCACTGTGGCCAGTAGATAAATTCACTATGTTAGTTTCCTGGCCTGGAGGCTGGAGGCTGCAGCTGCCCTGTCTACTGCACATCTGCCTGGGAAGGAAAAGACCGTTTCAAACCGTTATCTAGTCCAGGAGGATCTGCTGAGCGTGCACACTCTTCTTCTGACCTGCTTCACAGCTAGTCACTCACTCACTGCTCTCCAGCCACAGGCCTGCTTTTCTATAACTCAAACACGGAGGCTATACTTCCACAAGACTGGCTATAGTGCCAGCATGTAAAGAGTTTGGTCAGTTAGCATTAAGCTCGATGTGACTCAACTAGACCGTGTCTTCAGCTGTATATTATGACTCTTCCCCTCAACAGATATGTGAATTGGCAGAGGCTCCACAACGCTATAAAATGTGTCTCACGTCTCCTGGCCAATATTGTGACTGAACAGCAAGACTTTCCATACTTTTACAGACATGTTGTGCAATTCTGAAACTATGCAAGATCTGGAATTGGTTTTAAATGAATTGTCTTTTACGATTCCAGATTTTCCCCCATATACATGTATTACTGTAACCTTCAAGCATGGAGGAGCACCCAATCTGGTTTGAATCTTGCATATTCCCCCCGTCACCATTCCTGCCGTCTCCTCTCTCGAAAAGTAATCTAAAACCTGACGAATTTCATAGTAGCTATGATGAGCCAACATCTGCAGCCAGCGCAGTGTGTTTTTTTAATAGTTAGATTCGTGGACTGGAGGTCAAGTAAACGCTCGATAATTCGCTGAACTCAAGCTTAAATAAACAAATCCCATGGTGGCCGTTAGTGGGTAAAATAAACGAAACACGACTTTGAGCTCTTTCTAGTTTATAAACCGATCCATTAGGCAAGTTCTGTTTGAAACAGTGTCGTTGTGTAACTGTAAACCGTGTTTCACTATCACTTATGATGAGACAGTAACTCCATTCACATCAAACGACTGCAACCCACTATTTTAGGATCTTATGACAAAATGACTTCCCCCCACAAAGGGTACGGCCCCCATCTGGGCCAATCAGAAAGCAGTTGTTTTGTCCTGTAGTCGTATGCAATGCAGTGGTGAAATGCATCAGTTCCCCCAAGTTTAATCCAAATCCCATCAGAGGCGCCGGAGATCTCGAGGAGGAGCAAGACACAAACGAAGGAACAAACTAACCAGACAGAGAACGAACAAACTAATGAGCGAACACAAACACATTGACCAAACGGATCCATTGTCCCCATCTACCCGATGTCTCTGATTCACGATCATCTACCCGATGTCTCTGATTCACGATCATCTACCCGATGTCTCTGATTCACGATCATCTACCCGATGTCTCTGATTCACGATCATCTACCCGATGTCTCTGATTCACGATCATCTACCCGATGTCTCTGATTCACGATCATCTACCCGATGTCTCTGATTCACGATCATCTACCCGATGTCTCTGATTCACGATCATCTACCCGATGTCTCTGATTCACGATCATCTACCCGATGTCTCTGATTCACGATCATCTACCCGATGTCTCTGATTCACGATCATCTACCCGATGTCTCTGATTCACGATCATCTACCCGATGTCTCTGATTCACGATCATCTACCCGATGTCTCTGATTCACGATCATCTACCCGATGTCTCTGATTCACGATCATCTACCCGATGTCTCTGATTCACGATCATCTACCCGATGTCTCTGATTCACGATCATCTACCCGATGTCTCTGATTGACGATCATCTACCCGATGTCTCTGATTCACGATCATCTACCCGATGTCTCTGATTCACGATCATCTACCCGATGTCTCTGATTCACGATCATCTACCCGATGTCTCTGATTCACGATCATCTACCCGATGTCTCTGATTCACGATCATCTACCCAATGTCTCTGATTTAGGGCTGCACAATTAATCGCATTTTCATCGCCATCGCAATATGAACATGCGCAATAAACACATCGCAAAGACTGCCTGAAACACAATGAATAACAAAAGTGATTTTATTTACATGCGTCATGCATTCCCACTCAGCATCTGATCATTTTGTCTTGTGTTGTAAATCCAGCGTACGCCTTTCCCTTGCAACAGTGCGCTCCGCCCCTCTGCCAAAGCCCAAACACGCTGTGTGTAGTTTCAGCTAGAGTCGGTGTGTATTTCATTTCTTTATTCAGTGGGCATAGGCTATGTTTGGGGTCTATGTTAGCATTATTAAAGCAGAAAGACATAGGAACTGTATAGCTATTAGCTAATATGCATACTTTACTATTTGTATATTTATCGCAAGTCATATCGTCATCGCACATCGCAGATTCTCCTCATATCGTGCAGGCAAGATCATCTACCCAATGTCTCTGATTCAAGATCACCGCTGTGCTCATAACAGAACAACATTAACAACAAGGACCTCAAGCGCAATATAACAAACGACACATGATAAAATACAGAAACACATGAAGCCCCTCCCATCTCACTTCATCAAAAAGTGCATAAAGCACAGACTTAAAAACACACAAAAAGTACAAGAATAAGGTCAAAGTAGCAGGTCATGTTAGAAGTATAACATGAGAACAGGGTAAACTGATGGGTGCATGAAAAACGTGACAGGTGCATCAGCAGCTAGCCTGGCTCCAGACTCCTGAAAAGTCATCTCGCCCACCCGACATTAACATTGGTCGATAACCAATATTCACTGATGTCGATATGATCTGTATAAAAACAAGTTTCTATGATAGATGATGAAGAGGAATACCCAATAAATCAAGACAGACAGACGCACGCTTCTCCATAATCTAATCTAGGCCAGATAAAACTCATAAAAAATGTACTTACAAAGCAGATTACCCCTGCTCTAGTCATCAGCCTATCAGAACACTTTTAGCTTGTTGAAGCAACAGATATCCACCAATGACAGGGAGGGGGGAAATCAGTATCTGTTAGATTTGTCATTAAGAGAAAGCACTGCTGGTATCAACCTCTATTGCAAATGAGTATTGTATCAGTTTTTTTGTATTGATACGTATCCATACTATCAATTAGGGATGTCACGGTATTCGGTATAATACCGAACCGTACGGTACGCCCTGCACGGGACAATCCGCCCTCATGTCCCGCGGGACTTCGGGTTGCTTGCAATTGATTTTGCATTGACGCTTTATTTTAGTGTGCTGCACTGCTGCCGCCTGACTGCCTGTCTGCCTGTCCAAGGCAGGCGAAAGCCCGCCCCCGCAAGTTAATGTCCAATCAGTAATCAACACTGTTGCGCCTCGACCTGCTCAACCTCTCTCAGGACACAGGGAGAGAAGAAAGGAAATACACAAACATGGCGAGCTCTAGTGGAGGAGTTGAAAGACAAACTTTTGAAGAAGCACCGGCTTCATTCAAATCTTCAGTGTGGGATTACTTCGGTTTTGCTATCGAGTACAACGACGAGGGAGTGAA
>NC_139629.1:25344122-25456622 GCF_964638095.1 Poromitra crassiceps
TTTATCCCTTGGATTTTGTTAATTCTATTATTGGGCTATATCAATCAATAATCAATCAGGCTCTATTGGTCTGGGGGGGGGGGGGGGGGGGGGGGGGGGTTCAGAAAGCTACCAAGCTACCTGTAAAGTAATACATACAATAGCATAAATAAATGTAAATTTGCTCCACATTTAGCTGAAAATTTAAAGTGATGAACACTTCAATGCATCAATAATTATAATCCAATAATATAGCCTATAATACATATTTTTTTATATATTTATATAATATATAAATGGCCAATCTGCATGAGTACTTTTACATTTGGTAGCCTACTCTTGATGACAATAGGCTACTAATAGAGTATTCAAAGTGTGGTACAGCAGACAGACAGACAGACAGACAGACAGACAGGCAGACAGACAGACAGACAGACAGACATGCAGACAGGCAGGCAGACAGACAGACAGACAGACAGGCAGGCAGGCAGACAGACAGACAGGCAGACAGACAGACAGACAGACAGACAGACAGGCAGGCAGACAGACAGACAGACAGACAGACAGACAGGTTTAGCTTAGAGTCAGACAGACAGACAGACAGGCAGGCAGACAGACAGACAGACAGACAGACAGACAGGTTTAGCTTAGAGTCAGACAGACAGACAGACAGACAGGCAGGCAGACAGACAGACAGACAGACAGGCAGACAGACAGACAGACAGACAGACAGACAGACAGACAGACAGACAGGCAGACAGACAGACAGGTTTAGCTTAGAGTCAGACAGACAGACAGACAGACAGACAGACAGACAGACAGA
Source organism: Poromitra crassiceps (assembly GCF_964638095.1). NCBI lineage: Eukaryota > Metazoa > Chordata > Actinopteri > Beryciformes > Melamphaidae > Poromitra > Poromitra crassiceps. Next base: position 25,344,925 of record NC_139629.1, read on the forward strand.
CAGACAGGCAGGCAGACAGACAGACAGGTTTAGCTTAGAGTCAGACAGACAGACAGACAGGCAGACAGACAGACAGACAGTATGTATTTGTGGCTTGACCTGGTCTTGACCATCGACGTGCACCAACAACCAGCATCACTGAAAACTCCTCTCATATCATTCCAACTTAACACCAGAACAATTCAGGCTTATTAGTTTGCATTTGCAGAGTCTGTCCTCCTCACAAATAGAATTGAACTTCTAAGCAACTTCAGGCAAATACTTATTCCACCACTGGTTTATAGCATTTTAGCCTCCTGTACACAGTAACATAACAAGCCGGTTATAGTGTAGTAGTGGGATCTTCTTAAAGCCAGACAAGCGTGATACATTCCCATACTGAACTGAACAACACGGGAGTACATTTCCTCCCCGACCCTGTCCCGTCCCGTCCCGTCCCGGGCCGGGCCGGGCCGGGCCGGGCCGACGGGGGCAGAGTAGTGGAGCGAAACTTCTCTCTCTCTCTTCCACAACACAACTTCCTCCCGGACTGCAACCCCCCCATGTCCCCCTGTTTGACCCGCTTTAAAAAATCCCCGGACTTACCTTGGAAGTATCCCCGAGTCAAACTGGCATTTTCATGTTGTCGCCTTCCATGATCGGGACTTTTTAGTCGAGCTGTTCGGCTCCCCGGGCGGACGGACGGACGGACAGACGGACAGACAGGCTGGTGTGCTGACAGACTAGCGGGGCAGGAGAGCAGCAAAGTCGGGCTCAACAGGAGGAGAGAGAGGGGAGACGAGGGAGGGGAGGGAGGGTCAGAAAGGAGGGAGGGTCAGGCAGAACGGCGCGCCCCCTCATTGGACAAGCCTGCCGTCAGTCAACTAGCACTGTGGGCGGGGCTTGACTGTAAAGGATTATGGAGGCTATTAGGGAATGTGGCGTGTGAACTTTCAGTTCGTTTTCAGATGGAGTTTAATTACACGCTTTGTTGATGTTTTTTATTTATTTATTTTTGTTCAGTTTAAAGGTGCAATGAAGCACGATTTTTAGTCGAGTCAGTCTTGTTTAGAATCAGAATCAACTTTATTGGACAAACACATACAAGGAGTTTGACACACAGAAAAAACCAAAAGGCATGCATGCATAACTTAAAACAAACAAGGCACAGATCAGATAGGCTACATTTAAACATTTACATTAACTAAGTATATAGGCCTACAATAATAAGTGTGCGAAAACTAAGTGTTTATTTCTGATTCTGATTCTGATATCATACATGGTACACATACACATCATAGGCTACTGTAATCCATATATAATTTAGTAGCCTACATCAGTGGTTCTCAAAGTGGGGTCCGGGGACCCCCGGGGGTTCCAGGGGGTCCCCAACAAATGCCAATCCATTGTCCCACTGACCTTGGAAGTAGGAAGTTTCTGTAATGTCGCCCCTGGTTCCGACTAATGCCACCATCTACTGGTCCTATTTTTTATGATGAAATATTTGCCTTGCATTGTGCAAAAATCTGATGCTAAAAAAAAAGTGACTGGAGAAATATTGTCCTTGACAGAATCAAAAGGTAAATATTAAAAAGGTCCCAAGATAACAAACCACCATGCTCAGGACAGATTGGTCTTCTCCCATATCCTCAGGAACTCCTGGTCTTCTCCCATATCCTCAGGAACTCCTGGTCTTCTCCCATATCCTCACAAACTCCTGCTCGTTGATCTCACCGTCTCCGTCCAGGTCTGCCTCGTCAATCATTTCCTGCAATTCTTCATCCGTGAGGTTCTCGCCTATGTCCTTGGCAACTCTCTTGAGATTTTTGAACGAGATTTTCCCCGTACCATCATCATCGAACAACCGGAACGCCTTTAGTATTTCTTCTTTGGGGTCTCTCTCACTCATTTTTGGTGTCATCATACTGTGAAAGTCATTGAACTCAATTGTTCCAGAGCCCTCCTTGTCTATATCCACAATCAGCTTCTTGAGTTCTTCTTTCTTTGGTTCAAACCCGAGAGCTCGCATTGCAAACTTCAGTTCCTTCACATCTATTGTGCCTGTGCCATCGGTGTCAAACAGATCAAACGCTTCCCTGATCTCTTGTTTTTGCTCCTCTGTCAGTTCGGGTCTGGGTAATAACGCCTTGTTCCTTTGGTTGGTGGAGGGAGTGGGCTTTCGGTAAACAGAAGCCATTTCAAATATGGTTTGAGCCAGGAACCTCTTTGCTGTTTGGTGATCCCAGGTCAACAAGCATTTCACTGGTCCTATTTATACCACCAGCAGGGGAAGATTTATGACATCACTGATGATGTCACAATGCATGAGTAGAGAGGGATTCATGACATCACTGATGATGTCATCAATGGAAAGATACCCTTCATTCCGATGGCCAGTCACTGATGATGACATCATCATCATCATCATCGAGTGCTCTAGTGACATCAGAATCGGGGTCGGGGGTGGGGCTCATGTCAGTGGGAGGATTCGGCTGTGCTCGGGGGGGTATTGGGGCGGTTGGTAGAGTCCTGACTAGAGGGGGTTTTCAGGCTTTGTTTGATGTGGCCAATGGCAGTTGGGAAGAAGTTGTTCTTGTGGCGAGAGGTTTTGGTCTTGAGGTTGACAGATCTAATTTTTCAGTTTTATACAGATTAGGAAAGTGCAGATTGTAAACTTTCAATTGATCTCTCACACATTGAAATCTGAAAATAATTGAAGATCTGCTTATGTGAATGTTCACTCCTAAAATCTGAGAACATTGACCTGAAAGCTGGAGATGTTTTTCACACCCCTGGCAGGCAGGTATGGGTGTGTGAACATTGCTCCACATTATATTAACCACTTGCCGCCAGCTGGCACAACCCAGTGGCAAACAGCCGCTTCTCTTAGGTCAGTGCTTTTCAAAGTGGGGTCCAGGGACCCCCAGGGGTCCTTGTTAAAGTTGTGTGAAGTGTTGCAGTTTTGTGTGGATCTATGCAGTAAGAAGTACAGCCTGCCTATACTAGAGTGAGACACACTCAAGGCTGGCTCTATAGGGTCCCATATGAAGGCTGGAAAAAAAAACGTACAACATAATCGATTTCTGAAACAGTACAAAAGATACATTAAAGCTGAATTGAGCTGATAGAGTCCTAAAAGTGACTCGTTTAAGGTTTATGGAGTGTCCAGCTATCTTAAAGTATGGAGGAGCAGTTAGAGTTCAAAGAGGGCATGGTTTCACAGTGAACTGCTGTTTAAAATGAACAGCAGTTGCCCCCAGAAGCTGTAGAAGCCATTTACAAACATCCCTCAAAATGACCAAAATACTTTAGAATTGATATTGAATATTCTTGCAATTTCTGCGGACCAGAAAAAGAAACAATATGTAATTTATTTGATCATTGTGTGTAGGCTATATACCATTAAGACTTTTTAAGTCTTTTTTTATACACTTTAGATTCAATTTAAGACCAAAACTTTGTGGAAACTGTGACCTTGAAACCAGCATTTTTTTAAAAACCAATAAAAAAAGAAGCCGGTTTGAAAGCCGTGTTCATTTCATAATATGATTTGTGAGATGTTATTGTACAGTGAATGATCTGACTGTTGACTGACACACAGTGGCTGCTGTGGGATTCAACTTGTGACTGTTCTGTTACTGGAAGGTTTCTCTGTCTGCTCTAATAAATGCTGCCCTCTGCTGGGCGTTCTGACTCATTACATACTGGCAGTAAACATGCAGGCAAAAAAGAAACGATTCACATTTTTGAAATTGTACTTTTGCAATTGCATTTACGACAGGAGGAAATTCAAATATCAATGTATTTTAGAGCAGTGATTCTCAAAAAATTTCATATCAAGGACATTTTGTCTCTCAGGTCCACATTTGAGGATTTAATATTGTCAATTATATATATATATATATATATATATATATATATATATATATATATATATATATATATATATATATATATATATATATATATATATATATATATATATATATATATATAATTTTATTTATTTTATTGTTTATTTATATTGTATTGATAGGATTTTGGCCAGAACTCCATGATTGTTGGTATTGGCTGTAGAGAGATAACAGCCAAACTATGATGAAAACATTAATTCTTCTACATTCTCTCGTTAACTGTTAATTGGGTTAACTAATGAAGTTGAACAATTCATGCATTTGCTGGGGACCCCATGTTGAGAGAACCAATGTTCTAGAGTACTTCACAATTGTAGCAAACGTTTCTAAGTCTAAATTCAACTCACCAGTGAGCAAAGAATACAGACACAATAGCTCCTGCTCAGGATCTACTCTGAGATCATTGAGGCCCAATGACGAGGAAAAACTCGGAGAAAGGTGAAGGTGACACCCACGGGCGCTTTAGAGCGGGCTGGTGCATGAGGCTGCTACTGCGTGGATCATCCCCGCTTGAAGCTTGTGCTGAGCCATGATCCCTCGAATACTGTCAAATGTCACTAGGCTGAGGACAACCTGCAATGGAAAATGACAGGAAATTAACTTGTGAACAAATGAATGTGAACAAGACAATGTGTAGAGCAGGACTGTCCCAACATTTTTGAATGGGGGCCAGATTAGATCATGTGAAAATACCTGGGGGCCAGCTGCTTCTCGCATCATACGGGTGATTTAAACAGAAAAATCACATACAATCAATAGGCTGTTTCACTTTATTCACACGTTCACTGCCGGACAATCGCTGGTATGAATTATATTTAGTCTGGTAATGTCTCTTCACATTGAACTCTTTCATCTTGGAATCTAAGACAAACGTAGAGAATGTTTTATGGCCGTAATTCATCTCATAGCTGATTGGCTCGGTTCCAGGCTTAAAACTCTTTATGAGGATTTGATGAAAGGCACTGGAGAAATGAATGGGAAATTCACTTCCTGGAACCGGAGCTGCAAAAAAATGGGTAACGCTTTAGAATACAGCCCGCAAATAAGCATGTAGTTAGAGTATAACAATGGGGTTTAGTCTAACTACGGGTTAAGGAGTGAATTATAAGATCTGTAGCCTACTTATAGTCTAACTACGGGGTTTAAGGAGTGTAGTTAGAGTATAACAACGGGGTTTAAGGAGTGTAGTTATGGTATAACAACGGGGTTTAAGGAGTGTAGTTATGGTATAACAACGGGGTTTAAGGAGTGTAGTTATAGTCTAACTACACTCCTTAAACCCTGTTGTTACACTCTTAAACCCCTTAGTTAGACTATAAGTACAGATCTTATAATTCACTCCTTAAACCCCGTAGTTAGACTATAACTACAGCCCTAAACCCCATACTCTAACTACATGCTTATTTGCGGGCTGTATTCTAAAGCCTTACCGAAATGACAGCAGAGTATGAGAAGAGAACAGCTCTTAAAGGTTGCTGCTAAGGCTGAGATTGGCTGAATTGGAACATGAGGCCAACTGTGATTGGTTTAGCAAAAGCGCTAACACACCCCTAATCAGCTAAATGCAGGGCACCTGAAGGAGCTACTTTCAACGTATATCAGCTTCGTGACCCTCTGACCGGGTATGCTCTTATTAAAATCATGCACCGAGCTAGCCCCATAAGTGACCCTACTACTGTTAGCCTGGGTAAACCCATCCCCCACGTGACCTGCTCTCAGACCTGTTCTCATAGTGACTGGGAACTGAGAGAGCAGGTCACGTGGGGGCTGGGTTTACCTAGGCTATACTACTGTAGGCTACTTCATACCAGGCATGTCCAAAGTCCGGCCCTGGGGCCAATTGCGGCCCGCGGACAGATTTTAAGTGGCCCCCGGCTTCTCTCTCAAAATATACTCTACACACCTCCACACAGTATGGTTAAGCAAGTTCAATTTGCATTTTTTTCCCCTTCACCTAACGATGACAGCATTATCATACAGTTTGTACACGCATCAAGTAGGAACAGCACAGGCAGAACTAATGTTTTCAGATGGTAAACAAAATACTTATTGTATGTGATTTATTTTTTTATAACCCATATGATGCGAGAAGCACCTGGCCCCCGGCATTTTCACATGATCTAATCTGGCCCCCATTCAAAAAAGTTTAGACACCCCTGCCATATAGGCCTACTATACACTTGTGCAGTATTAGGGTCACACTCGACTTTATAGGGGGGAACGGCTGTTCAAAACGCTCTCCTACCCATCTCTGACATCCGATTGCAGATCCGAAGATATCCTACGGAATCCAGTAATTTAGCCGGGCGGTTAAAATGATACTGCTGCGTGAAACAACCGTTTAAAAGCAGTCTTTCCACAACCTGTGCTGAATTTACAGCAGGGTGTGATCTCACTACCATGGTGCACCGCTTGCACGCCGCGAGCAAACAATGCAGTCACACAGAGACAGCAGCTTAGTTAGTGATCAAATAATCAATTCCAGCGCACCTGGGAAGCAAAACATGTCATGAAATAGTACTCAAACTCCCAAGGTTCCTGTCGGCACTAGGAAGCTTCTCCTCTCCTAAATACGGCACAGTACAGGCTGTGGAAAGACTGCTTTTAAACGGTTGTTTCACGCAGTATCATTTTAACCGCCCCTAAACTCCCGAAAAAGTGGCGTATCCCTTTAAATACAATTGTGGCCCATCTACACCAAAATCACTTCCAGGGGAGAACTCGAGTAGGCAAAGTAACATTTAGGCATAAACAAAAGTAAAATAACAAAAGGGGAATTTCCTAACTTTGATTGGAATGATGTTCAGGCAAGACAATACCTAAGCCCTAAAGTAGGAGTTTGCAGTCAACTATTGGAAATTAATATGTGGCAATCAAAATCTATTTGTGGTGATCAAAATCTATTTGAGGTGTACTGCCATAGAGTGAGGATTTGTTCCAATGCTTCAATTCACTTTCCATAAATGTTCTGTAAATATACCATAAACCACAATTCAGAATAAGAAACACTGTGACTAAGTGCGTTAGTTGAAATCTCCCCAAAACACCACCTGAAGACCTCATGACCTTGAGAGAAAAAAATGTGATGCTGTGTATCAATAACTTTTGAGAATTTGAGATTTGTGCAATTGTGACAATGTTGACGATTATGACCCTGCTGCCCTCAGGGAGAAGATACAGCATCCCGAAAGCAGGGTTTCTTTCCGCAAGGCATGAGACTCCTCAATAAATAAACCCTCAATAATCCGGATTATTGACATTTGCGCACCTCCCTGGACAAATGGACACTTTTTAAAAATATACATTCCATCTCATTCTATTTAATATTTAATTCCCTTACTACCTATTTATTACCCTTCATATTTTAGTGTTGCCACAACTGCTTTACTAGTTAGCTATATTGTCCTATTGTTGCTGCTGTGATTGTGTTTGCTGTGATTTTGCACCTATTTGAAACTGCATCTTGTCTGTAACGGAGCCTACAGCATAATAATTTCACACGTGCGTACTTGTACTACGGAGTGACAATAAAAAATCTTGAATCTTGAATCAAAAACGTTGCCGAATTTGGAGCTATGTTACACCCGCTTCCCAGCGAGCTAGCATAGCATGGCTGGTACCTACGGATTCGTCTGGATGGGGCTCAAGCCCCCCTAAAAAGGGTCTAAAACTGCCTACTGTATGCTTAGGCCTATAAACCCTTCACTGAGCGCCCCTTTCAGGTCAACCAGCTGGTCAACCAACCCAGGCCTAAACCCAACCCCAAACCCTCAGTCATCACCCCAGCCTGTACCACGAATGAATGGAGATAAACAGATCCAGGATCTGTCCCCTTGATCTGGTTTGACTTAACCAGACAATCACAATCGAGCAAAATGATACCAGGAAGGAGGTTATCATCTGGGTCTGTCAATTTAGGATTCCCCTATCCAGCTCTGAGCTCGTGCACGTGAAAATGCTCATGCACAGGAGCTTGTGCCACAATGCCACATGGACAGCTCCAGCTTTTATAGCGCCAGACACACCTATTTCCTCATTCATTCAAAGTGCACATCAAAGCATATTAATTATAGCGGAGCTTTACTGTATGTCAGAATCAGAATCCGTGTATATGAGTCTGTTACTGAAGGACTGTCTAACATTACCGTTTTTATTCAGTCATTTGATTTCTTCTTTGATCTATGATGTCCCACCGATCAGCGATGATATCATCAGTGAGTGTTGTCATCATTGATGAAAGTGACCAGGCCGCCAATGATGTGACGACATCACCGATAACATCACAAGGTCACCGATGATGTCACACCAATGACCTTTGATGACATCACATTTGCTCGAGTGACATCACTGATGACATCATCACCGATGAGACAATTGCTTGAGTGACACTGTCTATCCCCAGACATACATCAATGCCCATGACAGTTTCAGATCTGCACATGGGCATTGATGATGTCAATAGACCTTATTCGCTAACCCCGGAAGTAGTTACCCGGCGCCATTTTGATGACGTTACCGCGACACCGCCAATACCGCGGTCGTAAACAAAGCGGAGTACACAGTAGCTATAGCAAGTTGAGCATATAACAGTTATGGCTTCGTCAAATAGAACAACAAGATACGAAGAAAAAATAAGTTTGGTCGGAGGTGTCGACCCCTATAAGATAGATATAGCCAACATGAGTAAAGATCACTCGTTATTGCCAGGTATAATGTACCCGGACATCTACAACTATCTTGTGAATACAGTATCGGCGTACACGTCTCAGGAGCTGAAGGCCTACAAATCGCTTGAGTCCTATAACTATTTCGTCGAGATCGGGGTAGTTTCCTGAGAGAGCACGTGGAAAATGGCGTCGGAGAGTGAGAGTGAGAGTGAGAGTGAAATTGAATATGATCAGGATAATAGGGGAATTGAGAATAAACGTAAAAGTTTGTCGAGTGTTTCAAGTGGTACAAGTCAGTTAGTGAAGAAAGTGAGGAAAGGGTTAGGTTCGGATAGTGAGTGTAGTCGAGCAGTGAGGAAGAAGCAGGAGTTTGTAGTGGGGATAAGGGTGGTTTCATCGAAAGAGGATGGTATATTTAGTGATCAACATAAAGTAGGGGAGTTTGTGGAGAGGAGGCTTGGGCAGGTAAGGTCAGTTAGAGTAGCAAGAAGTGGATTAGTTATAATTGAGTGTGTTTCAAAAGAGCAGAGAGACAAAGCTGTAAAGGAAATAAAGTCGTGTAGAAATAGGGCTACTGGAGGTGAACGTGCTAGTGCAGCTATTGTAACATGTTTTGTACTTGGATCTGAGGTAAGGAAGAAGGGTGTGGTGAGTGGTGTGCCTCTGTCGGTAGAGGCTGAGATGTTTGAAAGTGTGGAGGGTGTGCTGGAGGCAAAGAGAATGACACGATATCATGAGGGGGAAAGGGAGGAGAGTTTGTCTGTGTGTTTGACCTTTGATGGAGAGTTGCCTGAGAGAGTGTATGTGGATTATTGTTGTTATAGGGTAAGGCCGTTTGAAAGAGCACCGATGAGATGTTATTGCTGTCAAGAGTATGGTCATGTTGCTGCTGTGTGTAGAGGGGTCCGGAGATGTGGGAGATGTGGGGGAAAGGAGTGTGAGAGAGACACGTGTTTAGAGGAAGACAAGGCAAAGTGCCTACACTGTGATGGTGATCATCATGCGGGTTCAAAGCAATGCCCAAGGAGAGTAAATGAGGTGAAAGTGATTCAGATTAGGGTAAAAGAGAAGGGTATGTCATATGCTGAAGCTGTTAAAAGAGTGGAGAATGAGAGTGATAAAATGGAAGAAATTGAAAAGGAATCAGAGAAGAAACAGAAGGGAGGTGAACAAATCATTTGTGTGGACAAAAAAGGATTTTTGACATTTATGGCCATGGTGATTAATTGTACAGAGCAGATCAAGGGAAAAAAGGAAAAGATTAAGATGATGATGGATGCAGCTAGAAGGTTCTTGAATGTTGTGGACATTTCTGGAGAGGAGATTGAGAAGGCGCTGAGGGATGAGTTCCCGACGACTGAGCAGTAGAATGGATATATATAGAGTGATTGGGAGTACTATGGGTGGATACATGATGAACACTGTAAATATGAAGAAGACATCAAATTTCATTTGAACTGTGGAGGGCAGTAATACGCCTAGTAGCGTCTACACTGCCGGAAATAAAAAAGAAGAAGAAGAAGAAGACTATTTCGTCTGTGGCAAGGTCTCTGACATTCTTACTTTTGTGCCACCAACGACATCATCATCATCATCAAACATCGTCGTGACAGCAAAGGTAAATAACGTTAACGTTACATGTTTGTTTGATACGATCTGATACTTGCTTGCATGCTAGCCCAATCTTTGCTAACGTTAGCTAACCTCAGCAAATCAAAGTAGCCTTAGTAACGTTTTAACATGTGTTCAATGGCATTGTGAAGTGAATCACCCTGGAAAGTGAGTTGCAGAAGGGGCTTAAAGTAAACGGTGAACCATTGTTTTAGCTCTGAGATGCTGTTTTGAAAGCAAGGCTGCACTCTGATGCAATCAGTAGTAGCATAACGTCCATGGTCAGTAGGCTAGTAGGCTACACTTTTGGACTTGACATGATGCCACCTAACGTTGCAGGAGTTGGGGCAAAATAACACAAACCTTACAATATAATGCTATCTAAACAATATAATACGCAATGCATACCAGCTACAATGCCAGCAGCATGATTGTGGCTTACCACCCTGACCAACAACATACAGAGTGACAATAAATACTGTATTTGCTCAAGGACACCATAAACCACCATAATAAATCAATCTTACAATACGAATGAGAAGTTACTGTGTGTTTTGTCTGGCCACAGCTATGCTGGATTTTTTATTATTATTAGGTAATTGCCCTAATTACCCAATGATGTGATGTCATGATGACATAATCTGGTGACATCACTCACTGATGACATCATTGAGTGCTTGAGTGACATCACCAATCTAATAAGTGGTATCATCAGTTATTTATGATTATTTTGAGTGTGTCCCTGAGGCTTTTGAGACCACTGTGTTCCAGACTGGGGGTGGGGTGGGGGTCTAACTCCCATGGACCCCCACTAGTAAATAAAATACCATACCAGTTGAATCAACACCTCCTTGACATTGTCTCAAGACAAATGTAATATTATAAAGCTTAACAAAACTTCTATGGGCTATTGCATTGAATTGCATTATGTTATATTATATTGTAAGGTATGTGTTACTATAATTTCATATAACAAAATAACCACAGAACTATGTCACACTTGTCTAGAGCTGCTTTCTCCGGGCAGCTAACAGTAGCTACACTTGTACAGTGCTTGTACAGTATATCATGCCTCTTGGATTTTGAAATCTTGATCGCAAACAATGTGTTCTTGTCTTTCCACAGGTGAATCACAGTCAGAAACTAAGTGCCCCACCTCTGCACCCATGGGTCATTGCCCAGAAGGATGGCGTTGTCCTGTCTGCGCACTGCACGTGTATGGCAGGATTAGGGGAGACGTGCAGCCATGTTGGGGCAGTACTTTTTGCTATCCAGGCAGCAGTTTCACTCCGTGAGTCCCAAACTGTGACAGAAAAACCTGCATATTGGTTACTTCCAAGTGGGCAACCAAAGCAAAAGTACCTTCAAGTGGAGAACATTGACTTTCATTCAAAAGTGACAATCAAACAAAGGCTAGACACAGCATTGGCAGAAGGAAAACCGACACAATACAAGGAAAAACAAACGCTACCTGATGTGTCCGAGCCAACAGATGCTGAGGCTGCCACTTTCCTTGGAGAGCTGCATGCTACAGGTGATAAAGCGGTCTTGCTCTCTGTCATGCCAGACTATGCTGAGCTCTATGCTCCAGTGTCGACCAACACCAACACATGTCAGCCCCTGACTGAGCTATTGGATGAACAGTGCATTTCTATGACAAGCCAAGAGCTACTCCTACATTGTAGTGCTATCGCAATTGACATTACTCAAAGGCAAGCTGATGCAATAGAACAGCAGACAAGAGAACAGTCTAAAAGCAACGCCTGGTATAGCTTTAGAGCTGGCAGAGTTACAGCCTCCCGCATGAAAGCTGCTTGTTGCACACCACCTGAGAATCCATCACCAAGTCTCATCAAAAGCATCTGTTACCCTCTAAGCACAGGGTTTACAACCAAAGCAACCGCTTGGGGATGTGATCATGAACTACAGGCACTGAGTTGCTATCGCCAGAAAATGGTTTCACACACCAACTTCAGATGTGAAACCAGTGGTTTTGTAATAAATCCAGAACTGCCTCACCTGGGGGCTACACCTGATGGCGTAATGCATTGTGATTGCTGTGGTGATGGTGTAGTGGAGGTTAAATGTCCACTTTGTGCACATGACAGGATAAGCCTTAAAGAATGTGTTGACAGCAGATTCTGTTTGGAAGAATCGAATGGCAAATTACAGCTCAAACATTCACATGCCTACTATTTCCAGGTCCAGACACAGTTGCTTGTATGCAATAAGGAGTTTGCAGATTTTGTTGTATGGTCAGAGAACGATATACACATAGAGAGGATAGAACCAGATATGGAACTGTGGGAGCTAATAAAGTCCAAATCTACAGCTCTTTTTTTTTTTTTTTTTTTTTTTTTTTTTTTTTCATTTCACATTAGTTTTTATTGTGAATTAGATTCTTTTTTTTTTTTATAATATATTTATTTGAGATTGGAATTTTGCAAAGTTATATACAAGGTACACACAGAACAGTGATATTTCTTCTCTCTTTTTTTTCTTTTGGGATGCACCAGTCGCAGACTGGAGCACAACCTTTTCTTATACAATCTCAAATTGACAAAGGCACAAACAGAAAGAAAACTAAAACAACAATGAAACAAACAGACAAAACAAAAACAAACAAACAAAAACAAAACAAAACAAAACAAAAACTAACAAAACAATAAGTCTACATGATACCACACAAATCAGGCATAGGTCGCATGGGGGGTGGTGAGCAATCGACAAGTCCATATAGAAAGATAAAGTAAAAAAAAAAAAAAAAGGGAGAAGTATATAGAAGTAAAAAGAATAAAGTATGCTCAGGGTGTCCATCTCAAAAAATAATAAAATAAAGGTCAGTTTGGGTCCAGAGACACGAGCGAGTTGACATGGGAGATAATAGGCTGCCATCTTCTGTCAAAATTAGCAATTGATCCTCTCACAGAATGCCCAATTTTCTCCAAAGACAGGAAAGACATTAAATCACTCAGCCAGGATGTGGAAGGAGGGGGATTTTGACTTTTCCAATGCAACAGAATGCGTCTACGGGCTATGAGTGATGCAAAAGCGACAACATCAGATTCAGTTTTAGAGAGATTAACTAATGTAGAGGGCACCCCAAAAATGGAAATAAACGGACATGGATTCAGTGTAATATTAAGGGCTTCACTTAATGTTCTAAAAAAAACATGACCAGAAATCAGACAGCTTTGGACACAGGAAAAACATATGAGTATGGTCAGCTGGAGACAAGCCGCATCGATCACAAATGTCATTCGTATCAGGGAACAGCCTACTAAGCTTAGCATTTGTGTAGTGAACCCTATGAAGAACTTTGAACTGGATTAAGGTTAGACGAGAACATGAGGATGAGGAGTTTACTCTAACTAATGCCTCCTCCCAACATTCATCAGACAGATCTTGTCCAAACTCCTCCTCCCACTTACCCCTAACTCTCGCAAGAGAGATCGTGTTCGAGTTCAATATGAGATTATACATGACTGAAATTAAACCTCTTGTTTTAGGAAGAGACAGAATGTCGGTTAGAAAAGAGGTTACCAGGAGTAGAGGGAAAGATGTAAAATGCGTGCGAGCGTAGTTACGAGCCTGCATATATTTAAACAAGTGGGAGTGTGGTAGATTATATTGTACACTGAGGTTCTCAAAAGAGGCAAATATACCCTCTAAGTATAAGTTTGAAAAGCAGACTAGACCCTTCTCTCTCCACAAACTAAAAAATGCATCTAGGTGAGAAGGAAGAAATAAATGATTATGGCATATAGAACTATGTGGGGAAGGGGCAAGCAGGTTGAAATGACGCCTAAACTGTTTCCATATTTTTAAAGAAGAGAGAACTATAGGATTTTTAATAAATTGGGGGGGGGGCGAGAGTCTAAAGGGGCACAGACTAAAGCTGAAAGAGAAGAAGGTCGAGAAGAGATGTCTTCAATTACACACCAATTGAGAGCGGGTGAATTACACCACGCGTGAATATTTACAAGATTGGCCGCCCAATAATAGAATAAAAAATTAGGCAGGGCAAGGCCCCCATCCTGCTTGTTTCTTTGGAGAACTTCTCTACGGGCCCTTGGGTTTTTACCAGCCCAGATAAACCTGGAAATAATTTTGTCCAAGTTTTGAAAGAATGACTTTGGTATAAAAATTGGAAGACATTGGAAAAGAAATACAGCTCTTTTTCACAGAGCCATTCTCCCAGAGCTTGTGGGAAAACTTTTCTCAAGGCCGCGTCCATCAGCAATGCCGACTGACCCAGTGACTGACGTGAGCCGTGTGGATACCCCTGCAAGCAGAAAAAGGCCACAGCCATCAGACATCATCTGCGTGTGCAAACAAGCATACAAAGTGCGTGCCCGTGTGGTCCGTTGTCACAGTGAGGACTGCCTTCATAAATGGTTTCATCTTTCATGTATGAATATGAAACGCATGCCTAATAAGGGGAGCAAATGGTACTGTTTGGTGTGTAGATCCGAAGTGTGACCGATACAGATTTTAGACTATTCTAGTCTAATTTACATTTGCAAATGAAATAGAGTCAAGAGGGGAACAAATAGCACATGGAATGAGATCACTTCAAAATAATAGGGTTTTATTGAGTGGAGTGAAGTGAAGTAAAATACTCAATATTGAACTATTGAAATCTAGGGCTGGTACTCGATACCTTAAGGTATCAACTGAAATAACCACCCTACACCCCACCCTAAAATAACCCAGTACCAAGTAATATATTAATGTATAAACTTAACTCAAATGATACCTGTATTCTGCAATCCTTTTCGTACGCTGATATATATAAAAAAAAAAAAAGGAAAATAAGCCTAGAAAAAAAGACATGGTTTTGCTGACAGTCAATCACTGCAAGCATTCTTGAAATTAATGTGATGTATCAGTACCACTTAACTGTTATTGATACTGGTATCGTAACTTTAAACGAGACAGCCCTACTGAAATCTGCCTTAAATATACATTGAAAATGCACATTTTTCTAATTTCATACTGAACTTTTGATTTCATAAACTTAACTATTTGTTTTAGAGTGAACTCCCTGAAGTATGGCGTGTCATTTTGCAGATCCTGCCTGAAATATGCCTTAATGTACATTGAAAATAGACATATTTCTTAATACAAATTCTCTCTTTTTGTAAGATATTTCATTGTCACACTACACATGCAGTATCAACCTGTTTTCCAACCCTACATTTAGTCAGAAGGTACAACAGAAGGGCACATGTTGGTTAGGCAGCAACACACTGTAGTTATCTTATCGATAGTTGCTGTCTCAGAGCCTGATGTCACCAAGTAGGAGATTGGTATCTTCTCTGACAGGATCGCATATTTATTACGCACCAGTCCAATCACTCTTTCAACATGTATGCGGACATGTGCAATTTTTCGGGTGGACTCAACCTCAACAGCAGACAGCTGTAACTTTCCTCGAGTAAAACTGGGTGTTAGAACCTGTGCACATTTCAAGCCTACACTGTCCTGTATGTCAAAGCCTCTGTCTGCCAAGAGGAAATCACCTGGGGTAATCAGCTCTAGTAAGCCTGAATGTTTTGTGATATATGTATCAGTAGCGCGCCCTCCCCATGCCTTAGAAAGGAAACAAATTGATCCCTTAGGTGTGATGCCTATAAGGTACTTAATAGTGTTATGGTGTTTATATGAAGACCAAGTGAGACTGCGTGCTGTCATATTTGAAGGCCTCTCAATAAAAATTTCGAAACAATCGATTATTGCTGTAACCTTTACCCCAAAATGTTGTCGAAAGGTCATTGGCATAGACTTCCAAAGCTCTTCTCTCTGTGGCCAAAAAATCCACTTCCTAAGCTTCACGTACAAAACATGTATAACACAAACAAAGGTTTTTGACACTGTAGACTGTGAAACACCGAATCTGTAGGCAAGATCCTGTTCGGGGAAGTGGTGACGGAGTCTCATCAGTACCAACATAAGTTTCTGAAACTTGTTGAGTGAAGTTTTGATGCTGTCGGTGAGGAAGCCTTCAATGGAGTGAAAGAGCACCATTAATGTAGCAAAACTGGGTAAACCAGTGTAATATCTGACTTTCTTTTCATTGTCTCTGAGTGACTCCATGGTTATCTTTTCACTGTCTAGCTGATGTTTGAGTGTAATATTCTCAGTAAGCAGTCTCTGATGATCAGCTTTTATTTTAGAGTACATGTCAGAGTCAGACGTGCATGTGTTCACTTCAGATGTGCACCTGTCTTCCTCAACAGTTTCATCTGCAACAGCCTCAGTAGTGTCCATCCCTGAACTGTCTTGTTCCTGTGCCACATTCTTTGTACTTGCCACCATCTTCTGTTTTCTACGCTGCTGCAGCCTGTGGTACCTGGCCACTGTGACCAGCACTTCTGCCTTCCCTGATTTCATATGTTTTCCTCTCCCAGTCTCTGCTGTCTCCCCTGCCAGCTTCAGTGAGGGAGCCCAGTCAGGATGAGTGCTGTCATGTAGGTATGATGGCTTGCCTAAAAGAAAGTGCTCTGTTAGAAGTGCAGGGGACTTTGGAGAACAAAAAAAAACATCTATTTATTTATTAGTTTATTTGGCAGGGACATGTACAAAAAAACATGAATCCCCATAGGGGAAGAGATGCTTGTAACAGATTTAGCCATAGGCTACTTTCCATCTGGCATCCCCGGGCAGGTGGATACAAGGGCATTCAGAGTTATCTGGCACATAGCCTATCTTGTTTTTTCACCATCAAATGATGTTTCATCAGTGATTGTTTTTGTCAATATCACAACTTAGTATTTCATTATGTGAAACTCAATGAGACACTGTCAATGAGGAAGCTTCTCATAATTACTGTCATTATGTTAATATAATAAATAATACTTTGCTCATTAAAAAAAGTGGTTTGTTAGTTTTTTGGTGGTGACAGAAAGGGGCTTCCACAGGATAGAGAGACGGTAAGATGGAGACAATTAAGCAGGTAAACAACTAGCCTCGACGTGAGACGAGACTAGTAAACAACACAACAGGCTCAGGTGCGCAGTGTTAATTTAGTAACTACAAACTATTCCCTTAGCAAACGTTAACGTTTACCTGTGGTAAAATGATGTGAACAGACTTTGCTGTGTGGAGTTGCTTGGAAGTTTCGCCTGTTTATCCTAACTAGCCATAGGTCTCTCCTGCGTTGCGTCAGATCCTCTGTTTCTTTCCCTTCACGTTTGCGGACAGCAGGGATTAAATAAAAACTAACGCCCCGACTTTTATTGCTGCTATTACTACA
This sequence comes from Poromitra crassiceps, assembly GCF_964638095.1. Classification (NCBI taxonomy): domain Eukaryota; kingdom Metazoa; phylum Chordata; class Actinopteri; order Beryciformes; family Melamphaidae; genus Poromitra; species Poromitra crassiceps. The sequence goes on from NC_139629.1 coordinate 25,362,354, forward strand.
GCCGAGTATTACACAGCACACCATGGCTGTTGTGAAAATTTAACTCCTGAAGCAGTAAAAACGGCATTAAATAGGCTAGTAAGTAACGTTGGCTAGCGTCCTAAGTATGACACTGACAGCTGTCAGTCACTTTTAAACAGCGCGCCGCAGGATGTCGTCAAAATGGCTTCGGTGGGCGTGCCCGTACGTGAGTGACGTAAATCGAATAAGGTCTATTCAGAAGGCCTTATAATTGTTCAGATGTACAAAGAGAAGACATTTTAGGCAGGCTTGGGGGGGGCCGCTGGACGCTGGAGGAGTGTGTCGCACTGTCACAGCAAGGTCAGGCTGGTTGCAACAGTCCTGATCATCAGTTTGGTTTTAAAGAAAATTATAATAGGCTAAAGAAAACATTATTTTTTTGTTAAACTTTAACACGACATGCATATTATAGCCTACATCAAACTCTTGAGCTACTTCTGTTCTCACTCAGAATGTCAAAATATAGCCTAAGCGATGTGATGTATATTACTTTTTGAGATATTAGCGTTTATTGTTGGCACAACTCATAGCCTAGTTCACTGCCGCGGGGTTACGCATTTCTGGGTGGCAGTGGGTGACTGATTCGTCCTGGGCGCCGCAATTCCAGCATCGATAGTTATGTGAGCGTCAAGACAGCCAGAATGTAATGACTTCCGCTTTATGATTTTCATAATATAACTATTATTGCAACGTTAACCTTCATATTAATTTTGAGTAAACTTTACAGCACACATTCACTCCATATGAAATCTTAACATGACAATGAGTATTTTGATACAATGTTTGCCGTTTCGTTCGATGAAAAAAAGTGTTTTCTCTATTGGGTGAGAATTTGAATGCCTTTATTCTGAAAACAAATTGCGGCATTTCCGTTACTAGTCTGGCCTAACTGTCGCTGCCTTGAGAAAGCCAGACATATCCCGGAGACCACCGCACGCACCTGTAAGAGCTCCCCGAACCCGAATCCGACATATTTCTGGTAAGAGGCTATCTGTGTTCTGTTATTGATTAATGTTTTGTTTAAATGCAATGTCTATCGGTGGTATTGCTGTCTGTAACTATGTTTGTAGATACTATAGCAAATAGTATTACATCAGTGTACATTCTATGACATATACTGTAGAGCCATGAATAAGCAATATGACCAAATATATATTTATATGTTTGCATTAGGGATGGAGCCATCACAATTTCACAAGCTCTCCATCCAAATGATAGTATCTGCACTTTGGAATAACATTATTCATATTGTTGCGTAATGATGCGGTGCTATACAGTGCGTGCGTGCGTGCGTGCGTGTGTGTGTGTGTGTGTCCGTGCGTCCGTGCGTGCGTGGTGTGTGTGTGTGGGCGCGCGCATGGTGGGTGTGTGTGTGTTGTGTGTGTGTGTGTGTGTGTGTGTGTGTGTGTGTGTGTGTGTGTGTGTGTGTGTGTGTGTGTGTGTGTGTGTGTGTGTGTGTGTGTGTGTGTGTGTGTGTGTGTGTGTGTGTGTGATGCAGTGTAGCGAAGTACTGCCAGGAAGACGCTTGACCTCGGAAATGTAACCAAACTGCTATGTGAACGTCAGAAACCCTCATTAGTGTTTTGCTTGCACCTGTGTTTACCCTGCCTTTTCGACACAAAATGGCCCCCGTGAGAAGGGTCTATTGCCTTGGTCAGGGCCACTGACAGGGGTAATAGCCTAACCCTAACACATTGATCGCCTCAATGTTAATCCACCTGCCGGAATCCTGTGTTGGAGCGTTCAGTGTAGTTCCACCTTGCAGCCACACAGGGTCGGTAGATGTTCAGTTTCTGCCTCTTCCTGTGCAGTCCGGCCGTTAGGGCTGCCGGTGTGAAGCAAAGATCAGTGGTGTTGAGAAAGTATTATTATGAGGTGGAGTGGGTCCGTCTGATCCCTGGTTTGGAGGGGATCCAGCTTTGCTCTATCTAGCCTTCGGCCCGCCGCCGCTGGTGTTTCCTACCTGTCAATTAATTCCTAACTTGTCGACTACGAAAGTTCAGTATACATTCTTTACGGTGTGTTTATTATGTGCCTTTTATTATAGTGGGGGCGAAGATGAGGCTGGGCAACTTGGCAGCTGCCGGACAGGAGAGCTGTTATAGTCAGGGATCCAGTCACCCAAAATTTGAGAGGACCTGACATGGCATGCTATAGCCTACTTTTTGTTTGTGTTTTATCTCTTCATTTGGACATTAAGGTCCACTGAATGAGAGGTCTGCTCTGCCGGAAACCTCGCGAAAAAAAGTTGTGGCCATTTTTGTATATGAAGCCTTTATTTTTTGACCGAAAAATGTGAAAGAGTTTTTTTTCCTCAAAGTCCTCAGTGGGTTGCGTAGGCTGTCAATAAATTCATCCCAGGTACACAGAACATGTGTGTTGACAACACCAAGTTAAAAAATACACTTACAAAACCTTTCCAAATGATTTATAGCCATTTTCTATTACAAAAAAGCACTTGTTTTTTTTATTTTCTCCATTATTTTCATCTTTACTTTGTTAGTAAGCAATTATATCCTGAAATATGACATCAGCCAATGTGTCATTCTTTTCAGCCGATATTATAGTCATTCCACACTAAAGATTATTCAAATCAACCCAAAATCAATGGATCTGTGGTGATTCTATTACCTTTATGCTCGAAATTCCTGGAGACTTGTTTTTAGTTTTAACAAAACCCTGTACCCCAAAGACAATACTTGTAACACAAGAAATTCAAAACAACAAAATGATTTTAATCACAAAATGTACACTGGATGACAAGCCAAGAAAACAATTATTGTTATACAGCTTTGGATAGATTGTGACCAGTATCTAGAAAACATTAAATTAAACATTAGCTGAACAACATTATTGAACACAACACATTACGACGACAACGGCCCCTCTCTGGGTGAGATATAAGAGAGAGACCTTGCGCAAACTCAAGGTTGCATATAATGACTGTGGTCACTCAATCTAAATGGCTAAATGTCTGTTATTCATACTGTAAATCAGTCTTCCACAAAATAAAATAGTCCCTCCCACCACCCTCCGTTTTAAAGCCGACTGTTAACTTTATCACAGGAATGCGGGTTTAACGATGTTTTGCGTTCTACATTAAATGAAGACATTACCGTTTGGCCGCTTGTTTTATTTTGTATGATAGATACGTATTGGCCAAGTAGCCTATATTAACATTTAAGAGCAAAGAGTTTCAGGAAGTGACACAGAGCAGCGGGGGCTGTATGTGGTGAAATGCAGAGAGAGTTCTCTCTCTCTCTCTCTCGCTCTCTCTCTCTCTCTCTCTCTCTGTCAAAGGCCCGCTCGTGCACGAGCCGAGGGAAATCTCCTCTTTCTCGCCGAGAAGAGCCTGGTGACGCGATTTATTAAGAAAATCTGTTAAATTTCTACAGAGGGTCGATGCTTTTTTAAGTTCAGCTTTGAGTTCTTCGTTTAATAGTCAGGATGAACAATCATGCTACAGAAACATCCTGTGCGCCCTGTGTTTTACACTCTTCCTAAGATCCACAAGAGCTGTACAGAAACGCTCCCTGTCGCTGGAAGCCAATCCATCACTGAACCCATTTCACAATATATTGACCGACACATCAGAAGTATGGTGGCCACACTTCCTTCTTTTGTCAAAGACACCACTGATTTTCTTAATAAGTTGAGTTCTTTACAACACACTGTAGAAAATAGCATTCTATGCACAATGGATGTTAATAGTCTGTATACAAATGTGCCCCATGTGGAGGGTTTGCAAGCCCTGGCACACTTTTTAGACAAAAGACACACTCCGACACCCCCTACTGGTTTCTTGACGGATCTGGCTAGACTGGTATTAGAGATTAATTACTTTAGGTTTGAAAATGCATTTTACTTGCAGTGTCAGGGTGTTAGTATGGGAAGTCCTTGTTCTCCAAACTATGCCAACCTGTTCATGGGTAAATTTGAAGAAGACTTTGTATATCTTAATAACCCCTTTTCAGAATTATTACTTTGTTGGTTTAGATTTAAACCAACCCCCCCTCCCTGCCTCTCTCTCTCACACACACACACACACACACACACACACACACACACACACACACACACACACACACACACTATAGGGTGATTAACATATAGTAGAAGTGTGTGTGTGTGTGTGTGTGTGTGTGTGTGTGTGCGCGCGCGCGCGCGTGTGTGCGTGCACGTGCGTGGTTGCAGGTTCAGCCAGGGTAATTCCTGGAATCTGCGTTTGACAAAAACAAGTATCGTACATGTGTACTGAACAGTTTACACACAATGTAGCAGCTACATCTTCAGTAGATAATAGCCTAGCCTTCCTGGCAGACAAACGCCTCTCCCCCTATTCTCCAACACTGTGGAATTACCCTGGCTGAACCTGCAACCACGCACGTGCACGCACACACGCGCGCGCGCGCGCACACACACACACACACACACACACACACACACACACACACACACACACACACACACTTCTACTATATGTTAATCACCCTATAGTGTGTGTGTGTGTGTGTGTGTGTGTGTGTGTGTGTGTGTGTGTGTGTGAGAGAGAGAGAGAGGGAGAGAGGCAGGGAGGGGGGGTTGGTTTAAATCTAAACCAACAAAGTAATAATTCTGAAAAGGGGTTATTAAGATATACAAAGTCTTCTTCAAATTTACCCATGAACAGGTTGGCATAGTTTGGAGAACAAGGACTTCCCATACTAACCACTGCATGAAATCCCTGCTATGCGGGCCAGCATATGACCAATTAGAGCACAATATGCAGACACTATTCGGTACTATTCACCACTATTCCAGTCCCAAATAAACCCAAATAGAGCCCTTTTCAGATCCCCCGCGGGCCATTCATGAGGTGTGAAAATGACAGAGGACACTACTTAACACCTTTGATGGGGGCATCAAAGGCTCACCTCAGTCACACTATTGGAGTCTCTGGCTATATAGGAAGGTAATGATTGGATGACAACTACAAACAGCTGAAACTGACTGGTTGGTACAATTCTATAGGTCAGCGCTGATTGGCTCAGGGCCTAAGCCCACGTGGGTGGATATCAACACCGATTGGCTCAGGTCCTACCCCCACGTGGGTGGATAGATAAACACCGATTGGCTCAGGTCCTAACCCCACGTAAACCCCCCGCCCCCCCACAATGCTGCTTTTATTAATAATAAATGAATTTCATAATAATAAATTGTGTCTAAATACACATTTTACACTGCAATGAGATCAATGTATTGGGAGAGTGGAAAAAATACATAAATCAAGGAATATTGAGGAAAAGCTTTTAATATAAACCACAGCACACTGCAAAAAGAAATTGTAAAACAATGCACAATCTCAAAATATGAAATAACAAAAACACGCCTTCCTCAACATCAAATCCACACAGGAAATGCGCTTCTTCATAACACACACACACCAGCTCTTACTGGGAAAAAAGCAACAAAGAGTTTTCCAGGACACATGTCTATTTTCACAAACTTTTAAAGCCTAGATTCTCCCCCCAAATCCACAAACTTTCAAGGATTTCAAGGACCAGTGGGAACGCAGTGTTTTTTGGCCTCTGGCTCCATTTTTCGGGGGGCAAGTCTGTCCGAAAATGGTCCCCCAAGCCGCGGAGGGCGGCGTGTCATGTGGGAAGCTGGGTGGACAGGAATGGCGTCCAGCCTGTCCTGGAGTCACACAAGTCACTGAGCTCGTGGCTGCGAAAAGATGGTGGCCGCACAATCCATCCATCGACTCCAGCTACAGTGCCGTCCTCCTCATCCGACATGAGATCTGGTATGACGCCTCCCCACATCTCCTTTTCACTCGCAGTCAGCATGCTTGCCCTCAATGTGAAGAGCTGTAAACACAATCAGACGCAGTCAGTAACTGCTAAACAACTAACTAGTTTCCCTCATGCGGTGCAGTAACAATAACAATTACCTTCAAAGTAAAAGATCACGTAATCTTAAAGATAGTGCGGATTATTGGACATAACGTTGTATGAACTCCATACCAGTTGTAGAGTGTCTGGGGAGCTGACTTGCTGATCCATGATTCCCGTGGGCGGGGCTCTAGCTTGATCTGAGTTGAGAAAAACTAGTCCCGACTGACATTCTAGGGTCACGGAGTTATCAAGTTTAACTCCTAAAGAAAGCATGCATGTGTTATGACATCTCATTTCAACAATAAAACCGCAGTCTTGCTGTTGATCAGACCGTGCTATTTATTGGCACTACTTTCTGGCTCCGCACTATACCGCTGTGTACAGGTGTTTCAGACACAGCGCGCTCTGTAAACAGGCTACTAAAACATACTAAACATGTCTTGACTATGAAAGCAATGAATATATGCCGTTTACACCAGATTCGAGGGGATGTCTTTATGAACCTGAATACACAGATGAGGAGCTAGACCTTGACCTTGACCTAGAATGGGCAGAGAGAGAGGAGAGAAGATGAAGAGAAGAGAATAGAAAATACGCAGATCAACAGAGTTGGAGAGCTACCGGGAGAATATAGTCTATGTATCTATTTTTATTTTTTTACCTGACAACATTGTTAGATTTAGGTAGCCTACTGTAGTCTCTCTTACCCTGGTCACTGCAGTGCTCTTCAGTAGAAGAGCACTGCACCAAATCCCATGGTACGAGAGACTAACAATGTTAAAACCTAAATCTAACAATGTTGTCAGTTAAAAAATAAATAAAAATGACATAGCCTAATATAGGCTAGGCTTCTCGGCAGCAGTAACTCTCCAACTCTGTTGATCTGCGTCTTCTTGCTCCACCTCTTTCTCTCTCCCCTCTCTCTCTGCCCATTCCAGGTCGATCTGACGAAGTTACTCAGCTGTACCACACTGTGACTGAGAAGGTGAGGACACTTTCCACAGTGGCTGTGTAGAAGTGAGCCATCGCCTCCCCAGACACACCAAACTTCTTGAGCTGCCTCAGAAAGTGAAGCCTCTGGTGGGCTTTGCTCACAATGTTACAAGTGTTGACTTCCCATTTCAGGGAGCGGCATATGGTGGTGCCCAGAAATTTCAAGCTGTCAACCCTGTCGACGGGCTGGTCACAAATGACCAGAGAGGGGGGCACTGAGCCGCTTTTGCGGAAATCAATAATCATTTCCTTGGTCTTATCTAAATTTAAGACAAGATTGTTTAAAGTGCACCAGTTGACTAGGGCTGCCACTTCGGCCCTGTAGGCAGATTCATCACCATTTTTAATATACCCGACCACCGTAGTGTCGTCCGCGTACTTAAAAAACGAAACAAATTGAGAGTGGGAAATAAAATCGTTGGTATAAAGTGCAAAGAGAAGGGCTGAAAGAACGCAACCCTGAGGGGCCCCGGTGTTGAGTCATAGTTCGAGAGAGCATGTTGCCTATTTTAACTACTTGCTTCCTGTTAGACAGGAAGTCGAGAATCCAAAGGCATAGAGAGTGATTGATCCCTAGAGCCATAAGTTTATCAAATAGTTTGGAGGGCACGATCGTGTTAAACGCAGAGCTAAAATCGATAAATAAAACTCTAACGTAAGTGGCGGGGGCCTCCAGGTGCTGTAGGATGCTGTGGAGACACAGAGACACAGCATCCTCGACAGACCTGTTGGCACGATAAGCGAACTGGAAGCTGTCCATCTCAACATTGGACAGGTGATCACAGACAATACGCTCAAATACCTTCATCACAACAGAAGTCAAGGCTACAGAGCGTGCTGTGTCTGAAACACCTGTACACAGCGTTATAGTGACCACCGCGGATGCAGTGCGGAGCCAGAAAGTAGTGCCAATAAATAGCACGGTCTGATCAACAGCAAGACTGCGGTTTTATTGTTGAAATGAGATGTCATAGCACATGCATGCTTTCTTTAGGAGTAAAACTTGATAACTCTGTGACCCTAGAGTGTCCTCCGGGACTCGGTTTTTCTCCACTCAGATCAAGCTAGAGCTCCGCCTACGGGAATCATGGATCAGCAAGTCAGCTCCCCAGACACTCTACAGCTGGTATGGAGTTCATAAAACATTATGTCCAATAATCCGCACTCTCCCTTTAATGCCTAGTCTAGTAAGTCCCTTATTTACCCTCAATCTTCGACTCCGGCACGAAATCTTTGCGGCTGTCCCCTTCCCCTCTAGCCCAGGTTGGCTGAAGTGGAAGGTCCGGCGTACAGTCTCATACCACGTTTTACAGGCAGCTGAAAAACAATTAAAGTAGTATGTTATAAATACAAAATTGTTTCAGAATTGTGCCATGGAAGACTGTCCTTTGTCTTAGTCTCACTCTCTGGTACGATACAGCTCCATAACATCACATTTCCATATAAGCATATAAAATATACAGATATCTACAGACACACTAGAGCAGTGGTTCCGTGTATGTGTGTGCGTATGAGAGAGAAGTACACTTAGGTTTAATCCTTGTAAAGGGTATGTGGTTCGCACGCAGCCTAGTAGAGCCCACACACAGAGATAACTAAATTATGCGAACATGGGTTAATGAGTTAAAAGTAATCATGACCCAGCTGATTGTTTTGCTATTTATTTGTGCGTTCATAAATTTAATAAAAAATGGTTGGAGCATCATCTGAACTGTCAGATGAACAGAAATTCAGTTTCAGTGCGTTCAGAGCCAGTGTTACGAGCTAGATCTCACCAGAAAAACAAGCAACCAGGTGTTCAACCTACTCCAGCCCGCTACTCCAGCTCAGGCATCTGAGGAAGGCAGGGAGAAGGGTCTCAGACGGGCTGGAGCTTAACCTGGTTGGTTGTTTCTCTGGCAAGATCTGGCAACACTGGTCAGAGCAAGGGGACAGAGGCAGTCTGTCTTGTTTTATTTTCATTCTTTCTCTGTTGGTAGTTGCAGTGGTAGAAGGAGCTTTTAATTCTTATATAATGCTGGATGGTTTAATGAATAATAATGCATCATATTTTATTCGTTATATTTTCTGACTGTGGAAAATCGGTCACGCTCTGTCCAGAGTGCTCTGATATGAGATAGTTGTGATTTTTTGATGTGAAGTAGTATGAGGTACTTGCCGATAGTCAGTGTAGCTACATGCAGTATGCAGCTGGCGCTGCTCCGGTTTGGAGGAATGGAGACCGGCCACGTCAGGCAAGTAGAGCTGTCTGCGGAGTGTGAACAGGCTCATGAGAAAAAACATTGAAAAGATTAGATGTAAGATAAAGTTTCCAGTCAGTTCATTGCACTTAAAAGAGCACAGTGCAGGTTGGAGACCACTTCACATTAATATGTGAGAGGGGTATGAAGCAATAGGATTATCTTGTTTTGTTTTTCCCACACATAGCTGCATCTAAACTGGTTTTTGTAAAGCAGCTGGCACGCGCTCAATAAAAAGCCATCTGGGCAGATAACACCAGTGACATCACTCAGCCAGCCTGGCTGCTGTACAGCAAAAACAACAACAAAGAAACAAAGAAACTGCTGTACAGCTGCAGCCTGGCTTGGTGAATGAAGTCATAAGTGTTATCTGCCCAGATAGCATCATATTAAACATGCATTAGGTACATTATGATAACAGATAAACAATAATATGACAAAAATATGAACTTACCATAGCCTATTGGCAAGGAGGTGCAGAGGGGACACTGCTATGAGATATTCTGTAAAAAAAGAGGAAAATTGTGAAGCATTCATTGAAGTTCTCCTTTAAGTGTGACGTGGTACTGTAGTAGATTTCCTCTGGAGATATAGAGTAGATATGATAAATGCCTTAGATCAATATCAGTTTGAAGGTGGACAATGAAATAGCCTATCTGATATCAGTCAGTTGTTCCCTCCTGACCACAGCTACAGAAAAACATGCTGTATTATTGGTTTACCTCCGCTGATAAACGAGGGCCATTTCCCCCCACGCGCGTCACATAACACTCACCAAGTCCAGAAACTCCGCTCTAAATATGCTATTTCCAAAGGTTGCTGCTCTGCATAACTTAAGGAAAAGGTTACCACAAATTATTTACAGCTAGAAAGCAGTTAGAGCCTGTTAAGATTGCTCTGTCCAGCACTTATTTAGCTCAGTGGTCCAGCAGCTAACGCTAACTAGCGCGGTTAGCTTAACGTTAGCGAGTGGTTTTTTGGAGTTAAATACACAATCCCTGGATGTTTCATTTCGGGTAAAGGGGTTTCAATTAGTTTCTATAAGTTTACGCCACCTCTGTGTATTAAGTGCTTTTGTGGGGCCGTTTGATCACAAGCCACAGACTGTAAATGTAAAAGTTTGTCTGCCAAGCGGCCGGTAGGCCGCGCTACGAGCTAAATGCTAACGAAACTCGCTAACACAAACAACAAACATATCCACTGCATCATCGCCAGCTTTGATTTAACGTAATGCCAGCTTAGAGGTTTCCCCTCCTCTCGGAACCTGTGTGGGACATGGATTGCAAATTACAGTAGCTTTTTGATCATTCTGAAACTGAAAAACAACAGACTGGCAGCAGCCATGTTTGGTCGCAGCTGTGATGTCACGTGTGCGACAACAAATGCGACAACAAAGGCTCCGCTTCAAAATATAATCTAATCTAATGTTAAATCCTAGAATCCTCCTTAAATCATTATTTAATGTATATTCTTACCGAAAGCTTGGTATTGCGTTCCTGTGGGCTGTCCGTGTCGATATCAGCCATGGTTAGCAGGCATCGATAGGCAGCAGAGCAGCAAACCAACATCTCCTCCTTCCGCGATCACGTTACGAGCTCTCGCGAGACCCATCTGGATTGCTCTGGGAGACCATGTGAAGGTCCCATAACGTCTTCTTCTTCTTCTTTAAATTTCCGGCAGACTAGGCACGGGTTAGTGCATTGCTGCCTCACACTGTAAACTACGTCGTCTTCTTCTTCTTCTTCTTCTTCTTCTTTAAATTTCCGGCAGACTAGGCACGGGTTAGTGCATTGCTGCCTCACACTGTAAACTACGTCGTCTTCTTCTTATTCTTCTTTAGTGTTTTATGTCGGTTGGCAACCAACATAAAGGTGCATTACCGCCACCAACTGGATGGAGTTTGATGTCTTCTACATATTGGAGTCTATTTACAATGTTCATCATGTATCATCACCCATAGTGCTCCCATTCACGATATATACGTCCATTCTACGACTCAGTCGGAGGGAACTCATCCCTCAGCGCCTTCTCGATCTCCTCTCCAGAAATGTCAACAACATTCAAGAACCTTCTAGCTGCATCCATCATCATCTTAATCTTTTCCTTTTTTCCTTTGATCTGTTCCGCACAATTAATTACCATGGCCATGAATGTCAAGAATCCTTTCTTGTCCACACAAATGTTTCGTTCAATTCCACCAGTTCCACTCTTCTGCTCAGATTCATTTTGCACTTTTTCCTTTCCCTCAATCTCCCTGCACTTAACAGCCTCAGCATACGACACTCCTTTCTCCTCTCTGATCCTTCTCACTTCAATCTCCTTAACTCTCCGTGGACACTGCGCTGATCCTGTTCTATGACTCCCCTCACAGTGCAGACATTTTACCTCGTCTTTACATTTCTCCCTCCTGCACTCGTCTCCACCACACCGTCCACATCTCCTTTGTCCTCTGCACACTGCAGCAACATGACCGTACTCCTGACAAGAATAACACCTGAGAGGAGCCCTCTCATACTCCCTCACCCTATAGCTGACACTATCCAAAAACACTCGATCCGGGATTTCTCCTTCAAAACTCAAACACACTGAGGTACTCTCCTCGCTTACACCATCTCTAAACCGATTCAATCTCCTTGCCTCAAATACACCTTCCACTTCTTTAAATACATCACAGTAAACACATACTGGCACTCCACTGATCACTCCTTTCTTCACTGTCACTGGACCTGTTCCAAGTCGGAAACACATCACATTACAAGATTTGAACATACATAAATCTAGAACTTGCAACTCCTGCTTCTTCGACACACAATCAATAATAACAATCCCACCTCTCGTTATCTTGACAGACTTAACTGCTCCAAACTCTTCTTTCACAAACTTTCCCACCTCATGTGGATTGCTAAACACTCCATCAATTTCTGAACATGCTTTCATTCCAACCACCCAAGGCCCCAACCCATCTTTTTTCACTTTCTTAATATTCTGAGCAGACCCGCTCGAGACACTCGACACACTCTTTCTCTTGTTTTCCAGACACCTCGGATCTTCTTCATTGTTTGATTCTCCCTCCAAATCACTCTCAAACGCCATTTCCGCCATCGTGCTCCGACGCCGTCCCTTGCGCGTCATCCCTCCAGTCGTCCCATAACGTGATGACGTTACAAAGAAGCATAGCTTCAAATCCTGTGAAAGTGCTTGAATTTTACTCTTCAAAAGCTGTATGGACCCTGTACCTTATTGTTCTTGCTTTGTTCTTATATTAACTGAACCTTACATTATAAACTTATTTCAGAAGAAGGTGAATGCATTCTTCTGTAATTGCTTGCCTTGTCATAATTTCATTTTTCAGAATGACCTTGTATTATACTACTGTGCATTTTATAAATAAAAACAGTTTAACTTGACTTTGAAAGTTGAATGTTGAACTTTTAAAGTGTATGGTGCGGGTTAAAATTAATTAATTTACATTTTGGGCTCAAGATCTCTCTCTCTCTCTAACTCTCTCATCCTGAGGTGTTAAAGCCCCTCATCCTGGACCAGGATAGGGGAGGGGGGGTGTTGTGATTTGCATCACAACATGCCCATTGACATATAAAAGCCTCCCACAGTAGGGGGCTGGGGGGGGGGTAATCTATTGAGGTATATGTGGTAATAAGTGGGATTATTCTGTGCTAGCTGCAAAGTGCCAGAAAGTGCTGCATAGCTAACGTTTTGCAGTTCTGCATTGGCCCGCATAACAGGCTTTTCATGCAGTGAACACCCTGACACTGCAAGTAAAATGCATTTTCAAACCTAAAGTAATTAATCTCTAAAACCAGTCTAGCCAGATCCGTCAAGAAACCAGGTATTTATTTTATAGGCTACTATTCAAAGCAGACCTTCAAAACAGGAAACCCAGAGATATTACTCTTGGGGTTGATAGGATTTTCTCACAGGGCTTTCTGAGGAGAAAGATAATTATTGCCTCAAATATCAGATTAAGACGAGATGAAAAAAGTTGTGCTATAAAAACAATCTAACTGTGTTAGTTTTGCTAAGAAGTTTTGATGGAGAAAAATTTGTTAAAACATTGTTAATTTACCCTTTTACCGAAATCATGTTGTAGCGGCACGCTGAGCTGCATGCAGGCTGAAGCCTTGTCAGTCTGCTTGTCACGCACCAGGAGCTTGTCAAGTAATCACCGTCCCATTGGCTCACGTGAGCGGCCAATCCCGGCGCTTGACTGCTGCGTAGGCGGGCACAGGGCGTGGTTATTGCCTATCTTATGTGGGGTTAGAAATCACGCATCCCGGAGACCACTGCACGCACCTGTAAGAGCTCCCCGAACGCGAATCCCGACATATTTCTGGTAAGAGGCTATCTGTGTTCTGTTATTGATTAATTTTTTCAAAGATACAAGGCTTGTATCTTTGACTTTAATATATTTTGTGCTGTCTATTTCAAATAGCCTGTTTTCACTTCCAGAAATGCGTAATGATGCGGTGCTATACAGTGCGTGCGTGCGTGCGTGCGTGCGTGTGTGTGTGTGTGTGTGTGTGTGTGTGTGTGTGTGTGTCCGTGCGTCCGTGCGTGCGTGGTGTGTGTGTGTGTGTGGGCGCGCGCATGGTGGGTGTGTGTGTGTGTGTGTGTGTGTGTGTGTGTGTGTGTGTGTGTGTGTGTGTGTGTGTGTGTGTGTGTGTGTGTGTGTGTGTGTGTGTGTGTGTGTGTGTGTGTATGTGTGTGATGCAGAGTGATTTCACACAGTGTAGTACTGCCAGGAAGCTTGACCTCGGAAATGTAACCAAACTGCTATGTGAACGTCAGAAACCCTCATTAGTGTTTTGCTTGCACCTGTGTTTACCCTGCCTTTTCGACACAAAATGGCCCCCGTGAGAAGGGTCTATTGCCTTGGTCAGGGCCACTGACAGGGGTAATAGCCTAACCCTAACACATTGATCGCCTCAATGTTAATCCACCTGCCGAAATCCTGTGTTGGAGGGTTCAGTGTAGTTCCACCTTGCAGCCACACAGGGTCGGTAGATGTTCAGTTTCTGCCTCTTCCTGTGCAGTCCGGCCGTTAGGGCTGCCGGTGTGAAGCAAAGATCAGTGGTGTTGAGAAAGTATTATTATGAAAGAAGGTGGAGTGGGTCCGTCTGATCCCTGGTTTGGAGGGGATCCAGCTTTGCTCTATCTAGCCTTCGGCCCGCCGCCGCTGGTGTTTCCTACCTGTCAATTAATTCCTAACTTGTCGACTACGAAAGTTCAGTATACATTCTTTACGGTGTGTTTATTATGTGCCTTTTATTATAGTGGGGGCGAAGATGAGGCTGGGCAACTTGGCAGCTGCCGGACAGGAGAGCTGTTATAGTCAGGGATCCAGTCACCCAAAATTTGAGAGGACCTGACATGGCATGCTATAGCCTACTTTTTGTTTGTGTTTTATCTCTTCATTTGGACATTAAGGTCCACTGAATGAGAGGTCTGCTCTGCCGGAAACCTCGCGAAAAAAAGTTGTGGCCATTTTTGTATATGAAGCCTTTATTTTTTGACCGAAAAATGTGAAAGAGTTTTTTTTCCTCAAAGTCCTCAGTGGGTTGCGTAGGCTGTCAATAAATTCATCCCAGGTACACAGAACATGTGTGTTGACAACCCCATGTTAAGAAATACACTTACAAAACCTTTCCAAATGATTTATAGCCATTTTCTATTACAAAAAGCACTCGTTTTTTTAATTTTCTCCATTATTTTCATCTTTACTTTGTTAGTAAGCAATTATATCCTGAAATATGACATCAGCCAATGTGTCATTCTTTTCAGCCGATATTATAGTCATTCCACACTAAAGATTATTCAAATCAACCCAAAATCAATGGATCTGTGGTGATTCTATTAGCCTACCTTTATGCTCGAAATTCCTGGAGACTTGTTTTTAGTTTTAACAAAACCCTGTACCCCAAAGACAATAGTTGTAACACAAGAAATTCAAAACAACAAAATGATTTTAATCACAAAATGTACACTGGATGACAAGCCAAGAAAACAATTATTGTTATACAGCTTTGGATAGATTGTGACCAGTATCTAGAAAACATTAAATTAAACATTAGCTGAACAACATTATTGAACACAACACATTACGATGACAACGGCCCCTCTCTGGGTGAGATATAAGAGAGAGACCTTGCGCAAACTCAAGGTTGCATATAATGACTGTGGTCACTCAATCTAAATGGCTAAATGTCTGTTATTCATACTGTAAATCAGTCTTCCACAAAATAAAATAGTCCCTCCCACCACCCTCCGTTTAAAGCCGACTGTTAACTTTATCACAGGAATGCGGGTTTAACGATGTTTTGCGTTCTACATTAAATGAAGACATTACCGTTTGGCCGCTTGTTTTATTTTGTATGATAGATACGTATTGGCCAAGTAGCCTATATTAACATTTAAGAGCAAAGAGTTTCAGGAAGTGACACAGAGCAGCGGGGGCTGTATGTGGTGAAATGCAGAGAGAGTTCTCTCTCTCTCTCTCTCGCTCTCTCTCTCTCTCTCTCTGTCAAAGGCCCGCTCGTGCACGAGCCGAGGGAAATCTCCTCTTTCTCGCCGAGAAGAGCCTGGTGACGCGATTTATTAAGAAAATCTGTTAAATTTCTACAGAGGGTCGATGCTTTTTTAAGTTCAGCTTTGAGTTCTTCGTTTAATAGTCAGGATGAACAATCATGCTACAGAAACATCCTGTGCGCCCTGTGTTTTACACTCTTCCTAAGATCCACAAGAGCTGTACAGAAACGCTCCCTGTCGCTGGAAGCCAATCCATCACTGAACCCATTTCACAATATATTGACCGACACATCAGAAGTATGGTGGCCACACTTCCTTCTTTTGTCAAAGACACCACTGATTTTCTTAATAAGTTGAGTTCTTTACAACACACTGTAGAAAATAGCATTCTATGCACAATGGATGTTAATAGTCTGTATACAAATGTGCCCCATGTGGAGGGTTTGCAAGCCCTGGCACACTTTTTAGACAAAAGACACACTCCGACACCCCCTACTGGTTTCTTGACGGATCTGGCTAGACTGGTATTAGAGATTAATTACTTTAGGTTTGAAAATGCATTTTACTTGCAGTGTCAGGGTGTTAGTATGGGAAGTCCTTGTTCTCCAAACTATGCCAACCTGTTCATGGGTAAATTTGAAGAAGACTTTGTATATCTTAATAACCCCTTTTCACAATTATTACTTTGTTGGTTTAGATTTAAACCAACCCCCCCTCCCTGCCTCTCTCTCTCACACACACACACACACACACACACACACACACACACACACACACACACACACACACTATAGGGTGATTAACATATAGTAGAAGTGTGTGTGTGTGTGTGTGTGTGTGTGTGTGTGTGTGTGCGCGCGCGCGCGCGCGCGCGTGTGCGTGCACGTGCGTGGTTGCAGGTTCAGCCAGGGTAATTCCTGGAATCTGCGTTTGACAAAAACAAGTATCGTACATGTGTACTGAACAGTTTACACACAATGTAGCAGCTACATCTTCAGTAATAATAGCCTAGCCTTCCTGGCAGACAAACGCCTCTCCCCCTATTCTCCAACACTGTGGAATTACCCTGGCTGAACCTGCAACCACGCACGTGCACGCACACACACACGCGCGCGCGCGCGCACACACACACACACACACACACACACACACACACACACTTCTACTATAATCACCCTATAGTGTGTGTGTGTGTGTGTGTGTGTGTGTGTGTGTGAGAGAGAGAGAGAGGGAGAGAGGCAGGGAGGGGGGGTTGGTTTAAATCTAAACCAACAAAGTAATAATTCTGAAAAGGGGTTATTAAGATATACAAAGTCTTCTTCAAATTTACCCATGAACAGGTTGGCATAGTTTGGAGAACAAGGACTTCCCATACTAACCACTGCATGAAATCCCTGCTATGCGGGCCAGCATATGACCAATTAGAGCACAATATGCAGACACTATTCGGTACTATTCACCACTATTCCAGTCCCAAATAAACCCAAATAGAGCCCTTTTCAGATCCCCCGCGGGCCATTCATGAGGTGTGAAAATGACAGAGGACACTACTTAACACCTTTGATGGGGGCATCAAAGGCTCACCTCAGTCACACTATTGGAGTCTCTGGCTATATAGGAAGGTAATGATTGGATGACAACTACAAACAGCTGAAACTGACTGGTTGGTACAATTCTATAGGTCAGCGCTGATTGGCTCAGGGCCTAAGCCCACGTGGGTGGATATCAACACCGATTGGCTCAGGTCCTACCCCCACGTGGGTGGATAGATAAACACCGATTGGCTCAGGTCCTAACCCCACGTAAACCCCCCGCCCCCCCACAATGCTGCTTTTATTAATAATAAATGAATTTCATAATAATAAATTGTGTCTAAATACACATTTTACACTGCAATGAGATCAATGTATTGGGAGAGTGGAAAAAATACATAAATCAAGGAATATTGAGGAAAAGCTTTTAATATAAACCACAGCACACTGCAAAAAGAAATTGTAAAACAATGCACAATCTCAAAATATGAAATAACAAAAACACGCCTTCCTCAACATCAAATCCACACAGGAAATGCGCTTCTTCATAACACACACACACCAGCTCTTACTGGGAAAAAAGCAACAAAGAGTTTTCCAGGACACATGTCTATTTTCACAAACTTTTAAAGCCTAGATTCTCCCCCCAAATCCACAAACTTTCAAGGATTTCAAGGACCAGTGGGAACGCAGTGTTTTTTGGCCTCTGGCTCCATTTTTCGGGGGGCAAGTCTGTCCGAAAATGGTCCCCCAAGCCGCGGAGGGCGGCGTGTCATGTGGGAAGCTGGGTGGACAGGAATGGCGTCCAGCCTGTCCTGGAGTCACACAAGTCACTGAGCTCGTGGCTGCGAAAAGATGGTGGCCGCACAATCCATCCATCGACTCCAGCTACAGTGCCGTCCTCCTCATCCGACATGAGATCTGGTATGACGCCTCCCCACATCTCCTTTTCACTCGCAGTCAGCATGCTTGCCCTCAATGTGAAGAGCTGTAAACACAATCAGACGCAGTCAGTAACTGCTAAACAACTAACTAGTTTCCCTCATGCGGTGCAGTAACAATAACAATTACCTTCAAAGTAAAAGATCACGTAATCTTAAAGATAGTGCGGATTATTGGACATAACGTTGTATGAACTCCATACCAGTTGTAGAGTGTCTGGGGAGCTGACTTGCTGATCCATGATTCCCGTGGGCGGGGCTCTAGCTTGATCTGAGTTGAGAAAAACTAGTCCCGACTGACATTCTAGGGTCACGGAGTTATCAAGTTTGACTCCTAAAGAAAGCATGCATGTGTTATGACATCTCATTTCAACAATAAAACCGCAGTCTTGCTGTTGATCAGACCGTGCTATTTATTGGCACTACTTTCTGGCTCCGCACTATAACGCTGTGTACAGGTGTTTCAGACACAGCGCGCTCTGTAAACAGGCTACTAAAACATACTAAACATGTCTTGACTATGAAAGCAATGAATATATGCCGTTTACACCAGATTCGAGGGGATGTCTTTATGAACCTGAATACACAGATGAGGAGCTAGACCTTGACCTTGACCTAGAATGGGCAGAGAGAGAGGAGAGAAGATGAAGAGAAGAGAATAGAAAATACGCAGATCAACAGAGTTGGAGAGCTACCGGGAGAATATAGTCTATGTATCTATTTTTATTTTTTTACCTGACAACATTGTTAGATTTAGGTAGCCTACTGTAGTCTCTCTTACCCTGGTCACTGCAGTGCTCTTCAGTAGAAGAGCACTGCACCAAATCCCATGGTACGAGAGACTAACAATGTTAAAACCTAAATCTAACAATGTTGTCAGTTAAAAAATAAATAAAAATGACATAGCCTAATATAGGCTAGGCTACTCGGCAGCAGTAACTCTCCAACTCTGTTGATCTGCGTCTTCTTGCTCCACCTCTTTCTCTCTCCCCTCTCTCTCTGCCCATTCCAGGTCGATCTGACGAAGTTACTCAGCCGTACCACACTGTGACTGAGAAGGTGAGGACACTTTCCACAGTGGCTCTGTAGAAGTGAGCCATCGCCTCCCCAGACACACCAAACTTCTTGAGCTGCCTCAGAAAGTGAAGCCTCTGGTGGGCTTTGCTCACAATGTTACAAGTGTTGACTTCCCATTTCAGGGAGCGGCATATGGTGGTGCCCAGAAATTTCAAGCTGTCAACCCTGTCGACGGGCTGGTCACAAATGACCAGAGAGGGGGGCACTGAGCCGCTTTTGCGGAAATCAATAATCATTTCCTTGGTCTTATCTAAATTTAAGACAAGATTGTTTAAAGTGCACCAGTTGACTAGGGCTGCCACTTCGGCCCTGTAGGCAGATTCATCACCGTTTTTAATATACCCGACCACCGTAGTGTCGTCCGCGTACTTAAAAAACGAAACAAATTGAGAGTGGGAAATAAAATCGTTGGTATAAAGTGCAAAGAGAAGGGCTGAAAGAACGCAACCCTGAGGGGCCCCGGTGTTGAGTCATAGTTCGAGAGAGCATGTTGCCTATTTTAACTACTTGCTTCCTGTTAGACAGGAAGTCGAGAATCCAAAGGCATAGAGAGTGATTGATCCCTAGAGCCATAAGTTTATCAAATAGTTTGGAGGGCACGATCGTGTTAAACGCAGAGCTAAAATCGATAAATAAAACTCTAACGTAAGTGGCGGGGGCCTCCAGGTGCTGTAGGATGCTGTGGAGACACAGAGACACAGCATCCTCGACAGACCTGTTGGCACGATAAGCGAACTGGAAGCTGTCCATCTCAACATTGGACAGGTGATCACAGACAATACGCTCAAATACCTTCATCACAACAGAAGTCAAGGCTACAGAGCGTGCTGTGTCTGAAACACCTGTACACAGCGTTATAGTGACCACCGCGGATGCAGTGCGGAGCCAGAAAGTAGTGCCAATAAATAGCACGGTCTGATCAACAGCAAGACTGCGGTTTTATTGTTGAAATGAGATGTCATAGCACATGCATGCTTTCTTTAGGAGTAAAACTTGATAACTCTGTGACCCTAGAGTGTCCTCCGGGACTCGGTTTTTCTCCACTCAGATCAAGCTAGAGCTCCGCCTACGGGAATCATGGATCAGCAAGTCAGCTCCCCAGACACTCTACAGCTGGTATGGAGTTCATAAAACATTATGTCCAATAATCCGCACTCTCCCTTTAATGCCTAGTCTAGTAAGTCCCTTATTTACCCTCAATCTTCGACTCCGGCACGAAATCTTTGCGGCTGTCCCCTTCCCCTCTAGCCCAGGTTGGCTGAAGTGGAAGGTCCGGCGTACAGTCTCATACCACGTTTTACAGGCAGCTGAAAAACAATTAAAGTAGTATGTTATAAATACAAAATTGTTTCAGAATTGTGCCATGGAAGACTGTCCTTTGTCTTAGTCTCACTCTCTGGTACGATACAGCTCCATAACATCACATTTCCATATAAGCATATAAAATATACAGATATCTACAGACACACTAGAGCAGTGGTTCCGTGTATGTGTGTGCGTATGAGAGAGAAGTACACTTAGGTTTAATCCTTGTAAAGGGTATGTGGTTCGCACGCAGCCTAGTAGAGCCCACACACAGAGATAACTAAATTATGCGAACATGGGTTAATGAGTTAAAAGTAATCATGACCCAGCTGATTGTTTTGCTATTTATTTGTGCGTTCATAAATTTAATAAAAAATGGTTGGAGCATCATCTGAACTGTCAGATGAACAGAAATTCAGTTTCAGTGCGTTCAGAGCCAGTGTTACGAGCTAGATCTCACCAGAAAAACAAGCAACCAGGTGTTCAACCTACTCCAGCCCGCTACTCCAGCTCAGGCATCTGAGGAAGGCAGGGAGAAGGGTCTCAGACGGGCTGGAGCTTAACCTGGTTGGTTGTTTCTCTGGCAAGATCTGGCAACACTGGTCAGAGCAAGGGGACAGAGGCAGTCTGTCTTGTTTTATTTTCATTCTTTCTCTGTTGGTAGTTGCAGTGGTAGAAGGAGCTTTTAATTCTTATATAATGCTGGATGGTTTAATGAATAATAATGCATCATATTTTATTCGTTATATTTTCTGACTGTGGAAAATCGGTCACGCTCTGTCCAGAGTGCTCTGATATGAGATAGTTGTGATTTTTTGATGTGAAGTAGTATGAGGTACTTGCCGATAGTCAGTGTAGCTACATGCAGTATGCAGCTGGCGCTGCTCCGGTTTGGAGGAATGGAGACCGGCCACGTCAGGCAAGTAGAGCTGTCTGCGGAGTGTGAACAGGCTCATGAGAAAAAACATTGAAAAGATTAGATGTAAGATAAAGTTTCCAGTCAGTTCATTGCACTTAAAAGAGCACAGTGCAGGTTGGAGACCACTTCACATTAATATGTGAGAGGGGTATGAAGCAATAGGATTATCTTGTTTTGTTTTTCCCACACATAGCTGCATCTAAACTGGTTTTTGTAAAGCAGCTGGCACGCGCTCAATAAAAAGCCATCTGGGCAGATAACACCAGTGACATCACTCAGCCAGCCTGGCTGCTGTACAGCAAAAACAACAACAAAGAAACAAAGAAACTGCTGTACAGCTGCAGCCTGGCTTGGTGAATGAAGTCATAAGTGTTATCTGCCCAGATAGCATCATATTAAACATGCATTAGGTACATTATGATAACAGATAAACAATAATATGACAAAAATATGAACTTACCATAGCCTATTGGCAAGGAGGTGCAGAGGGGACACTGCTATGAGATATTCTGTAAAAAAAGAGGAAAATTGTGAAGCATTCATTGAAGTTCTCCTTTAAGTGTGACGTGGTACTGTAGTAGATTTCCTCTGGAGATATAGAGTAGATATGATAAATGCCTTAGATCAATATCAGTTTGAAGGTGGACAATGAAATAGCCTATCTGATATCAGTCAGTTGTTCCCTCCTGACCACAGCTACAGAAAAACATGCTGTATTATTGGTTTACCTCCGCTGATAAACGAGGGCCATTTCCCCCCACGCGCGTCACATAACACTCACCAAGTCCAGAAACTCCGCTCTAAATATGCTATTTCCAAAGGTTGCTGCTCTGCATAACTTAAGGAAAAGGTTACCACAAATTATTTACAGCTAGAAAGCAGTTAGAGCCTGTTAAGATTGCTCTGTCCAGCACTTATTTAGCTCAGTGGTCCAGCAGCTAACGCTAACTAGCGCGGTTAGCTTAACGTTAGCGAGTGGTTTTTTGGAGTTAAATACACAATCCCTGGATGTTTCATTTCGGGTAAAGGGGTTTCCATTAGTTTCTATAAGTTTACGCCACCTCTGTGTATTAAGTGCTTTTGTGGGGCTGTTTGATCACAAGCCACAGACTGTAAATGTAAAAGTTTGTCTGCCAAGCGGCCGGTAGGCCGCGCTACGAGCTAAATGCTAACGAAACTCGCTAACACAAACAACAAACATATCCACTGCATCATCGCCAGCTTTGATTTAACGTAATGCCAGCTTAGAGGTTTCCCCTCCTCTCGGAACCTGTGTGGGACATGGATTGCAAATTACAGTAGCTTTTTGATCATTCTGAAACTGAAAAACAACAGACTGGCAGCAGCCATGTTTGGTCGCAGCTGTGATGTCACGTGTGCGACAACAAATGCGACAACAAAGGCTCCGCTTCAAAATATAATCTAATCTAATGTTAAATCCTAGAATCCTCCTTAAATCATTATTTAATGTATATTCTTACCGAAAGCTTGGTATTGCGTTCCTGTGGGCTGTCCGTGTCGATATCAGCCATGGTTAGCAGGCATCGATAGGCAGCAGAGCAGCAAACCAACATCTCCTCCTTCCGCGATCACGTTACGAGCTCTCGCGAGACCCATCTGGATTGCTCTGGGAGACCATGTGAAGGTCCCATAACGTGATGACGTTACAAAGAAGCATAGCTTCAAATCCTGTGAAAGTGCTTGAATTTTACTCTTCAAAAGCTGTATGGACCCTGTACCTTATTGTTCTTGCTTTGTTCTTATATTAACTGAACCTTACATTATAAACTTATTTCAGAAGAAGGTGAATGCATTCTTCTGTAATTGCTTGCCTTGTCATAATTTCATTTTTCAGAATGACCTTGTATTATACTACTGTGCATTTTATAAATAAAAACAGTTTAACTTGACTTTGAAAGTTGAATGTTGAACTTTTAAAGTGTATGGTGCGGGTTAAAATTAATTAATTTACATTTTGGGCTCAAGATCTCTCTCTCTAACTCTCTCATCCTGAGGTGTTAAAGCCCCTCATCCTGGACCAGGATAGGGGAGGGGGGGTGTTGTGATTTGCATCACAACATGCCCATTGACATATAAAAGCCTCCCACAGTAGGGGGCTGGGGGGGGGGGGTAATCTATTGAGGTATATGTGGTAATAAGTGGGATTATTCTGTGCTAGCTGCAAAGTGCCAGAAAGTGCTGCATAGCTAACGT
This sequence comes from Poromitra crassiceps, assembly GCF_964638095.1. Taxonomy (NCBI): domain Eukaryota; kingdom Metazoa; phylum Chordata; class Actinopteri; order Beryciformes; family Melamphaidae; genus Poromitra; species Poromitra crassiceps. The sequence continues at coordinate 25,386,015 of NC_139629.1, forward strand.
TTTGCAGTTCTGCATTGGCCCGCATAACAGGCTTTTCATGCAGTGAACACCCTGACACTGCAAGTAAAATGCATTTTCAAACCTAAAGTAATTAATCTCTAAAACCAGTCTAGCCAGATCCGTCAAGAAACCAGTAGGGGGTGTCGGAGTGTGTCTTTTGTCTAAAAAGTGTGCCAGGGCTTGCAAACCCTCCACATGGGGCACATTTGTATACAGACTATTAACATCCATTGTGCATAGAATGCTATTTTCTACAGTGTGTTGTAAAGAACTCAACTTATTAAGAAAATCAGTGGTGTCTTTGACAAAAGAAGGAAGTGTGGCCACCATACTTCTGATGTGTCGGTCAATATATTGTGAAATGGGTTCAGTGATGGATTGGCTTCCAGCGACAGGGAGCGTTTCTGTACAGCTCTTGTGGATCTTAGGAAGAGTGTAAAACACAGGGCGCACAGGATGTTTCTGTAGCATGAATTTATGTTCATCCTGACTATTAAACGAAGAACTCAAAGCTGAACTTAAAAAAGCATCGACCCTCTGTAGAAATTTAACAGATTTTCTTAATAAATCGCGTCACCAGGCTCTTCTCTCTGACAGTTGCAATTGGCTTAGCATCCTGGATGTTTCCAAAAAGTGGATCTGACAGTATCTTCACTTGTCTCTCTATGAAGTCTACCAGGTCAGAAAATGTTGCTCTTTGTCCATGCTGCTCCTGTAACTGACACGCCCTGTTCCTCCACTTGTCTCTGAGCTTGTAAGGCAGTTTCAGAAGGATGATCTTCATATTGGAAGCAACATTCATTTCATCCATATAGCCTAGGCAAGATGTTCCATTGCATTGCAACAACCTCTAAGAAACAGGGAAAACACTTGCAGTGTTTTCACATCCTCTGACTTGATCGCTGACCAGGCAAATGCTTTGTCCATATATGCAGTGGCAATCTTATGCTCATTACCAAAATGTTCTTTCAGCAGATCTTTCGCTTTTTTATAGCCTTGGGCTGGAGGTAAATGTTGGCAGCTTCGAATTAAGTCTTTTGGATGCCCTCTAGTGTACTGTCCTAGAAAATGCAAGCAGTCACTGTCTGTCAGTCCTTCTTTCCACTCCTCTCTCAAATGCTTTGATGAAAACTTCATACTGTAAAGGATCACCATCATAAACAGGTATGTCTCGTGGTGGTAAAGTAGAAGACAGATTTGTTGAGCAAGAAGAGCAGTGATGTCATTTTGCCTCTGCATTATGTTATACATATCACCTTGGTTACCAGCATTCATCAGTACAGGGGGTGTAGTGTCAACAACATACATAAATGGCTTCTACAATTAAGCTTTGATGTTTGATTATTTAAGCTACATACAGAACTCGTTTCGACTTTTAAACTTCTGTAGGCTGCGTGCCAATTTTCTCTCTCTTTCTCTCTCAGATGCTGCTAAATGGGTTGGCTCGAATCCTCGAAATGATTGTGGAGCCCATGCAAAATTAAAACAAAGATGTGTTGTTCAAAGATGTTTGATGATGCCTTTTTTAATCCATTTTCATATTCTTGCTTCTTCATATTATTTGTCCTTTGCATAATTCTTATTCGCCTTTACTTTACCATTAGACAACTGTTTTACTTAAAGCACAAGCAGAATTGTGCCACACAACACAGGTTAATTAAGTAGGCTACTAACTTTAAATAATTAAATAAATAATTTGCTATAGACATGATGTAAAAAAAAGTATGCGTGTTCAGGGATGCATGAAGCTGGGGCGGGACGAGAACAATGATGCGATGAAGGTTGGAGTAGTACGGCCAATCCACTTTCACCCCTGCAAAGGAAAACAATAAAATGTCTCCCACATTTACACCTTTATAATCCTTTACTTTGCTGCGCCCTGCAGCTGTGTAAAATGTCATACGAAATCATTATAAATTCCAATAGGATAAGCTTGCCTGATTAACTGAAAACAATTATACAATAACGGGAAAAAAAAATATCCTAAACGAAAATAGAAGTCTAATCAAGTAAATAGCCTTCAGAAAGTGCATCAGTAAAAGCCCAGTTCTATACTGCTGGCTGCTGAGACACGCAGTTCAGGGATTCCGTTAGCCAGTAATTGCGGCTTTTAGCCCGTATTTGTTGACATGGGCCAGCAAATTAAAAGCTCGCCGCTCAAGCATGGTTGGAAATGTCAAATAAATAAATTCATTATACTGTTTGAACCAAAACGATGTGTGTCTATCTCTCCCTCCATTCAATTTCAGCACCACGGACAGCAGGGATTATGCTAGGATTTTCAATGGCCCCAATGCAACCGGTATTGAAAAATATCAGTGATAAGGAATGGTGGTGAGGGTGGGTGCAGCTCAGGTCTAAGGCCTGGTTCCAGGTGAGGCCCAACACAATGGCCTGTCGGCCAGGACAGAATACAGCAGAGGCTTGGATTCCAACACCAGTCTTTTATTTATACACCCATTATGTTGTTGCGGTTTGCTGGTGATAGAGAAAGAAAAGAACATAAGTCAATCCACAGTGATTCAACAAAAGTAACAATTAAATCCAAACAATCCAACCAATTACTAATTATATAATATCCAAAATGAAGGAATAACTACAATTAAAGGAACTTAAGCAGTGCAACCAATAATCATAAATTACCAAAGCAAAGTCAAATAAAAGGAAAACTTACTAATCATTTACACAGCAAACAGTGAAGGTGAGGAATCCAGTGGAGGCCAGCCAGCTTGTGCTCCCATGGTTTGCAGCAGAGGATTTGCCACAGGTGATGTGACTGGCCTTATTAGCTCTCGGGCTCCGCCCATCCAGAGAGCAGTAAAGGGAAGTAGTGAGGAGGCAGTTGGAGGAATATGAAATGAGGGGATTTTCTACAGGTATCGTTCCAAAATTCCGGCCTTATAGAATATTTACCAACCCAGTCAAAATGTAGCTATTGAAAAAAGATCGATTGAATCTTTTTTACATAGCCTACATAACATATATTTAGCAAACAAAAATTTCATTTTCAAATAATTTTTGTTGACGTTTGGCCATACCAGTGATAGCCTAATTATAATAATTTTGAGCATATTATGCATCATAATGTATTATTTTATTTCATGGCGTGGCCTTTCTTATCTCATATAGTGCAAGTCGAGCTGTTTATGTAAACCCCCCTTCCCATATAGGCTATATATATATTGCCATATTGGCATTGGTTGACATCTCATTTGAACAGTGAATTTCATGTTATAATTTTGCAGTAAGTTCAAAGATAGTGTTTACTGTACATTAGGCCTACTGTATATTCTAAAAATGCTTGCCATGTAGGCTGTTTACTGGAGATGCTTTAGCTGAGACTATTCCCGTTCCAATGATGTATGGGATGTATTGATTTGATACAGGCAAGCAAACTCATTGAGTCATGAGCCAGAAAGGGCGCAGAAAGCGCGAGAAAGTGAGAGGTTTTACTTCCTCGGTGCGGAAAGAGCTTGCATCAGTGAGAAGTTGATACACTTGCAAGGATGAGGTTAGGCGCGCTTCCACCCGAGACAGCCCAGCAGGCTGGTCCGGTGCTCCCAGAAAATGGGCAAGTATAAACTTGAAAGAAAACACTTTAGGTCCAAAAAACCCCCAAAGTAGGCCACTGGAGCACACGGATCCTTTTTGAAAAACTTTATTGAAAAACTAACGTTTCGACGCCATGCGTCTTCATCAGAGTTGCAGAACAATGAGCAAACTTTTCATATTTATTACCTCCCTCTAATCAAAGCCAATCCAGTCCAGGCTGGAGATGGGGGGGGGGGGGTGAGAACAAGCTTAATTGACAGAAATGATAATTCATTTAGAGTAATATTCTACAAGAAACCGAATACATTTTCCATAAAGACAAATTTACAGTGATATGTAAATAGTAATAAGTTAATCACAATAATAATAAAACCCCCATAAACGCCATCAACAAAATAAAGTTTTATTCTAGGGATGGGAAAGGGATAGGGAGTGATGTGAGGGACCAATATGTGCAGGACAGCGGGGTTTCCACCTGGAGTTAAAAGGAGGAGAAATATGTCAGTCAGTGTAAACTCCAATTAACAATTCACAAATAAAAGTTAATTCAGGTCTACAACAATAAAGCATACCCATCAATTATTTGAAAAACATAAGAAAATAACCACCAATTCTTAATTCATTAAAACATAGTTAGACAAATATAAGCCACATTTTTTAAAAGGAAATTGTAAATGGTCAAATCCAGGAAGTTAATTTGATCCCAACCAATTTCATGAGTAAAAGACAGAAAAGTTGACATAGAATTGATATACTCTATGAAGGCATTAGGTAAGAAACGTTAGTTTTTCAATAAAGTTTTTCAAAAAGGATCCGTGTGCTCCAGTGGCCTACTTTGGGTTTTTTTTTTACCTAAAGTGTTTTCTTTCACATTACATTACACATTACATTGTATGATACAGCACGAGAAAGTGGGAGGTTCCTGTGTGTGTGTGTGTGTGTGTGTGTGTGTGTGTGTGTGTGTGTGTGTGTGTGTGTGTGTGTGTGTGTGTGTGTGTGTGTGTGTGTGCGTGCGTGCGTGTGTGTGTGACACTAGCCTATAGTATATAAAACGTCAAAACGTGCCTATGTTTAAACCCTTATACACTGTTGGTACATTTTGGGCTAGTGCAGTGTAATTTTCTGTGTTCGCATTGTTATAAATGGGATATAAATGGTCAAATGGCCATGAATTTTGACATTGGGCGGGGGATTGGGGCATCTATCAAGGATTTTCACATTTCAGTACCTCAGCTCATTTTTGGCCCCGGGAATCAAATTTCTTTACTGCAGATATGTTATTATCCAGAAATGAATAGATAATTCCCCATTGAAAACCACTATAAAGTGCAAAAAAGTGCTATTTTTGAGCTCCAAGACACTTTTTACAAAAAAGCATTTTTTTTATGACTTCCTCCAGATATTTTAGACATAAGGCTTCAAAATTACGGTTTTTAATATTTTTCAGCAGATTGCAACATTTTCTCATGTATGGCATGCATCTATTGCAATCAATTTAGCTGGTTTCTGTTTGTGCTGCATAATTTCAGTGTTAGACACCAGTGTGTCTAACATTGTGTGTGTGTGTGTGTGTGTGTGTGTGTGTGTGTGTGTGTGTGTGTGTGTGTGTGTGTGTGTGTGCGTGCGTGCGTGCGTGCGTGCGTGCGTGTGTGCATGCATGCACGTGCGTGGTTGCAGGTTCAGCCAGGGTAATTCCTGGAATCTGCGTTTGACAAAAACAAGTATCGTCGCTACATCTTCAGTTCAGTCAAATAGCCTAGCCTTCCTGGCAGACAAACACCTCTCCCCCAACACACGTGTGTGTGTGTGTGTGTGTGTGTGTGTGTGTGTGTGTGTGTGTGTGTGTGTGTGTGTGTGTGTGTGTGTGTGTGTGTGTGTGTGTGTGTGTGTGTGTGTGTGTGTGTGTGTGTGTTGCGTAGGTACTCTGCGGTGGATACATTTCTGTTTTCCCAGGCTTTATGGTCCTTCAAATGTATCAAACAAACTTGCCCTGGCTAAATTCCTACACTGTGATATCACTGGCCTATGGGGGGGGGGGGGGGGGGGGGGGGGGGGGGTATTCTAAGGCAGTCAAACTGGTCATGCTCAGAAAGTCTTATTTGAACTCTATGAAATGTGAAATAAAAGGCAGACTTATCTTGAATTACATGCCTATATGTTTTTAAACAAGTTAATAATAATAATAATAATAATAATAATAATAATAATAATAATAATAATAATAATAATAATAACTGTTATTTAATTAATACCCAGAGAAAATAGTTTTTTAAACATCTTTATTTTAAAATATGAAAAAACCCAGGTGATTTAGTCACAAGCTTCAATGCTCCTGGCCAATCCCGGCGCCACAGGGCGTGGTTATTGCTTATCCTATGTGGGGTTAGAAATCACGCGTGAACGTTCATAGCTCATATAATATAAAGTATCGTTAATTTCAGGCTCAATTCTTACCCAGAGAAAAGGTACACAGCACTGAAAATGTAACAAGCAATAGTTTTTTAAACATCTTTATTTTAAAAGATGAAAAACCCCAGGTGCTTTAGTCCCCAGCTTCAATGCTCCTGGCCAATCGATCACCTGAGCCTAGGTAATATGGCACAGCGACACCCCAAGGACATATAAAACATTACACATGATAATCACAGGAAATAATAGCAGACCAAATTTGGCTCCTACAACTGTGATTTTATTTTATGGATCGTCAAAAATAAAAAATGCAAAATCATCTGTTTCCAAATGTAGTGCAGTAGTATACACTATAACAAGCAGGAGGCCATTGATGTGTGAGGTGATTTTGTGTGTGTGTGTGTGTGTGTGTGTGTGTGTGTGTGAACGTTGGTGGACAGCCATCTTCAGGTCTCTCCAGAGATGCTCAATTGGATTTAAGTCAGGACTCTGGCTCGGCCATTCAAGAACATTCACAGAGTTGTTCTGAAACCACTCCTTCGTTATTTTAGCTGTGTGCTTGGGATCATTGTCTTGTTGGAAGGTCAACCTTCGGCCCATTCTGAGGTCGTGAACACTCTGGAAAAGGTTTTTGTCCAGGATATCAATGTACTTGGCTGCATTCATCTTTCCTTCAATTGCAACCAGTCGTCCTGTCCCTGCAGCTGAAAAACACTAGCCTGGGTAAACCCATCCCATACGTGACCTGCTCTCAGACCTGTTCTCAGTGACTGAGAACAGGTCTGAGAGCAGGTCTACAAGTCTGTGTTTTTCTGACAATATTGGGTGCTGTGTGTGCATGAACGAGGAAAAAAATGAAATTAATTGCTTTTAGCAAATGGCTGCAATATGACAAAGAGTGAAAAATTTAAGGGGGTCTGAATACTTTCCGAACCCACTGTATATAGGCTATTACTGAGTTACTGCTAAAAGTAATATATTACATGTAATATGTTACATGTAATATGTAACATGTAACATGTAATATGTTACTGAAGCCAAATGCCAGTGGCATTTGGCTTCAGGTTTGGCCCGGACTGGCCATCTGACAATTCTGGCAAATGCCAGTCGCTCTGGGCCGGTCTGACCGCACGTTTATTCTTTATTGATCCCCCTCAATGCAGCCGAAGTAGCTGTCAGTCAGGTCAGCCCAAAACACAGTGGCAAGAGAGATGGGCCGGCCCATTTTTACAGGGGAGTTCTGTCAAGTGGTCATCATGGATATTGCATGGTCTGAGAGGCGGAGACACCGACCCCCCCTTTTCCAAAAGTAGACTTGAGCTGCTCCGTGCAGTGCTCCTCCAATCTCGATTAGGCTACATCACTAAACGCGGCCGCGGGGGAATAGATGCATGTCAAATACTGAACATAAACAAAGCAAAAGGTGGCGCGGAAAAGAAAAGAGACAAAACACGTAAGTCTTGAAGCCAATGCAGAAAAATGTTGCATGTGTGTTTTTGGCTGCTGTAGCCTACTATGCGTGATTGAATGTCTGCAGTTGTTAGCGGGCCATGGCCAGTGGTGTGAACTGTGAAAGCTGTGTTGATTAACGTGGTCTCAGGAAAACAAAGCTCCTTCATGCTATATGACCTATAACCAGTGTTGGGACTAACGCGTTATTAAGTAACGCGTTACAGTAACTAAGTTACTTTTTGCGGTAACGAGTACTGTAACGAATTACTTCATCAGTAACGTAACGTACTTACAATTATTGCGGTTTAAACAGGCTCGTTACTCGTTACTCCACGATTCTGTGCGGGACCTACAGCAGCGAGGGTAGAGAGGAAAATGCGAGTCTGACGGCGGTCTGATGAGGAAGTAGTCTAATCGTGCGGCACTTCTATACTTTCTAATGTTACTGGACCAAATTCTGATAGTGAAACGGGTCATTTTGCGCGAGCTGTGTTGTGTACGGTAGCGGTGTTCACTTCACACCGCTCGGCGAGTCAGTAGCATGGAGCCCTCTCCTCCTCGCTTCTCTCAGGCTGTCTGTCACCAGTGCCCTGCTGGCTGCTGCACCCAGGCAAGCACAGCACTCGTCTCTCACTCACAGATTCCCCTCGCGTTGGAGGGTGTTCACGGTGTATTTCGCGTTGTTTGGTCATGAAATGGGAAAAAAATGCCTGCAAGTCTGCTGCCTTTTGGAGATTAACTGCTATTAAAGGCAGCCGCGACGAGCGGCTGCTTTGGGGCTCTGCTCTGTCCCTATCTGCAGGCAGTGCTGGGCTCTGCTGCTCACTGTCACTCTGCTTTTACAAACGGTAACCACAGTGTTTATGTTGTTCAGCCAGGATATTATAGACTACTGATACAGTTGTTAATTATACAGTGCCAAAGGTGTACTGGCTACTTTTTGAAGGCAATAATAAATATGCCTCAATGTTGTCTTGTCCCACACTGTGCTACAGCAACCCCAAAATAATGTGTGTGCATTAATAAGAGAATTGAGAGTAAAAAAAAAAGTAACTCAAAAGTTACTTTCCTAGTAACTAAGTTACCTGGAAAGTAACGAGTAACTTAAAGTAACTGAGTTACTTTTCAGAGCAGTAACTAGTAACTGTAACTAAGTTACTAATTAAAAGTAACTTGCCCAACACTGCCTATAACACAAGAGAATAGAGTAGTCATTGTAGTATGCTGTCCTCTGCTGCATTAAACGTCACTCTGGTGTTTTTTTCTCTACTCCAGCCAGGTCAAAATGCAAAGAAAAATATCATCATTCTTTAAAAAAAGAATAGAAAGTCCTTCCAGCCCTGTCTTCAGTGAAGAGGACATAGAGGTTGATGCAAGGGGCAAGTTTAGTGATAAGACTATTTTTCCTTCATGGTAATGCATGCAGCTTTAATTTGTGTGGTCTCCCCTTTTTTGTCAAGTCCATTGAGCCTGGACAGTGACAATGACTGAGAACAGGTCTGAGAGCAGGTCACGTGGGGGATGGGTTTACCCAGGCTACCCCCCCCCCCCCGTAAAACTTTCAATAACTGTCAAACGAAAGACTGCAAAATCATTAATTATGAACGATACTAGTGTATCTCACATTTCATTACATGTGGGAAACAAACAATTGTTAGAATTACTGTACATGTCAGCAAACAAGTGATTGTTAAACTGTACATGCAAGCAGGGGCGGACTGGGATCATAATTCAGGCCGGGCATTAGATACCAAGCAGGCCAGGCCAATACAGGCCGACGTGCGTGCCGGCGTCCGAAGGGCGGCGGCGAAAAATTTGGGCTGTTTGAAGCCCAATTTGGGCCGTTTGAAGCCAGATTTGGGCTGTTTGAAGCCAGATTTGGACCGTCTGAAGCCCGATTTGGGCCAGTTGAAGCCAGATTTGGGCCAGTTGAAGCCAGATTTGGGCCGGTTGAAGCCAGATTTGGGCCGCTTGAAGCCCAATTTGGGCCGTTTGAAGCCCAATTTGGGCCGAGTCCAATTTTACAATGAGATGCACCCTGAATAAAGTAATAAAACCACTAGTAAACCAGTAGGCGGCGCCTGGCCTGCTGTTCAGTGAGTGGCCTGACTGAGGGCACAAAAAAAAAAAAAAAAATTGTTTTTTTTTTTTTTTTGGTGCCCTCAGTCACGTGATGCCCTACGCAGTCTGCGTACTCTGCGTAATGGGTTGGAGCGGGCCTGGGTGTGACTGACAGACCCCTCCCACCCACCAGTTTTCAGTTATTTAGGGTTTTGCTCCCTGTTGATACTAAGAAGCATTGATCTTTCATTCATATCATTTATTAGAGAAATATGCTTTGTTGAAAGTGTATAATGTATTTTCTACATGGATCTCCCGTTTCAAGTGACTAATACTCTGAGTAGTTTTTTAGAAGAGTACTTTTTACTTTTACTTAAGTATATTTTTAACACCAGTACTTTTACTTGTAATTGAGTAATATTTCAGTAAGGTAACAGTACTTCTACTTGAGTACAAACTTTCAGTACTTCTTCCACCACTGGTTAATGTTCCCCGGGTTCTATGTTCCCCGCTCCTGCTAAAAAGGGTTCTATGTTCCCCGCTCCCGAAAAATCTGGCTTCCTGACACATCATGCATGGTGACCATGATGATAGATAGATTCAGACCATGACATGGTCCAAATCTACTCCCTGCTGTGGACTGGTCCCGTCATGCCATGTCGTGGCCGCGGTTTGATGATTGATGATCACTGATTTGAACAACTGAACAACAACAATATATGTTACATTAGTAACAACAACAACAACGATGATGATGATGCTGATGCTGGTGACTGTACACAGCGGGGCAGGGAGGGAGTCACCTAGCAGCTGATGGATGGAGAGCAGGTTACAGGTGGTGGAGGTGAGGAGGCTGATGGCTCACTCACAGGCACTGGCTCAGCATAGCCTTTCTCAATCATGTCTTCTTCTAGGAAGGCTATGTGTATTCCTCCTTGTACTGTGGGCTCCTCAAGAACTTCCTTTTCAAATTCAGAAGACGCTGTTCGGCTACTTGTCGATTGTTAGGAAAAGTGACATCATCATGTCTGAATGGTAAGCTGAGAGTGTAGTGGCCATTCTTAAGCACAGCTGAGTCATCAACAATCCTCATGCATGTGGGTGTGGGAACAGTGTGTTCCATCTTCCACAGCGAAAATTGCCACATAGACCCTTATCAAGCCAAGCTGTGTGTGTGTGTGTGTGTGTGTGTGTGTGTGTGTGTGTGTGTGTGTGTGTGTGTGTGTGTGTGTGTGTGTGTGTGTGTGTGTGTGTGGGAGGATCTCTGGTTGTTGGTTTCACCTCGGTTTCACGACGTGACAGAAATGCTTCTGGGGGTGCTATTTTTTATATATATATATGTGCATGACACCTTAATAAATCAATCAATCAATCAATCAATCATATATATATATATATATATATATATATATATATATATATATATATATATATATATATATATATATATATATATATATGACAGTCCGCATGTCTGGGAACGCCCACATAGCTGATAGCCCAGCCCAGGCAGACACGATCGGGGATTTAACCACCACATGGTGGTCATTAGTAGCAGTTTCTGTTAAAATTATCTTTATTTATTATTTATTTTGGCTTTAATACTATTTTTTAATTTTCTGCTTAAAGTTCATTAAAAAAAGTGGCATTCTTGTTTTTTCCCACAATAATTTCATAATTTCATAATACCATTTGTAATGCCACCGTTGTAGTGCTGTTGTTCAAAATGACAGTACATTTTCCTTATTGGTGTCTTTCTAGTCACACAATTTAATAGTCAGTGTTTCCCATACACTGATCTATTTGTGGTGGTACACCCTACATAGATTTTGACCCCCACAAATACTGCCACATATTAATTTCAACTAGTTGACTGCAAACTCCTGCTTTAGTGCTTATGGATATTATTATCTTGTCGGAATATTATTCCAGCCAATAAGTTAGGAAGTTCCCTTTTGATTTAATTTTACTTTTGTTTTGCCTACAAAGCAAAATGTTACTTTACTTGAAACTCCCCTGAAGTGATTTTGGTATTATTTATGCAAGCATAATTCTACCATATAGTAACCTGTATGCAGAATATATAGTATATATAGGGAAACAATTATTTTTTCATCGCTGTAAAACCACAGAACGGTAAAGAAGATATTGATGTGTGTAGTTCTTCATAGATCTAGTCTCTTCATTTTGATCTCAAAGTGCGCCAGTTTGATTTTGCTCAGAAGCGGCCTCGAAACCTGAGAGACATGTTAGTCAGGGCAGATTGTTATACACGCCCTACACATTTTTTATCCAATTTACCTAATGGTAATTTTCCTTGTTCGAGCTGTTTGCAGTGTAATGCGATGATCAGAGGTGAAAGTACAACATTAAAAGTAGAATTTCTTGTAGATCTAAATTCGTTGTGTACTTGTTAAAATGTCCTTGTTCAAATGTTTATGTGGGGAAAACTCGTAGAGAACTCAAAACCCGCATCTCCGAGCACAAAAGCAAAATTCGCAATAAGGATGAAAAATCTTCTGTAGCGAGACATTTCAATGCTATGGGACATGAGGTTTGCACCCTGAGGTTCCAGGGCATAGAAACTGTCAGTCCATTGAAAAGGGGTGGGGATAGAGATAGGGCCTTGCTACAAAGAGAGGCCTTTTGGATTCACACTCTTCAGACAGAGCATCCGAAAGGACTTAATGAGGAACTGTTATTGGGCTGCTTTCTTTGAATGTGCAATTTTGTAACATATTTGTATTGTCTATTTTTAATGTACTTAGTAATATGCATTCCAGCCCTAGCTTAATCTCTCCTGTCTGTTATCACAATACAGCTGGACCTCTTTCTAGGCCATTATAGTGGAAACGTGCAATTATTTAAGCATAATTCTTGTTTTAAAACATTTCTATTGTATTCTGTATTTTCTACAGTATCTGTAGTCCAGACCTGACTTACTCCGCCTACCTGTCACTTTGAATACAGCAGGGCCTTTACCTAGGCCTGGTTCTGCTCTCCCACACAGTGGGACTGACCAGACTATTGTATTTATATATGCATACATTGTTGTATGTAGACATTTTCTTTGATAATGGAACTTTTGTGTTGTGTATTGGTTCTTGAATTCTTTATATATTGTAACTGAATTTTGATATTTCGTTTATTGAAAGTACTTCCGTTCTCAGTGTATTTAAACGTCATCTCCGCCTGACACAGCAACACGCTGAAGAAGGCCATTAGGCTGAAACGTCCGTGTGTGTGCTGTACCTGGTGTCAAGCTGGAATAAACTAAACAAAAGGACATTTTTGTGTGCTGGCTCTCTTTCTCCTACTAAGTATCTCCTGTGCCGTGCACCGAAACTTTAAAAACACCGGTGAGTGTGCTCGCTGCTGGCTTATGCCAGTTTGTTTGAACATCATAAGCTCATGTGTTGCTGACGGGAATACTGGAAACCTCATTTTACTCCGCAGTTTGCACTCTACTTACGACATTTAAAAATGTGTTTGATGCCTGAGAAGACTGAAACAATTTATTTTTGTTGATATTTTGGTTGCATACATAGTGAATAGTTTTTGGTTCCATTTCCATTCCACATAGTAGTGCCCTAATTTTATTTTGCATTATTCATTCAATGGATAGTAGGCCTACATATTTCATTGCACTATATGTTTTCAATTTCAATGTGTACTATTTTGCAGTTTTGCAATTTGCACTATATTACATTTATTACATGCAAGTACATTGATGCCAGAAATAAATATTCTGCTACATGCTCTAGATTTATTACATATTGCGCATATTATATTATGATTCTCTTAACTGGCAACCACTTAGGAGACATTTTCATTGGTTACTTTTTGTTTTCAAATGCATTCACTTTAATTATCCTTTGTGTGTGTGTGTGTGTGTGTGTGTGTGTGTGTGTGTGTGTGTGTGTGTGTGTGTGTGTGTGTGTGTGTGTGTGTGTGTGTTCGTCTTTTTCCTCCATTTGAAATGGGAGTTAAAACTGCTTCCTCTTGGTCTTGACTGTTCCCTTGGTTTAGCAAAGCTTTTGACAGTTGCAATTGGCTTAGCATCCTGGATGTTTCCAAAAAGTGGATCTGACAGTATCTTCACTTGTCTCTCTATGAAGTCTACCAGGTCAGAAAATGTTGCTCTTTGTCCATGCTGCTCCTGTAACTGACACGCCCTGTTCCTCCACTTGTCTCTGAGCTTGTAAGGCAGTTTCAGAAGGATGATCTTCATATTGGAAGCAACATTCATTTCATCCATATAGCCTAGGCAAGATGTTCCATTGCATTGCAACAACCTCTAAGAAACAGGGAAAACACTTGCAGTGTTTTCACATCCTCTGACTTGATCGCTGACCAGGCAAATGCTTTGTCCATATATGCAGTGGCAATCTTATGCTCATTACCAAAATGTTCTTTCAGCAGATCTTTCGCTTTTTTATAGCCTTGGGCTGGAGGTAAATGTTGGCAGCTTCGAATTAAGTCTTTTGGATGCCCTCTAGTGTACTGTCCTAGAAAATGCAAGCAGTCACTGTCTGTCAGTCCTTCTTTCCACTCCTCTCTCAAATGCTTTGATGAAAACTTCATACTGTAAAGGATCACCATCATAAACAGGTATGTCTCGTGGTGGTAAAGTAGAAGACAGATTTGTTGAGCAAGAAGAGCAGTGATGTCATTTTGCCTCTGCATTATGTTATACATATCACCTTGGTTACCAGCATTCATCAGTACAGGGGGTGTAGTGTCAACAACATACATAAATGGCTTCTACAATTAAGCTTTGATGTTTGATTATTTAAGCTACATACAGAACTCGTTTCGACTTTTAAACTTCTGTAGGCTGCGTGCCAATTTTCTCTCTCTTTCTCTCTCAGATGCTGCTAAATGGGTTGGCTCGAATCCTCGAAATGATTGTGGAGCCCATGCAAAATTAAAACAAAGATGTGTTGTTCAAAGATGTTTGATGCCTTTTTTAATCCATTTTCATATTCTTGCTTCTTCATATTATTTGTCCTTTGCATAATTCTTATTCGCCTTTACTTTACCATTAGACAACTGTTTTACTTAAAGCACAAGCAGAATTGTGCCACACAACACAGGTTAATTAAGTAGGCTACTAACTTTAAATAATTAAATAAATAATTTGCTATAGACATGATGTAAAAAAAAGTATGCGTGTTCAGGGATGCATGAAGCTGGGGCGGGACGAGAACAATGATGCGATGAAGGTTGGAGTAGTACGGCCAATCCACTTTCACCCCTGCAAAGGAAAACAATAAAATGTCTCCCACATTTACACCTTTATAATCCTTTACTTTGCTGCGCCCTGCAGCTGTGTAAAATGTCATACGAAATAATTATAAATTCCAATAGGATAAGCTTGCCTGATTAACTGAAAACAATTATACAATAACGGGAAAAAAAAATATCCTAAACGAAAATAGAAGTCTAATCAAGTAAATAGCCTTCAGAAAGTGCATCAGTAAAAGCCCAGTTCTATACTGCTGGCTGCTGAGACACGCAGTTCAGGGATTCCGTTAGCCAGTAATTGCGGCTTTTAGCCCGTATTTGTTGACATGGGCCAGCAAATTAAAAGCTCGCCGCTCAAGCATGGTTGGAAATGTCAAATAAATAAATTCATTATACTGTTTGAACCAAAACGATGTGTGTCTATCTCTCCCTCCATTCAATTTCAGCACCACGGACAGCAGGGATTATGCTAGGATTTTCAATGGCCCCAATGCAACCGGTATTGAAAAATATCAGTGATAAGGAATGGTGGTGAGGGTGGGTGCAGCTCAGGTCTAAGGCCTGGTTCCAGGTGAGGCCCAACACAATGGCCTGTCGGCCAGGACAGAATACAGCAGAGGCTTGGATTCCAACACCAGTCTTTTATTTATACACCCATTATGTTGTTGCGGTTTGCTGGTGATAGAGAAAGAAAAGAACATAAGTCAATCCACAGTGATTCAACAAAAGTAACAATTAAATCCAAACAATCCAACCAATTACTAATTATATAATATCCAAAATGAAGGAATAACTACAATTAAAGGAACTTAAGCAGTGCAACCAATAATCATAAATTACCAAAGCAAAGTCAAATAAAAGGAAAACTTACTAATCATTTACACAGCAAACAGTGAAGGTGAGGAATCCAGTGGAGGCCAGCCAGCTTGTGCTCCCATGGTTTGCAGCAGAGGATTTGCCACAGGTGATGTGACTGGCCTTATTAGCTCTCGGGCTCCGCCCATCCAGAGAGCAGTAAAGGGAAGTAGTGAGGAGGCAGTTGGAGGAATATGAAATGAGGGGATTTTCTACAGGTATCGTTCCAAAATTCCGGCCTTATAGAATATTTACCAACCCAGTCAAAATGTAGCTATTGAAAAAAGATCGATTGAATCTTTTTTACATAGCCTACATAACATATATTTAGCAAACAAAAATTTCATTTTCAAATAATTTTTGTTGACGTTTATTTCAAAATAATTATGGTCTGCAGTGCAAAGTTAGTGAGGAGAGCCTCACCACTCGTTAATTAATTAATTAATTCAGTTCAGGTTTCAATTTACGTTCAGAAAAATAACATTTAAACAGCAATAAAACACACAAAAACAAAGGCTATGATGCAATCATCCAAGAAATGTTTTTTTTTATCGATATAGCCTATAATCCTTCATCAAAACTATTGGAGAATGGGCTCCTCAATATAGGCTATGGGTTTCTCATTGGCCCATGCTACACCCTTCCAACAATTTTCAAGAAAATCAGTAAAACGCGAAAGCATAGCATGCTTTACACCGTCAGTAAGAATATTTCAGTGGTACAGGCTTCCATCATCTGCCATCATTGTCTATCAGTGTTATAGGATTCCCCCCCCGACCATGCTGACACATTGACCATGCGTATGGAGACACCGCCTGAATGGCTCTGGCAAAGGCAACATGTTGAAAGGCATGTGAATATAATGTTTATCTGCAAGGCAGGATTTAGATTTAGAGATTTGTTTTTAGATTTCAATCAAGCTTCACAACAGGGTGTGTGTAACATGGGCAGACCATCGTCTGTGACAGCCTGTCGCTGTCCATCGACGGTGGTGTTGAAATGTTCATCAATAGAGCGCCTTGCTGTCCTTGGCTGAAACATCTGAAGCTTCACTGTCTGCTTTCTTAGACATAGCCTAAGCCTACTGTATCACTTGGCTCAAATTGTTTATGGATATGACATACCTTTCTACTTTCTAGACATGAGGAGTCTTTGTTTTTTTGCCGAAGGTGAGAGCGGGCGGGGGGAGCACGGGGGCGGTGGGGAGGAGTGGGGTCGGCCTATCAGACAATTCATAAACGCCTCTGCAATCCTCAATTCTTAATGGATTTCTTATGTTTAAATGGCCCTGTAATCTATGGATTGAGGCAGTAAATTCGGCGATGTCAACCATGCTTCTATCACTTAGAATAGATCAAAGGCCAGAACTGAAATGCAAGTGTCGGCTCTTACCAGGGATAGCGGAACGCATCTGAACTTGGGGGGGCCGGGGGGCGTGTCGGGGGGGCGTGTCCCCCCGTTGGGGGGGCGCGTCCCCCCGAATCTCGGCAGCGGCGAAGAAAATTTTATGTTTTTTGGACTTTTATCCATATTTAGAAGAATATTTAATTTGAAATTAACATTAGGATTATACTGTTGTGATGTCATTATTCAGTATCTTCTCCTTTTCTATTATTAGTATTAGTATTAATATTAAATACTGAGTATCTCATGAAAAACTATTAATATTGCATCTTTTGTGTTTAGCTCCGTCTCACAGCAGGCCCGGCTCCAGAACCAAATTACAGAGGGGGCCTGCCCCTAGCTTGGGGGGGCCAAGGGGGGTCCGGGGGGATTCTCCCCCGGAAGAAGATTTTGTACATTTTAAAGTAAAATTCGTCAAACTGGTGCATTTGAGAGCAAAAGGAAGAGGCTAAATCTATGAGGAACTACACACATCTCTAATGTGTTGTGACTTTACAAATAGGCCTAAACAATTAATATTAAATGTATTTACACATTGTGCACAAATTGCATTCATTGTGACAAATTTACAATAGTTAATTAATATCCAGCCAGAATCATTGCAAATGGAGGTTCAAAGTAACAGTTAGCAATAGCATTCAGTTAATCAATGCCTAATGACAGCCAGATTCCGTTTTAAACTTTAAAACAGAAAAACGGAAAAACGTTTTTAGCACACACAAAAAAAAAAAAAAAAAATTGAATGGGGGGGCCAGTTTAGGGAATGGGGGGCCCGGCCCGGTCAGGCCCCCCTCCAATGCCGGGCCTGTCTCACAGCATTGTAACATTGTAGTGCAGCCAGAAAGGAAAACTACTGTAAACATTTGAACCACATTTCTTGTTTAGAACCTATAGCTAGCAACATCGCCATCTCCTGAAAAACATTAATATTGCACCTTTCTTGTGGCTACATCACAGCATCTACTGAAAAACATTTATAGTGGATCTGACTTGTTTAGTTCACTTTAGATTCACATCACATCTGAAAAACAACCAGTCGAGTGTAATAAGTAAATGAGGTTTAATTGTAAAAAAAAAAAAAAAAAAAAAAAAATCTAAAAAAAAAAAAAAAAATTTTTTTTTTTTTTTTTTTTTTTTTGGGAACTGAAAAGTACCCGGGCCGCGGCCCGGGTGGCCCGGGCGGTTCCGCGATCCCTGGCTCTTACAGTCTATGCCCGCTGGTTTACCATAAAGAAAAGTGCCACAGCAAGCTGAGAGAGAAGGTGTAGCCTATCCGATCGGACTGTTGACTGACTGCACGTCTCATCTCTGGCTTGTTGCAGATAGGCAACTTCTTAATTTAGATTATCTTCCAAGTTATTTAATTTCACATTCTTGGATGCAGAGAGACATTTAATGTAGGCCCGCCAGTGTCTTTCTTTAGGCTTAATTAAACGGGAATAGCCTATATGACAAACTCAGTTCTCAAAGTTTGTGACGAGTTCATTCACTCCAATAAAATACATTTGTTGGATGATTGGATGATAGCTTTTGTTTTTTGTGTTTAATTGATTAATCTTAAGGGGTCTGCAAACCCGAACCAAATTAATTAATTAAATAAGGAGCAGTGTGCAGCTCAAGTGCAGACCACATGAATAGGAATGAGTAACATAACATGAAAAAAGCAATGTTGAGCAATTTAATATATGGGTGCAAATAGGCCAACGTTTAGACACAGAGTCTCTTCCTCAGAGTCAAACAGAGACGTGGCATAGATAACAGATTTAAATAGTAGCCTATTGCTCCTAGTGGGCTATTTAAACCTGCCATGAGGTGCCATCTATGCCACGTCTGACTGAGGAAGACATTGACGAAACCACAATAAGTGGTCGGGACCGTGGCCGGTGTAAAGAGCACTGCAGGAAGATAAGCGGTAACACTTTACAATAACGTACACAAATACTATAGTAGTTACTAGTAAACTAACCATTAACTAATAGCCAGTTAATGAGTAGCTAATGAAAAATTTGGCATTAGTCAATCACTAGTTAATCATAGTTAATGAGTAGGTAGTCATTAGTTAATTATTAGTATCTAATTTTCTGAGTAGAGTAGTTAATCATTACCTAATGATTACTAAATGTCAGCTCGTGAATAGAGTAGTTAATCATTACTTAATGATTCCAAAATGTCAGTGCATGAATGTATTAGTTAATCATTAGTTAATCATTAGTCAAGGTCACATTGTGAGTATAGTAGTTAATCATTAGTTCATGATTAGTTGTTAGTTCCTTAGTAGAGTAATTACTCATTAGTTAATGGTTAGTCAATGGTCAGTTTGGGAGTATATAGTTAATTGTTAGTTATTCATTACTTAATTACTTAATTATTACCTGTCCATTAGTTAGTCTTTTTGTGTACCCTATTGTAAAGTGGTGCATCATACTCAGTAGTTTATGAATACTGAATCATTACTTAATTATTACCTGTCCATTAGTTACTCTTTTCGTGTACCCTATTGTAAAGTGGTGCATCATACTCTGTAGTTTATGAGTACTGAATCATTACCTGTCTATTTGTTACTCTTTTTGCACCCTAATATAAAGTGAAAGATATCCTTATCAAATAAACACTCCCTCCAGGTGAGATTCGAACCCTGAACCCCAAGATTGTTAAATTGTAAGTCTGGTTCTCTACCATCTGAGCTAACCAGCCTGTTATTTGATAGAGCCATACTATAGGTCTGTAGAGTCAGAGACTAAGTATTATGTCCTATCCACATACTACTTTCTGTTCAAGTACTTATAGTTTTTAAGATATATTCCACCCAAATACTAGCTTCTCTCCAAATACTTATAGTTTTAAAGGTATATTCCATCCAAATACTACTTCATGTCCAAGAACTTAGGTATGTTTCAGCCAAATACTACTTATGTCTAAGTACTTGTAAGTAGTATTTGGGTGGAATATACCTTTAAACTATAATACTTGGTCTCTGGCTCTACATTCGATAGTATGGCTCTCTCAAACAACAGGCTGGTTAGCTCAGATGGTAGAGAACCAGACTTACAATTTAACAATGTTGGGGTTCAGGGTTTGAATCTCACCTGGAAAGGAGTGTTTATTTGATAAGGATATCTTTCACTTTATATCAGGGTGCAAAAAGAGTAACAAATGGACAGGTAATGATTCAGTTTAGAGTTTTAGAGTTTTATTAGGATCCCCATTAGCTGCTGCAAAGCAGCCGCTAATCTTCCTGGGGTCCACACATAACATAAAAACATGACATTAACTCAGACCATTACGATACAAGACATTAAAATTGACGGCCAATATTAGGACAAAGACAGTTACAGGACAAAGACATTAAAATAAACAATGAACAGAGAATAATAACAAACACAAAATAAAAATAACAAATTAAAACCGGATAATAATCTACCTATATCTTACCTACTCCACCAACCTAACAAAAAGGAAAAGAAAATTCCTATCTATGGTGTGTGTGTGTGTGCGTGCGCGCGTGCGCGTCTACGTCATGTTCCTTACTACTTTTGAGCTGCTAAGTGACTTTTCAGTTGCTTTTTAAAGCCTGGCTTAGTTTTGTCTTTGATGATCTTCTCTGGCAGTGCATTCCATGCTACCATTGCTCGATACAACACTGTCCTTTGCATTGACTCTTTTTTAGCTTTAGGTAGTTGATAGCAACCCCTGGTGGCATGTCTCGTCTTATATTCATGTGTATCTGAACTTAATCTTAGTTGAGTATATAAACAGGTAGGGTATTTTGACACTCTGATATTTCTTAAAAAGACAAGGAGTGATACGGTCAGCCTGTCCTTGACTTTCATCCAGGACAGCTTGACATGCATCTCATTTACATTTGACCTTGATGTACATTGAAGGGCAAGCCGAGCTGCTCTGTTTTGAGCCAGCTGCAGTTTTCCCAGGTCCCTCTGGTTTGCGCTTGACCAGATAATAGAGCAGTAGTCTAGCTGGGATAAGACTAGAGTCTCAATGACTAGTTTGATCAATTGTGATGGAAGGATCACTGAGCATCTCCTAATTAGGCTACTGATATATTCCTCCCCATCTTTGCAACCACTGTATCTATATGCTTCGTCCATGACAAATTCCTATCTAAGATTACACCCAAAAGCTTTGTTTCTTCAACCTGCTCTATGTTTATCTTGTTCAGCATCAGATTTAATTTCGGTTTATTCCTCAGTGAATGATTCGTTCCAAATACAATACAGCTTATTTGGTCATGGTTGTCAAATTAGAAAAACCCTGTCGTGCACGTGAGTGACTGTAATACAACTTTTAATTCGATTAAGGATTGAATCACGTGCATCAGGCGTGACGCAACACGCTCCCTTTTCACTGCTCCTTTGATCATTCATTTGGTTGCGATTGCGAACACAGACACAGGAGGAAGTCAAGCGACAGGATGGCTGAACGTCTGAAACGCTCAAAAGCTTGGCTTCACTTCACCAAAGTGAAAGACAAGCCTTTAGCCAAATCTGTGACAAGCTGATTGCTTGTAAGGTTGGAAAACACATCCTCCATGAATAAGCACCTTAACGTTTGCCATCAAATAAAAGCGAAATGCAGCACCTTTGACTGTCTTCACAAGGAAACCCCGTCTGCTCCAATCGCAGCATCATCATCATCCACCCAAGGTATGCATTGTCCGTTGTCCAATTATGGAAAAGGTACATAGATGATATCTTCTTGATCTGGACTGGGTCTGCTACAGAACTGAGTGCTTTTCACACATTTCTTAATAACAGCAGTGCATCTCTGAAATTTACTTTGGCCTCAGATCAGAATTGTATTAATTTTCTGGATATTTTGATTTGCAAATCCAATGACAGATTGATTACAGATCTGTATAGAAAACCAACAGATCGTAACTCCTTACTTCATGCCGAGAGCTTTCATCCTACACCTCTCAAAAAGGGCATTGCTATTGGCCAGTTTAAGCGGTTACGTAGGAACTGCACTACAGATGAATCCTTTTCTGCTCATTCCAAAGACCTTGAAGCACGGTTCCGACAGCGTGGTTATCCAGAATACTGGATACAACCAGCTTCCACTAAGTATCATGGCTGTACACAACATGATTGTCTCACCACTAGGGAGAGACAGAGTGGAGAGCAACCCATTAATTGTATTATTCAATACTCTCCTCTTGGCCGGCAGTTTGAGAAGATAATAAAAAAACATTGGCATATTCTCAGTTCTGACCCTGCCCTCAGCAAAACATTCTCATCTCCACCTCGTCTCGTTTTTAAAAGACCTCCCAACCTCAAGACCCTTCTGGTCAGGTCTCATTTACCACAACCTGCCCCTTCTCACTTCCTGTCTCAGATTCCAGATGGAAATTACAAATGTGGTAGATGCGCCCAGTGTAACTTTACTTATAAATGTAACACATTCAATCACCCAGTCACTGGTAAATGTTACAAAATCAAAGGTATTATCAGTTGCACTACAGTCAATATCATCTATATGATTAAGTGTGTTTGTGGGTTGGCCTATATTGGCAAATCTTCCAGAGCCTTGAAGACCAGGATTTCTGAACATAGGAGTGACATCAGGACTAAGGACTTTAAAAATCCTGTAGCCCTTCACTTCTTTCATGCTCAACATTGTATATCATCATTGAAATATATTGGCATAGAGCATGTCAAACTGCCACCTAGAGGAGGAGACCTCAACGCTCTACTCCTAAGGAGAGAAGCATACTGGATCTCAACTTTAGACACAGTTGCTAGGGGCCTGAATGAATCATTTGACCTCAGACCGTTCCTGTAGCTACTCTTATTTTAATCTTTATTTCCACTTTTGTATTTCTACTCTTGTAACTCAGATGTGTATTTTTGAACTGCTTACTTCCTGTCTGTTAGCAGAGTTGTATGCCCTATGTGCTCTTTTTGTAACCTTTATTCATATTTAATGTACTTTTACTGATTATATGATTGGAGAATAGTCTGTTCTCTTTCTTCGTAACTATTGCCTTTGTTTAATATTTGTGTAGTGCATTGTCCATTGTAGGCTATTGGGGTCTTTGTTTCTCCTACACAGGATTTAACAGGAGTTTCTTTGCCGTTTTTTAGCTCCACCCCATCTGATCTCCTACACTGGGCATATATTGCATTTTCTTAATTGTTTGTCTTGGGTTTGTAGACTTAATTGATTTATTTACTTGTGTGAAGCAAGATGCACTCTATTTTCTTACTGGTTGATTGTGCTCACATGACACCTTTTTTTTCCCCTCTGCCAATTGGTGGATGGGTGTGACCCATACTGTATAAATTTGAGTGCTCTGTCATTTCCTGCTTCATTTCTGAAGAAGGTCCTTGTTGACCGAAACGTCAAAAATAAATCGACTGGGAGCAAGTCAAGCAGTGTGCGGACTCTATTTCTTTTTATATGCATTGTCCGTTGTCCCACCATTAGGAGGGCAAGCGGCAATGTAGCCTAATACTGTAGGTGAACGTGGGTATAGAGCATTGATTGTATATATTAGGTATAGAGGCTATTCTACCCAGTGTGGATATTCAATGTGTATTCCGTAAAAAAAATAAAAATAAAAATAAGCCCAAATAGTTTGCAGTCCACAATAAATGTGTTTTCACAGCAATATAACATTGAGAGAGGGAATTATGACCTGTTTAACTCCTAACAGCTTGTTATAGGCTATACAAAATACTAATGCCAAGATTTTTGTTTCAATCAAAGCAAATATTTAAATGAGAATACAACCATCAATTTCATAATAATTTGAATGGGGCCTACCCACTATTTGCATGTCATGTGGGCCCTATTCCTTTTCAAATAAATGCACAGCAACAGCATCAGCAGTTTTTGTTTATTGGAGGTGAGGCTAATCCTTCTGTTCAGAAATGAAACAGTCACAGACTCACAGTTGAGCAATACAAAAAACAGTTCTGTAAAAAAAAAAATTGTCGTCATGTCTTTCCACCAAATAATACAAAAGAAAAGTATCAATAGTGGACCCGATAAGGACCCGGTTCGTTAAGCAGACTCGAAAATGGTATCAATATCAATAAAAATTAACGAGTCCCATCCGTGTGTGTGTGTGTGTGTGTGTGTGTGTGTGTGTGTGTGTGTTGGTAGGTTGCATACTATTCAGTTGGTAAATCCAAAACATCTCTCTCTGTGACAACAGCTTGGGGAGGTTTCCCCCTCTAGGTGGCGCAGTGACTTGTTCTAACCCAACAAACCGGAGGGTGGATGGCGAGCCGTTTGCTTCAAGATAATGTTTTGCCATAGCGTATTCTACATTTCCTGTGCATATTGCAGTTTTGTGTTCAGAGATCCGTAGTTTCAGACACCTTTTTGTTTGTCCAACATATGCTTTGTCACTATGGAGGACCATAAAGTTCATAGTGACACTTTTTACAGTGTTTATCATGTATCCACAAAACTACTCTAATATATCTGTAAAAATCCTGTTGAACAAGATCGTATTTTTATGAAGTCTTGGACTATTTTCAATAATGAAGACTACTTAACAGCCAACGCCCAGTCTCGTCATATCACAGTGCACGCCCCCTTTCTTTGAGGATGTATAACCCATTCATTGTTAGGCTCGCCCCCTTTCTCTGATGCTGTCTCCTCACCCATTCACAGTTTACCACACATGTGGCAATAACCAATCAGCCAAGGTATTCCTCTCCAGCTGATCCCAATCACCTAATCAGTGTAGTATATCAGGGTCCATGTTTACTCTGTTTGCTATGTGCTGTGTATGTGTCATTCTCAGTTGCTGATCATCATCGCTGAAGCAATTGTTTTCGCCCCACCTCCTCCCCTGACCACCACCATCGGTCATGACTCCTGATCGAAGAATTCCCTATGGGGGATTTCCTATCCTATTCTTCACTGACGACGCCCTCTCATCATCTCAGGAGAGCGTCATCATATCATGGAGTCATACGCCAAAATTAATGTTGTATCATTAAAGCTTGTTATACTTTCTACTAGTCTCTCATTATTGAAATTACATTGTCTGGAAATTCCTGCTTATCAAACTGAACCAACAAACAGTGGTGTGATTCCTTTCTCTGCCCATTGAATAAATCTATTATCACTTGCAGCTGGCTTAAAGTCTGGGTCAAAGCTCAGCCACTTCAATATTATTTCTTTCTGAATTTTAAGTTGTTTCACTAGACGAAACCAGGTATCTATAGAAAACCTAACCCATCGACTCTGAATATCACTGTGTTTAGCAGCTAGTGGGAATCCTAGCAGACTTTGTATAGGTTTATCCATCAGTGACTACAACACATTATTATTGTAATGTTCTGTGTAGGTGTTGGGATATGTTTTACCTAATATTCAATATTCTTGTCTCATCTTGTGAATAAAATAATGGGAACACGTTTACATTTTCATGAGCCCTCAAAACTTCACACACAACTTCTTACTGAAGTTCAGCTCCCACTGAACTTGAAACCTGTGTAACTAGGGCCAGCTGAATTGGAACAGTGAAGTGAAATCAATGCATTTGATAGACAGACATTCCTATATTTTTACTTGTTAAATGTTTTCTTTTTACTAAGTCCATTATTTTATCGCTGCCTATATTTAAAAATATATATACCATAGCATTTCCACAAGTGAGTGACACATGTTAAATTTGTGTACACTCAATTATATCAGCTACATTAAGGAGATCAGAGACTGAAGTGATGTCTGTGCCATTGACACTTGAACACGCTTTATTCCTGTCGGTGTCAAAAACAGTAAGTTCTGTACACTCTATTCCTTTATTCCAAAAGCAGCAGACACCCGCATTCGCCTTGTGTCTATAATTTCTACACAAAATTCTTCGTAATCTTCCTGCAGACTGAAATGGAACATGAACGGTTCCCTTAGTTCAGTCTCCTCTTCATCCAGGCCATCAGACATCTGTCGCAGTTCCACTGCCCTCAAGCGATCTTCTTTGTCCATGGTGATGACTTGGGGAAGGGAAAGTTTTCCCTTGAATGTTTTTGTGCCACACCACCTTGCTGCCTCAATGGTGTCGTTAAGCAGAGCATCCTCCTAATCAAAAATAAAGAAAACCAGGTTGGAGAAGGCAGAAAACAGTGAAATAAGAAAAGCCCACAAGAGGCAACATACACCTGTCACTTTGAACACAGCAGGGCCTCTACCTAGGCCTGGTTCTGCTCTCCCACACAGTGGGGCTGACCAAACTAGTGTTATTTATAAATGCATACATTGTTGTATGTAGAGTAGACATTTAGTTTTTCTTTGATAATGGAACTTGTGTGTTGTGCATTGCTTGGTTCTTGAATTCTTTATATACTGTAACTGACTTTTGATATTCCGTTTATTGAATGGACTTCCGGTCTCATTGTATTTAAACGTCATTTCCGCCTGACACAGCAACACGCTGAAGAAGGCCGTTAGGCTGAAACGTCCGTGTTGTACCTGGTGAAAACTGGAATAAACCTAACGAAAGGACATTTTTGTGTGCTGTACATGTTTACCACAATATTAAATGGCAAGGGGGGGGGGGCAGCTTCTTCTGATAGGATTGAAATAGAAATTTGCATATCTGGTCACAGCTATTGCGAATTTGCGCTTGTTTGTTTTTATTTTCATTTTATAATAATATATTATTATTATATATTATTATTATATATTATATATTTTTTATAAACAAAGTTGTTTAATTAGGTTATTAAAAGCATGCACAATTAAGGTTAAACCAATATTTGTCTGTCTAGGTTGTTGACTGCTGTCTGACTACATCAATCGGCCCACACTACGATGAAGTGTTCCTTGATTGTGTGTCTGTGTGTCCTGTGCATCTGTGCATCTCCAGCTGCAGGTAAGATTAATTAAGTTAATTAGGACAATTATTAGTGTTTTATGTTGAGTCCTGTTTGCAACACGTCTTATCTATTTGACAGCCCATGATGGGAGAACCGGGGGGACGGGGGAAAGTTACTATAGGCATGGGAGAATGACAGGTATGTGACGGCATTCTCCGTCTGTCCCACCTTGGCTAGCCATGTGCGCCTCTATAGGAGTGTGAATTCAACCAGAGAGACCATTTCTTGAATGACAGTGATTTATTAGATGATAAGATACATGAGCCTGTAGGCACATAACATAATATAAATAATAGTTTTGGCGATTAGACTCCATCATGACATCAGCTTGATTATGACGTCATGATCAGCAGGGGTAGATGGATGCAGCCAGAGTAGATTGAATATCCCCCCTGTGGAGTCTAGACCTGGTGGTGGTGAAGTAGACTTGCTGGAGAAGGCTTCTGAATCTGAAGAAGTCAGAGAGGACTGGAGGAGAATGGGGTGGAGGAGGGACGCAGGAACGCACTGGAACCCAATGAGATGACACAGAGAGAAAACGGGAGGTTTTTAGCTGTGACGGTAGATCATGATAGGCTGAATGGGAAGATGTGTCATGCTCTGATTGGCTTAATCTAATGTTACCGCCCACAAAGAGTGAAGCTAGGTAGACGCAGGAAAGGGGTGATTGATGACTTGAGTTTATGAATGAGTGGGTGTGACATTAAAAGGTTTTCTCCTGACAGGGAAAGATGTGAATGAGGACAGGAGGGATGAATGAGAGCCCGTGACAACTAAAGGGTTTCTCCTAGAACAGGAAAATGCAGGTTGATTAAGAAGTGGGTATGACAGCTAGAGTTTTATCCTAGGAGAGTGAATTAATGAAAAGTGAGTGAATGAATGACATTAGATACCGTCTCTCTTAAAGAATTTTCGCTTAAGCTTCATTTAAAGTGTGCCTATCAAAGGGTGAAATCCTGTGTGACTTAAAAGTGTGCCAACACCTCTCCTCTAGGGTGAAATCCTAGGTAATTACACCTGGTCTATTTGCATTAAGCGTGTGTGATCTCAGCGAGGTGTGATCGCATGCTGTCCTTACTTATCTTGTGTGTGTGTGTGTGTGTGTGTGTGTGTGTGTGTGTGTGTGTGTGTGTGTGTGTGTGTGTGTGTGTGTGTGTTTCTCATGGTTTCTGTGGTCCTGTAGCAAGGCACTAACACTGCCAGGGTGAGGGGTTCAATTCCCACGCGTGCGAGAATTGTTTGCGCTCATACTGTGCTTTGGATAAAATGTCTGCTAAACAGCCTTAAATGTGTGTGTATTAAGTTTAAGTTCAAGTGTGTTTATTTTCACACAGAGAGCTTACACAGAGTAAACGGTGAGAGGAAATGCTGGGTCCTCTCAGTGTCTGTCTGCCTGCCTGCCTGCCTGTCTGTCTGTCTGTCTGTCTGTCTGTCTGTCTGCCTGTCTGCCTGTCTGTCTGCCTGCCTGTCTGTCTGTCTGCCTGTCTGTCTGCCTGCC
The DNA here is from genome assembly GCF_964638095.1 of Poromitra crassiceps. Taxonomy (NCBI): domain Eukaryota; kingdom Metazoa; phylum Chordata; class Actinopteri; order Beryciformes; family Melamphaidae; genus Poromitra; species Poromitra crassiceps. Next base: position 25,414,347 of record NC_139629.1, read on the forward strand.
TGTCTGTCTGCCTGTCTGTCTGCCTGCCTGTCTGTCTGTCTGTCTGCCTGCCTGCCTGTCTGTCTGCCTGCCTGCCTGCCTGTCTGTCTGTCTGTCTGCCTGCCTGTCTGTCTGCCTGTCTGTCTGCCTGTCTGTCTGTCTGCCTGCCTGTCTGTCTGTCTGTCTGCCTGTCTGTCTGCCTGTCTGTCTGCCTGCCTGCCTGCCTGCCTGTCTGTCTGCCTGCCTGTCTGTCTGCCTGTCTGCCTGCCTGTCTGTCTGTCTGTCTGTCTGCCTGCCTGTCTGTCTGTCTGTCTGTCTGCCTGCCTGCCTGTCTGTCTGCCTGTCTGCCTGCCTGTCTGTCTGTCTGTCTGTCTGTCTGCCTGTCTGTCTGCCTGTCTGCCTTCCAAAAATCTAAAATTGCCCTTGGAATTGGGAAGACGGGGGCTTTTAATGCACCCGTAAAATAAGGAGTTAACGTTCTGTATGTTAAAATTACTCAAAGCGTGTCTTCACACCAGTACGATCACCCGGGCACTCCGCCTGCCTCCCCCCCCCCCCCCCCCGTAGGCTAATTCTCAGTAATTTACTTAGGTTACTGTAGGCTACATATTCACCTTCCAGACGGCTTCTAGAAGAAAAAAATGCTTTTAAATGAGCTGTTTGATAAAACTATTTATAAACCTTTATTAATAAAAATGCTTATAAATGACCCATTTAAATTAAATTAATTAAATTGACAAATGGAAGACTGATGCTGATTTGCAAAATGCAATTTAAAATGTGCATTTTTTAATCCATTTTCATATTCTTGCTTATTCATTTTTCATATTATTTGTCCTTTGCATAATTCATTTCGCCTTTACTTTACCATTAGACAACTGTTTTACTTAAAGCACAATTATGCCACACTGTATACAGGTTAATTAAGCAGGCTACTACTAACTTGCACAATAAATAATTTGCTATGATGTCAAAAATATGGGTGTTCAGGAACGCATGAAGCTGGGCGGGAGGAGAACAATGACGCGATGAAGGTTGGAGTAGTAGTTCCGGCAAGAATTTCGATCCACTTTCACGCCTGGTAGAAACATATACACAATACAAATATCAGTACAGAGGAAGCAGGAGAGGCTGAGCTCATCATTAAGTCCATTAGGCTCCACCGTATTCAGTGCAGAGACCTTTAGAGGGGCAAGTGCCAGGGTTGGAAATTAGCGGCGGCTCAGTAGATCAGTGTCGAGTGTGTGTGGCGACGGTAACTTTGTGTAGATCAGTGTCGAGTGTGTGTGGTGTGCAAAAAGCTGGCATCTGTATGCTGCCATCATGCTGGCGTCAGCAGCTCCTGGGTCCAGGTCTTGATGATGCTGGGTTGTGTTGGAGGCGAGCAGGCTCTGCAGACACCACACTGACACTTCACCACTGTAGGGAAAACACAAACATGGGACACATCAGACTCATAGATACACGTTGTAGATGATAGATGAAAAGAGACATAGTTGGCATGGATTAAACAGGATGAATCACATTTTTGATGTAGATCCTGGACCTGTTTTAATGCCAGGTGTAAATTGAATCCAGCTAAGTAAGTAAGCAATTAACTAAGAAAGTAACGTTTATTTGTAACGTTTATTTATATAGCACCTTTCACAGAGCAGTCACATTGACTGGTGATGTAGGGATGGATCAGGTCACAGATTTACACAGGTGCCTGACCATGCAGGGCTTTAGAAGTGATTACAAGAACCTTAAACTTGATGGAAGCCAATGTAAGGAAGCTAAGATGGATGTAATGTGACATGTCGTGCTGGACTAAGCAGCTGTGTCCACAGGGAACGTCTGTTTGAGCTGCCAGTGCCTTTCTGCAATTCATTTTCTATGGTAAGGACGCTCTAGGAGCACTCCTCTTCCCAGCACCGCACCTGGTGTTTAAACGCTCTCGATGGCTAGTGTTTTTGGGCAGGGTGCTCTGGGCGCCTCAAGCAGAGAAAAGTTACACTTTTGGAGAGGCAGGCTACTCATCAATGTCAATTTTTTTCAGCAGCAACAAATAAATGCTGTGTCTGTGCACGTTGGAAGCACTCTCTACATGATTTCCAAAGCATTCTGACCTGGGAAAAAAACAAAAACAATCCCTGTGGGCATGCAGCCTTAGTCAACAGCACTGTACTGGACCACGTAGCCTATTCATTAATTAATCGTTCGGCAATCGCTTATATCAACGAATTAAACGAGCAAACTCACGGATTCCTAAGTGCTGCAAACCACTGTCACTGACACACGTTGACATGCTGACATTTGCAGCTGAAACTAAAAGACGTATATGGGCACAGCAGAGCAGACTCAGTTATCAACACCTCTGTACATCCATTCTACATCTCGAGCAGAGGTTCTTGAAAGCTACATGTTTTATTATGGATAACATAACAACTTATACATTAGTGTATTCATGAAAAGGGTTGCGCATTGAGAAGGGAGTCCTTCAACCAAAATGTCAGGGTGTAGGACTGACAAAGGTCCAGTGGGAAGTGTCTTTGAGCAAAACGTTGAATCCTTCCAAGCTCCAGGGGTGCAATGCTGTGTAGCCGACCCTGACCTCTGACCTCATATTCAATGTACTATACATTTCATTTTTACATAACTGTTGTGTGTTTTTCAGCCTATAGCCAGTGTGAACAAGGCTGGAGGTCGTTCAACGGCTCATGTGTCTTCTTATCGAAAGAAAAGAAGACATGGATGGAGGCTCATGCAGACTGTTTGGCAAATGGCAGCGACCTGATGAGCATTCAGGGCACTCCTGAGATGGTGAGACGACGACAACAACAACAACAACAACAACAACAACAACAACAACAACAACAACAACAATAAAACATTCTGGTAACATGTGCCTGTTATCTTCCAGAACCTGCACTCATTTTTTTCTACTCTATCTTTCCAGCAATGGATGAACACTCAAATTGACTCTTTGGAGCATCTTCGCTTGGGCTTCGTTTGGATTGGCCTGAATGATCGGGCTTCAGAAGGTATCTGGGAGTGGACTGATGGGACCCCTTACGATAAGGACTCAGCGTATGTAAAACTGTTACTATTCAAATATTGGAAAGGCATTACAAAGAGGAACCTGAATAATAATCTGCCTAAACTTTAGTTAAGCTACATTGCAGAATTGACCTCCTCTCCTCTCCTGTCCTCTCCTGTCCTCTCCTCTCCTCTCCTCTCCTCTCCTCTCCTCTCCTCTCCTCTCCTCTCCTCTCCTCTCCTCTCCTCTCCTCTCCTCTCCTCTCCTCCATCTTTCAGATACTGGATGTTAGGCGAGCCTAATAACTATGATGAAAAAGAGGACTGTGGGCAGGTTGTGGTCTATGCAGCAGCACACTGGAATGATGCAAACTGCACTGCTAAGTGGCCATATATCTGCAAACGTCCCAACCGTACGTCCACCAGCCAGTGCCATGCTGTTTTACCCTTTAATCTTATGCTCCTCAAATAACACTTTAATTATAAAACAATGCATCATAATGTATTAAGTAGTGAAGAGGTGCATCTAAATCTTACTGGTGTGATTGATTACTGGTTTTGTTTAGGAAAATCATTATTCTAATTTATTTATTTATGTATTTGTGTATTTATGTATTTATGTATGTATTTATTTATTTCAAAAGTGACTTGGAGCTCCCAGTTGTTACAGAATAACCAAAGTTGAAGTCCTTGTGATGTTGCGCTCATCTGCGTAAAGATCGAAGAAGGATCTGGATGACTACAGTGTCATCCAGCAACTCTCTAATAATCCAATGTCCTGTTCTTTCTTCCAGGTGCTGCGGGTGAAAGCAGGGTCAATACAACCCATATTTGTGCTGTGAATGGATCGACTGTGACCATTCCCTGCTCCTTCCCACCCCCGAAGGAGTCTGAGATAGTGAGGGTTCTCTGGTGTGACACCTATTGCTTAGCTCCAACGACTCCATCAGTGTACGACAGCAGCTCGACAAACAACAACCCCCACTACCGATACCTGGGAGACCTCCGCAGCGACTGCACTTTGCAGATTAGGGGTATACAATCAACACACTCAAAGACTCACCACTTCAGAATGGAAGCAGATGGAGACGCCTGGACTGAGCCAAATGGAGTGCAGGTCACAGTCATTGGTAAGGATGCTGAGAATAATATTAATTAATAATATTAATTAATACTGATATTTTTTTATGTTTTATTTTACTTGACTTTTATTTAACCTGGTTAGACCCATTGAGATGAAGCAGACATTTTCTTATACCTTGTGCTATATCTTTCATTTCAATAAAACTACTACTAAAAATAAAGCTAATATTAATGCAAATACGACTTGTTTTTCTGCTACAACAAATTATATTTGTATCACACTTTTTTAATGAATCTACATGCTGTAAATTTGAAGGAGAAAAGGCAATATGATCAGTTGAAACAAGTCAAATTGCTTGGATCAAAACCATGCATTGAGTAAAATGAATTAATTACAGATAACCCACGAATGAGGATCTCCAGCTCCAGTAGTGAGAGAGTGATGAAAAAGGGCGACAGAGTTACACTGAACTGCACTGCAGTCTGTTCTTCCCACCAATTGTGCATCACCTGGAACAGAAATGGCCACGCCCTCGATGAGACCGGCCCCACCCTTCATCTCAACCCTCTGACCACGGCTAACTCTGGGAATTACTCCTGTGCTTTGAAGAACAGAGAGACTACACGCTCCGACCCATACAGCCTGTCTGTGGAGGCTGACGAAGGTTTGTTCATTCATTTTTCAATAGACTACTTGCACAACTCCACTACTTCCTGAAATGAGTAGGGCATCTTGGTTTCCTGTCCTACACTATTGGATGAACTGATTGTCAGGTGTGCCTGACTGCTGCAGTCCCCCCCCCCTTTCCCTCTTCCCCCCTTCCTGTTTGACCCTGATGCAGACGCGTTGCGTCGAAACGTTGGTGCACTTAGCCTATTAAAAGAAACCTTCTCACCAGTGTGAACCAGTGGTTCAATGCAATTTTGACTATGCTGCCACCTCCTGGTTTACCAGCACAGCGCAGTGTTTGAAGAACAAACTTCAGACTGCCCAAAATAAATTAGCCAGGGTGGTGTTAAAGCTGCCTCCCAGGACCCACCTTGGCCCAGCACATTTCCAACAGCTAAACTGGCTCCCAGTTCAAAAAAGAATCATCCAAATTAAATTAGGACTTACCCATAAAATCATACACAATGCAGTTCCCAAATATCTTTACAACTACTTTAACCGTTTTAGGGACATCCACAGCTATGCCACCAGAGGCAGCACAACTAATATCAGACTTTTCAAATATAGGACTAGCAGGTAAGAACACTTTTCTGTACTCTGCTGCCATTGAATGGAACAAAGTTCCGGCATCACTGAAGCTTATTGAGGCACAGAGCAGTTTTAAAACGGCAATTAAAAAATTGTTGGCATCCACTCTCTTAGAATAGGTAGGTACTGTATCAGCACTGTATCAGCACTGTATCAGGGCGAGAATGTATATTGTATTTTTATAACTATGTACTTTATGTTAATTGCTATGTAGGTTTGTATTTATGTATTGTGAGTCGTAAGTATTGTATTTGCACCTGACAATCCTGTCAGCCATCCCCCTTCCTTTTCCCCCAGAGGACCACAATGGAAATAAGCCTGTGGCTTTGTTGTGTTTTTATCCTCGGCAGTTTTTTTGTTTATCTTCATAATGTCTGTCTTCTGTGAAGCAGTATTATGTGTGCTTTAAAAAATGGTCAAATAAAACTTACTTTCTCTTTCTCTCTCTCTCTCTCTCTCTCTCTCTCTCTCTCTCTCTCTCTCTCTCTCTCTCTCTCTCTCTCTCTCTCTCTCTCTCTCTCTCTCTCTCTCTCTCTCTCTCTGTGTGTCCGTTAACCAGTAAGCTGTAGCGCGCTGATCCATGGCGCGCTGATTGGTGAGGGTGAGTGATGCGGCCACAGCACTGACCCCCCTTTCCCCTCCATCTCTTCTGTCTGGCCGCTGTTCCTCCCACTCCCTCCCTCCCTCCTCTCTTTCCATATATCCCTGATTGACGTGTTCATTGTTATTTGTATCTGTTGCCTGTTGCTCGTTGTTAGCATGTTTTCTGTGTACTCATATTGTCGGCGTATTTGAGTCACTGAAAAGCGCCATATAAAATAAATGTATTATTATTATTATTTGCTTGGCCGGAAATGATGATGGTGTCATATAGACATTATAAGAAGAATATGAATAAGACAACAAAACAATCAAATAGAAATAAGTTATATAGAGTACGTGTCGGCACATAGGACACAGAGACCAGCCAATAGCAGATGGTCAGAAGGTGTATCTGATCTACTTTACCTTCACTGGTTGCTGTCCTTCTCTTGATCCAGGTGTGGTGCTCCACCACCAGCATGCGTCTGGCCGCTACACTCTGGACTTCACTGCAGCTGAGGCTGCCTGCAGGACGATCGACACCAACGCTATGCTTGCATCCCCCGAGCAGCTGTACGATGGCCGGCTGGAAGGCCTTCAGTCTGATAGAGGATGGCTGAAAGACAATACAGTCCGGTGTGTGTGTGTGTGTGTGTGTGTGTGTGTGTGTGTGTGTGTGTGTGTGTGTGTGTGTGTGTGTGTGTGGCATACAGCAGTGATTCTCAACATGGGATCCTGGGACCGCCAGGGGCCCCTGATGGGCTTGCAGGGGGTCCCCAGCAAACAGAGGAATTGTTCAACTTCCACATTATTGAAGTGACCAGAATGTAGGAAGAATGAGTGTTCTTGTGTGTGTGTGTGTGTGTGTGTGTGTGTGTGTGTGTGTGTGTGTGTGTGTGTGTGTGTGTGTAATGTGGTGTAAATGAGGGGTGCTTGATATGTTTAAAGTATGCGTGTGCGATGTTTGTAAATGTTGCAATTCCAATATATATAATGAGCTCATTTGTTTGTAGACGCCCCGTGACTGAAGGCGTGCTAATCTACACCGAAGAGTTCATAAAGACACACGGAAAGTCTGACGCCTACTGCTTTGTGCCCAAACAGGAAGAGGAAGGTAAATCAACATGTACACACACACAGAAGCCACTTTCACACATGAACTCCGGGTCAGGTCAGGGTAACAGGTTGCTTGCCCTGAGCCTGACCCGGGGGATACGTGAAGTGTACCCTTTCAGACATGAGGCATGTTGCTTTCATACATGTGGAGCACCTCCGGGTGTAAAGTAAAGACACACACACACACGTCACACACACACATACACATGTCACACACGTCAAACACACACACACACACACACACACACACACACACACACACACACACACACACACACACACACACACACACACCTCACACACAGACACACAGACACACAGACACACAGACACACACACACACACACATCACACAATCCCCCCCACCCCCACCCCCCACACACACACACACACACGTACACACACACATCACACACACACCACACACACATATGCTTAGGAGTGCCGTGAAATTTGTCAGGCATTTTTCCTCTCCTGGCTCCAGGCTGAAGTCTTGGATATATCCTGTGTCTCCTCTCAAAAGGTATGGTCTTCTCCATGGCCCAGAGGGTAACCCTGCAGGAGGCCAGAAGGAGGTGTGGGCTGAACCACGCCGAACTGGCATCAGTGGGACAGCTCTTCACGGCCCATCTCCTGCCCAACGACACCGACTTCAGCTGGCTGCAAGACGGTAGCGTCCGGAGAATCCTGGCCGAAGGCCAGCACTGTGGCCCACACCGCGGCATCCTGTCCCGCGCCACTGGTTCCCCAGATCCCAATGAGGAGCACGGTGCCTACTGCTACATCTGTAAGACACTCCATTTATACAGCCTTATACAGACTGATGACGCGTCCCAGCGCATGCCGAAGTATGTATTTTGAATTGTACTTGGCAATAGGGATCTACACTATTCCTATAATATTCCTATAGTATATTTTTCTACAGTGTAATTCAGCAGCGGGGGGGGGGGGTGTACTGCTGGATGCATATTGGGGAAACGTGTCTGTGTGTGTGTGTGTGTGTGTGTGTGTGTGTGTGTGTGTGTGTGTGTGTGTGTGTGTGTGTGTGTGTGTGAAAAACACATGTTAAAAACATCTAACAATGCTTTTTCCACCTTTCTAGTGTTCAGCCCTGCCGACACAGCTGTTGCAGCCTCTAAAGATGAAGCAGGTAAGATAATTTCACACATGCTGTAAACACTTCACCATATTTGACACAATGCATTTTTTTTACAGATCGCGGCAAAAAAGCAGTTTAGGAGTCCCGCAAAGCTCGCAGCCTCGCCACAGAAATTGCTTTCACACACCCCTTTGTACCCTTTCAGACATGAGGCATGTTGCTTTCATACATGTGGAGCACCTCCGGGTGTAAAGTAGAGACACACACAAACACACACACACGTCACACACAAACACACACACACACACACACACACACACACACACACACACACACACACACACACACACACACACATCTCACACACAGACACACATCACACACACACATCACACAATCCCCCCCCCCCCCCCCCCCCCCAAACACACACACACACACACACACACACACACACACATGCTTAGCAGCGCCGTGAAATTTGTCAGGCATTTTTCCTCTCTTGGATATAACCTGTGTATGCCTCCTGTGTCTCCTCTCAAAAGGGAAGCTCTTCTGGCTGCCCCAGAAGGTAACCCTGCAGGAGGCCAGCAAGAGGTGTGGGCTGAACCACGCCAAGCTGGCATCAGTGGTACAGCTGATAACGGCCCATCTCCTGCCCAACGACACTGACATCAGCTGGCTTGACGACGGCAGCTTCTGGCAAAACGTCCCCCAAGGCCAGCTCCGCGGCGTCCTCAACATGTCCCGCACCACCCCAGATCCCAGTGAGGAGCACGGTGCCTACTGCTACATCTGTAAGACACTCCATTTATACAGCCTACATGCCAACCAACTTCCCTGCTCACTTTAACCCATTGATACCTGATGCAGCATTTGTGTGTGTATCCCTTTAAGACCGCGTCATACGCGGTTCGCGGTCTTGGCAATAGGGATCTACAGTATTCCTATAATATTCCTATAGTATATTTTTCTACAGTGTAATTCAGCAGCGGGGGGGTGTACTGCTGGATGCATATTGGGGAAACACGTGTGTGTGTGTGTGTGTGTGTGTGTGTGTGTGTGTGTGTGTGTGTGTGTGGACTTAGACTGCAGGGGAAATTAGCGTGTCTAGGATTTGCTGACCATTCAGTCTCACACTCAGTTCTTAAGAACGCTGCGGTTGGTGAGGACATTCTAAAGTTTGCCATCAAAGCGAGACTGCAAGTGCTACCCACGAAATATAATCTGTCTACCTGGTACCCCCACACTCACAATCCATTTTGTTTGAACCATCCAGATTCACAGCACCATCTAGAATCCACAGCACACATAACGAATGGATGCCATGCATACAAACAACTGTACATAGCTCGCCATGACCGTATTGTAAATATTGTGTCTGATGCAGTCCATAACATCATGCCTGCTAGTGCAGTACTGTATAAGCACAGTAGAGTGGTACCAGAGTGGTTTGGGTCTGCCTGTGATGTCTTTGCTAATATCCCCAATACACCCGACGCTGTTTTTGTTGACACCAGCCATAAGCAGGTGCTGATGCTAGAGGTAGGCTGTGTCTTTGACCTGTACATGGACCAGGCATTCCAAGACAAATATATAAAATACCAACCACTACTCGAGACCATCACGAGCCTAGGATATACCTGTAGATACAGTGTGCTTATATTTGGAAGCCTGGGACATGGTACATAAATGCACCATGAGAGGCCTGCAGATTGCTGGCCTGACAAGAGCAAGAGCCAAACAAACTGTCAAATATTGCTCTGTCTCAGCAATTATTGGCAGTCTAGCAGTGTGGAGAAGGAGGTGCTATGTGTATCCATAAGTGCTCAGTATTAATTGACCCTGATATATTTGTTTCCCTGTTTATGAAATGTAATTTGTGGAACCAAATAAAGTATTTAAAATGTGTGTGTGTGTGTGTGTGTGTGTGTGTGTGTGTGTGAGAAACACATGTTAAAAACGTAACAATGCTTTTTCCACCTTTCTAGTGTTCAGCTCTGCCTACGCAGCTGTTTCAGCCTCTAAAGATGAAGCAGGTAAGATAATTTCACACATGCTGTAAACACTTCACCATATTTGACACAATGTATTTTTTTTTATTACAGTACAACTTACCGTAACACAAGATTGCCTTGTTTCTCTCTCTCTTTGTCTCTGCTCTTTGTCCCCAGCCGACACGGTCGAGCTCGTTGCTGGGATTGCGTTGGCTGCGCTGCTCTCTGTCGCTCTGTCCGCTGTCGTCTTCTACGTTTGGAAGAGATGCAGACGTGATGGTGAGTTACCCAAGCCCCCCCCCCCCCATCCACTTACCTTACACTTACCCACCCACTTACCTTACTCTGGACCTGGGCTGGCTCGTGAATGCAAGCAGCCACGTCACATGATCACGTCACATGATCTTGGGCCGCGCACATCATGGAAGTAAAACCAGGAAGAAAAACTCCTTCAAAATGCTTCATGTGCTGTTGAGCAGCTTATGTTCAAATGAATGGGTGGGCGTGTCCTATATACCCTGTCCAATTTCTTTTAATATACTGTATCTGTGGAGTTCCCTCGCCACCCTGTCAATCAATCTCTATCATCCTTCAGTAGTCATAAGCACAGTAGTAAGCACGCACGCACACACAGCTTTTTTAAGTCCTTGATTATTCTTTCTTAAATCCAAGCACTTTCAAGTACTTTCCAAACTCGTGGCAACCCTGAACTTTACGCAGTAATTACTCTTTTTAAAGTGACCCTGAAACGTTGTAAATGCCCCCATTGTTTTAGACAGTGGGGCAAAAGTTGCCCCCAAAATATCTTTCTAATTTCCTACACTGGGAACACTACACTGACTAAATTGTCAAATATAGCCACCTGCTCACCGCCCAGGCACTTATATGTACTTAACTAAATTAACCTAACTAACTATCCTGTGCGCGCACAATTGTCAGACTAAACTCTGACGACCCAAAAACCTACAGTCCGCTACAGATGAATTAATATTAATGTTTGTTTATTAACTGGCCCCTGGCCTCCTGTCATTTAAGTAAAGTGGGTATCCCTGCCCTAGGCTCTGGAATAGCCTAGAGGCTTTTCAATCCCTGCTCAAGACGCACCTTTTCTCCCTGGCCTTCCACCTGAGTTGAGTTTAGGTTGTGGCAACCTAAACTGTTGCATTTTGTGTGAAGCACTTTGGTCGGCTATTTGTCGTTGTAAATGTGCTCTATAAATAAAGCTGACTTGACTTGAGTTGACTTGACTTCTGTACTGTCCGTTCACAGTCTGGCAGAGACGGGCAGAGACAGTGTCTGGCAGAGACACTCAGGCAGTGGTGTGGAGTACCGCGACGGAGCTTGGAGGTGACTTTTTTTTACTGTTTCCAGGCAGGACATGCCGTACAGTTCCACTCGTAAAGTAGCACTATTATGTCTTATGTGCTAACACTAATAGTGATTGCTGTAGCCTACTAACAAATATTGTTTGTTGCAGAGTCGCGTGTGGTCATCTACGACAACGCTGGATTCTCCACGTCTGGGGCGGACTCCATCAACTAGTCGAGCCATTCGTTCCTAGAAAGGGCCAAGATTAATGCAATGTTATGTGAGATTACATGACATTAACATGCTATTTCCTCCGTTTTTGCCGGCCATTTTTGATATTAACATGCTACAAACATGTATTTTTATTTACAATGTGAGATTTAAGTACAGCAATGTTTCTTTCTCTGTTTTTTTTTTTTTACCTATGTATTTTCTTTCTATTCAATATTCAATTCTTTAAGTTGTGGTGAAGTTTCCTAGAGTGGTTTCATACACTTTATATAACAATATTGCATACATCATGTATTTGTAGTGTTTGGAAATAAAATCCTAATCAAACACCTTGAAAGCAGTTTTAGGCCTATCATTCCATCATTAGACATTTAACTGTCACACGAGCTCATGGTGCAGTCAGATGGGTGTCCACGTGGCGGCGCTGCAGTCACGCTGTTTGGTGTTGTGATGATGAGCGGTTTGAGGTTTTTATCCCATTGAAATTATGTTTCCGCTTCAAGATGCATTCTGTGACAGGCAGCAGCAGACCATGCCGCGCTCAGCTGTACGGAGGCAAGGGCCGATAATTCCTTTTGTCTGATGCCCTCTATCAACCAGCAATGGTTGGAGACCCCACCTGTGGATGGAGAGGGGAGGGAAAAAGACATTTTAAACCCTAAACTAAAGGAAGCTGAATGTCAATATGTCACGGTATTATCCTTGTATCAAATGGGTATTTGAAAACTTACGTATGTGTTCCTGGTGATGACATTTAAAAGAGTGAAATTCAACATATCGAGATGTTCCATTTCTTATTGAATGGGATTGAACGTTTTACCTATGGCCCCCAAACGCTGGATCCCATGGAAGATGTGGGTGTTGACTGCGCTCTGGGTCCATTGCTGCTGCAGTGCAGGCGACCCTCACGTCACTCTCTCTCAAAGGAGACCGTGTGGCGCAGCCATTTTCGTTCCCCCATAGAAATGCAACCAAGTCGAGCCTCACCTCGCCAGTTAGAAAAAAATAAGACGCATGGACATACCAAACGAAGTAGGTATTCAAAGAAGTACTTGAATCTTTTAGAGTAGCTAGATAACAGTGGCATAGCCAGAAATGAAATTGCAGGTGGGCCTGAATAAAAGTGGGAATTTGACTCCAGTAAATGTTCTTAATGTGCTTTCAAAGGAAAATGAAAGGTATGCATACAAGCCAAAACAAACAAGGACTGCGATCAAAGGTATATAAAGCAAGTGAACTGCTATTTGCATTATATAGGCTACAAGAAGTGTGATGTAGAATGTCCGCTATGAATATGTAGCTATATAAGCAGGAGTCAAATAAAGAAATAATTGTATACCTATGTACAAATCATTGTATAGCTCACTGCAAAGACAGTACAAGTAGGGTTTGTTTGCTGTCAAAAGGGTGTAACCGCATGTACACCAGTTTGACACAGAGCAAAACCCCACTTTTGACACTGACCAAGCCTTGTGGGTAGACTGGAGGATCCTAACAGCACTTAGGTCAGCTCATAATGCATGCTGTCATAAGTGATGCTACAGTAGCATGGCAGCATCATCACATATTTTATACTATATTCTAAAGAGTATCAACTTTTGAGTTATACCCAATTTATGCAATTCCAAAACTGTTTAGGGACCCCAGTATGCAAAAATATTAAAATAGAACAGGTGCAAATAACACATTTATACTGCATGCAAAAAAATTGCATGGTTTTTTGCAAAACTGCATGGGATTAGTATAACGTGACCATGACTGTAAAGGGGAGACTCGTGGTACCCCTACAACCCATTCTTATTCTGATTCAGATATCTTGAGGTGAGAGGTCAAGGGGACCCCTTTGAAAATGGCCATGCCACTTTTTGACTTGCCAAAATCTAGCCTCAATTTAGAGCATTGTTTAGCTCCCTTCCCAACAAGTTAACATGACAGAGTGGAATGGATGCCTCAGGTCTTCTAGTCTCATATGATAGCAGGACCCTCACTCCATCTCTAAATATAAGTCCATTAAAGCCTCTGAAAGACAGTAATGTCGGCCATTTAGGAAGTTTTAAAGTCTCGTGATTGGATGGGCCTAGGCAAGAAGTGGGTGGGCGTAGGCCCAGCCAGGCCCACCCGTAGCTACTCGCATGTTTTCTGAGCAGAACGCAAGATTAGAGCGGAATTGTTTTCTGGAGAACACCAGCACTCTGGTTCCCAGCGTTTCCCGGAACATAGCCGGAGTATCGACAAGGCTTCTGGTCCCATGGCTAGCCAGGGCATGGTTCACCTCTTCAGGCTGCTGCTGCCAGCTCAGCCCTTCAAAGTGGCAGCCATGCAGCACCAGCAGGGGGCAGTCTACTGCAATGCTGGAGAGAAGAAGAAGGGAAACGTTCAATGTAGAATTCATGCTGATGCAATCTGTTCACAGTGTTCCTCGTGGTTTCACAATGCGCCAGACAGCATCAGTTGGAGCATTGGTGGTTTCTTTGGTTAAAATCCCTCACACATTACTAACTGTATTGGGGTTTTCCTGGGGTTACTGTCAACTTCCAGCAGCTGTCTGATTATCTCTGGGGTTTCCAACTTCTGCCAGGAGGATCGAGCACTGCCATCATGCAGCGGACCTGCAGAGCAAATAGCACCACACTAAATTCACAGGCTGATAGTGGTACTGCAGGTACTCTTGATCAAAGCAGTCACATTATGAAAAGAGATTAGTGCCTGCAGAAATGTGTCATGCTGCCATTGAACTCAAACAATGATAAACAAATTAATTTGCAAACTTTTTTTAAAGCAATGCCTTGAAATTGAATGGGAAATTTTCTTTTCTCATCTCTCCATTTTCTACATCTTTTAACACTTGAAGGACCAGAATTCCATACTAGAACGACTGTAAGTGGTCATTTTGACCACTAGATTCCAAACTCTCTCAATCTCTCATGATAAATTCCCAATTGAGCGATTAATGCATTTATTGTGTTAAGATATTAAGATATATTTTAAAAAGACAAAGCAACACCAAAATGTGAAAATATAGACTACAAAATAGGTCTAGAACCCTGGGAAATTAAGTGAGGTCCAAATGGTCTTTCTAGGTAAAAATGCTAATATTTTCTTTGCCTTTTGTGTAATTCAAATAAAAACTACTTTAAATGACAATGCAGACACTTTTAGGAAAAGGCAGGTACCAGCAGCATTGTATTTGTTTTTTATTCAACAAAGCGATTGCACATTATACATTTCAAAAAGGTCAAAATGACCAGTGACCGCTGTGGTCTTTCTAGTGTTAAAACACCAAAGGACCACACTGGAAATAAGCCCTAGGTGTTCTTGTGTTATCCTTGATGGTTTTTTATGACACATCAAATAAATTCATTAATCATATTGGCTTTTATTTGTTATTGTCTGTAAGGCACTTTTTTTTTCATTATGATAATGAGACTGATGATAATGACAAAGGTCACTGCCTGTATCATAGATGAGATTGAGGGATTGTCTTCTTTTATCAGACACTTTGCACTGATTTATGAGGCTAGAGCCCCAAAATGGGTCGAAGTCCAGACAACTCACTACGATTAAATAAGCACCCAATAGATAAAAGTAGTCTATAGTCAATGCATTGATTTTCCTTTTTAATGCAATTATAGTGAATCGTTTTGTTTCATCAAGTCTTTGAGCATGTGAAATTGAAAAGCATGGAAGATGAAGCTGCATGGTTTAGAGTTGCTATTATTATAGCTACTGCAACCTATTTCAGAAGATAGATCTCTCCAATCAAAAACAGTGAATTATCTATACTTATTTTCTGACACTTATGAAGTCAGATCAAGGCATGAACTGGCTGAAAATGAGCTTTTCGTTTGCTTGATGTTATAGGGGGATAGGGTGTTGGCTGATGGCACGTGATATGTATTGCTCCAATGATCCAAACAGAGGCAGCAGTGGAGCACACATATAATAAATAGACTATACCAGCAACCGGCAGCAACTCTCGTAGAAACCAGGCATTACTTGGGTTAAGAAATCAACAGATTCATGGTTTGATTCCTTAAACTCTGAAGAAGAAAAAAATTCATGAACAGGATGTAGGCTGCTCAGTATTTTCCAAGAGACAATTCAAATTGATAGTTGATTAACAATAGTTGATTACTTTTCACAATGTAATCTGTAGGCCAATAAAGACTACATTCTGCAGATGATCTTGAAGCTAATGGATGGGAGATGGAATATACTTTGTTAATGACATTTATTTTTTAAATAAAAACCGATCTCGTTAATTCAGAAAAACAAGAGCAGAAAATATTTTTCTCACAGAAAACTTATCTCATTCATTTCGAGACAGGGTGATCCCCCCCCCCTTCCCATATGCCTCCGGAGGTCCTAGCTGCAAGATTATTTTCATTATCGACCGATATCTGATCATTCTTTTTTTATTCGATTAATCATTTATGTCACAAATAATGACAAATGCCCATCACATGTCACCAGAGCCCGATATATATATATATATATATATATATATATATATATATAGAGAGAGAGAGAGAGAGAGAGAGAAAAGAGAGAGTATATGCTATATATTTTTGCTCTCTTTTGAAATGCAAAAAGCAAAAACATTGAAAGTGGAAAATGAGGAAAAGGGTTTAAAAAACAGCAAAAGTTTTATGTTTTGCTATTTCTCTGTTTTGCTTTGTTTTTCTGTAATCAAATGTTTTATAGTCATCAGTTCATCTCATATAGCCATATGTAATGTAATGTAATGTATCTCATATAGCCGCTCTTCTTGGTTCCACATCCAGGCTTAAAACTCTTAAAACTCTTGGATTTTCTGAAACGCCAATGGAGAAATGAATGGGAAATTGACTACCTGGAAGCGGAGCTGCAAAAAGGTGCAGGCGGGAACTGTTGAACTCATTTGGCTATTATGCTGTGGGCAACATCCCAACCAGGTGATGCATGCACCGTTTCCCATAACTAAAGACCTGTGTAAAAAAACACGTGGGAAGGACAGCATTATGCAACGTTGTGTGATCATCAAGGCATGTGACCATAATGCCTTGAGAGGAAATGCTCCAAATATGGTTGCACAGGTGTGACAGAAGGTGTGACTCATAGTAAGTAGCGTTTTTACTGCTCTGTGATGCAGACAATTAAAGCCTGCGTGAGACCGACACTAACAGGCATATCAGATACAGACACATGTGGATACAGTGAAATTACCTGTTAGATATCTCAGGTGTGTTTTCTGTAAAGCATATTTAACTGCTGCCTATTTGCATATTACTGGGCCGTTGGTTTGACTAAAGGATTTAGACAGTGTAAGACCTAAGATCCAACCACAGGGGAAAAAAACCAAAGGACCCAACAACCCAACTTTCCTTGACTTGGACCTCCATTCAAGAAGCATGCTGCGGCGGAAAGGCGTGAGGGATCCCGGTGTGGAGTGTAACAGGGCTCTGCTGGTGTCGGTGGCTCAGTTCCACCATGGGGTGAACTTGGGGAACCGGCCCGGGGCAGAGAGAGACACCAAAAGACTCCACCGCACCCTCAGCAAACTGGGCTTCAAAGTCGACATACACAACGACCTCGACAGTGATGAGATCTACGCATTGTTTGAGAAAGGTAACATACACGTATACACAAGATGTAGCCTAGAATCAGCGGGGACACTCAACTTGCTTTGCCCAGGGGCCACTTTTGCAAAAATGACAGGAGGCAGGGGCCGCTAAACAACATTAATAATAATAATAAAAAAATCTGTAGCAGATTGTAGGTTTTTGGGGTGCCAGCTGGCAGCTGTAGTTGGCTGGTCATTTTAATGTTTTAAGATGTTTACACTCTGCCATGAACCGATGCCATGAACCCACATAGCATCAATTTGAACCACCGAGCAGAATGCAAACAAATAGTCAAAGCAATAATCCGAGTGACGATGTGAACACGTGTGCCTGCATGGGACAGCAAATAGGTGGCGATATTTGACAATTGAGCTGGAGCTCAGTCAAACTTTGTTTAATGTTAGTTTTCAGTGTGAATTAGAGAATGGTCGGGGGGCCACTCGGCGCCCTATCGGCGGCCGCATCTGGCACCTGGGCCGTAAGTTGAGTATCAGGGCTATACAGTATGGCATAGGGACAAATTAGGCCTACATGTAATTGGTCCCTATACCAAACATGGGTAAATGGTGGGTAACGGTAAAAATCCCACGTTTTAAGCCTTAACATATAGACAACTACGCCTCCAATCCCCACCCCCATTATTATTATTATTATTATTATTATTATTATTATTATTATTATTATTATTATTATTATTATTATTATTATTATTATATTATAATTATATTAACATCTTTATCCTATATTAAGATTTTAAAACTTCTTTATCCTTCTTTTTCAAATATCTTCTTTTAAACATGTTATGCTTTTAATCGTTTTCTTTAAACACATCTTTATTATAACTAGTGGGATATTACCCCGTGCAGTGTATCGAGTTTAAATGTTGCATTCTCTGAATGTTCAACCCCTATGGACTGTATCTGCAGCTAGGCTGGCCAGCGCGGACAGACAGTTCCCCAGCCCCATAAATCTTGTAAAATTAATCTGAAATAGCTCCCCAACAGATACAGAAATATGACCATAATGTGTTTGATGTACATATAAAGAACTGCCGCAATCGGTTTTGTGAAACACGCATTTCAAAAAATCACGTTTTCCCTTCTTCCTGGTTTCTCCTCTGACAGCCTGAGCTCACCTCAACAGAGGCAGCCAGACTGCGGGTGTTGGTGCTCTGGAATAAATATAGTACATTTAATATTGTATATTAAATATACAATGTGTAGAGTATTTACAATTTAACTTCACTTATAAATGTTTCAGACAAGCAATGCAGTGTTTCTGTGCAATATCCTCAGACTGTCTCTTGCATCTTGTCTTAAGCTGTGTTCACACAGAGATATTTATTTTTCTCTCTGTCGCTCGACTGAACCCTTTGGAATCGCTCTGTGGCTCTGTTTAAATCGCTCGTCAATAGGCACAAGAATTGACGGACATCTGGGGGCTATAACGTTACGCAATGTCATGATATTTGTCCACTACGAGCCACCGTAGTTGTTTACAAGCTAAGCCTATCAGCGTGCTCCTAACACGAGCTCTATACCGGTAGTACAGACTTCACTTCATGTCAGCTGTCAGCCTGTCAATCAGCTGTCAATGCGGTTTGTTGCCACACAGTAAACCAGTGGTTTGTTCCAAGCCAGTGTGATCCTTGACTCACTCTCACACGGCAGCCAATCAGCGTTGAAGAGCGAGCGACTGATGCCAGCGTAATTTCGCTCGAGTTGGGATATTTCATCTCGGGCTGTCGCTCTGTCTCTGTCTCGGACACCCAGCGATTTTTCTGCCGGGCGAATATACGCTCAATCGCTCGTTTGCATTGACTTTGTATGTAAACTCGATGCCAGCGAAAAACTTTAATAGGTCGGTGTGAACGCCCCTTTAGAGTTGTCACTGACTTTAATAGAATAATTGTTCGAGGCATTGAGGGAAAAAGGAATTGCCCGTCTCAATCCATGCAGTCACCTCATTGTTAGCTTTTGAGTGCGTTTTGTGTCGCCGATTTTCTGTGTTCCCTTCTACAGATGATCAAACTGCACTTCATGTCGTGTTTGGAGTCACTCAGAATACATGTAAACAACTGGATAACAGACAATGTGAAAGTGCAAATAGACTCTTATCACTGATATATTATAAGCTAGTTGCACCTTTGGCTATGGCCTCGTAATCAAGTCCTTATCTTTGCTAGATAAACAAACTGATAAAAGGGGCACATTTCAATGTTCATGAACATTATAAATGTTACCATCTTAGTTCAAATTGGCTAAGTGGGCTCTGTGGTGTCTGTCAGTGTCTGTCGGTCACGATTTTTGGAGCCCGCAGAGCTACGGGCAGTTTCCATAACGGCAGCCATGGCACATCATCTCCAGAGTCTCCACCCATGGCATGCCTGTTTACACCCTTATTATGTAAATACAGAGAGGGGACAGAATGGCCCCTTGGCCTGCCTGTGCAGACAGACACTCCTGCTTAATAGATATTGCACAAGAGCCGAGCATGTGTGTGTGTGTGTGTGTGTGTGTGTGTGTGTGTGTGTGTGTGTGTGTGTGTGTGTGTGTGTGTGTTTGTACGTGCAAGTTTGCCATTCCTTTCTTTGCCTGGTCCTGTCGAGAAGTGACTAATATTGATAATTGAGCAAGGTGTGCACTTCAGTTAGCATGTAAAGACCCACATGACGTCTCCATCTGTGTGTGTGTGTGTGTGTGTGTGTGTGTGTGTGTGTGTGTGTGTGTGTGTGCGTGTGCGTGTGTGCGTGCGTGTGCGTGCGTGTGCGTGCGTGTGTGTGTGTGTGTGTGTCTGTGTGTGTGCATGTGTGTGTGTGTGTGTGTGTGTGTGCGTGCGTGTGTGTGTGTGTGTGTGTGCGTGTGTGCGTGCGTGTGCGTGCGTGTGTGTGTGTCTGTGTGTGTGTGCTGCAGAGAGCAGGCGGCCGGTGAAGGACTGTTTCCTGGCTGTGTTGTCGTCTCATGGAGAAGAGGGCTGCGTGTTTGGAGCGGATGGGAGACCCGTCCGGCTGTCTCATATCTTCAGCTGTTTCGACAACACGCTTATGGAGAAAAAGACCAAGCTGTTCTTGATACAGGTAAATAGGCCGCAGGAGCATCCTCGTCTTTGTGGTTGCCTTCACACACAAAATTCAGTCAACGATGAAACAGAGTAGAACAAGTGATATAGTTCCACCCTCGGGTCAGCCCCATTTATTGCTAACACCGCCCCCTAGCGGCACAAAGTCAACATTACAGTGTCACTTACCAACAAACTAACAGACGGAGACCGATCCATAGTCCCCCCCCCCCCCCCAGAATCGTTTCTAGTGTCAGTATATTTGACTTTGCATTCATCTGAATGGCTGCTGTCATCTTAGGCGTGTCGGGGAGGAGATCTGGATGATGGGGTGGAAGTAGCCTAGGTAAACCCAGCCACCACGTGACCTGCTCTCTCAGTTCCCAGTCACTATCAACAGGTCTGAGAGCAGGTCACGTGGGGGATGGGTTTACCCAGGCTATGTGACAGGCTCCACGTTTGCCATAAAACTACAGGATAAGGGCACCAAAAGCATGCCATGCCTGCTAATGGCCACTAGAGAGAGGCAGTGAGTTATTTTTCAAGTGCAAAAGACAACGACCCTTTCTGACGATGGTGGTGAATCCCATGAAGCTCTTCCAGGAGGTGCGTGTCACTTTTGAGGTGCCACTGTCTACTGATACAGTATTAAATAAAGAGGCAGAGAGGCAGCAATACTAAACCCAGTTATTGGTTTATTTGCATTTGGTATTTGATGTTGTATTGTGAGATGTTCCAACCGGCTACCTGTACATATAAAACACTATGTGTACTCTCACATTGGCCAAGTGAGCCATGCACAACATTGCACTGTAAATAATGTCAAAGCTGTAGTAGTGACATCTTGTGTCAACATACAAAAATAAAGATATTATGTAGCCTACAAAAGCAAAGCAAGTTACCCTCAATATTTGTTGTCATATTTCAGTATTTTCCTAGACCAGTGGAAAAAAAACAGCTATTCAAAACAGCTATCCAAACGAGACGACAAATAGTGTGAAGACTTGAAACCTCTTATTTACAGACAGTGAGTGCGTTTACATGCACACAATAAACTGATAACTGGGAATAATCAGTTTATGGCAATAATCTGATTTCTGCGTTTACATGCACTTTAATAATCCGACAATAGGAGAAACCCGGGTTTACATGATTCAGTCAATTAGTCGGATTTCTCTCCAGAAAGGCGGCATTAATTCCGGAATAAAACAACAGAATATAGTTGCAAAATGCAAAATCACATTTTCCTAATTTATTTGTCCAGCGCAGAGGATGGTTTAGGTGAAAATTAGGTTGTGTATCTCGTCTGCTTTACTAAAATTGGAATAGGCGTCGCTTTGGAAGTGCATCTGTCAATAATATTTCCAACTTTACCGAGCACACAGCACAGAGGCAGGCAGGTGAGGTGACTTATTAAGCACGTCAAATGTTCATGACCCACAACGTGTGTTGAATTGAAATACTGTAGCCTACCTGTCCGAAAACGGACAGAATTTGTCACGGATATTAACGTTATGTGTGTTGTGTTTTGAACGACTGAGTCTGTTGTCTGTAGGCTACGTCATTCGATTTGCAATCCGAGACAAATATTCGTCCTCTCCTGTAGAATATCCACATTTCGGCTCTGTGCGGGGAGAGAGAGAGCAGAGCGCCCCGCTCCGCTCAGTCAGGGGCTCCGTGCTCACCGTCATCTCGCCAAGCCGGCTGTGGTGCGCTGTGGCCGGGGGAGAGACTGGCATGCCGGTGAGAGAACCGGGAGGAGAGCCGAGGGGCCAGTGAGTGCAGCGCGTCTCTCCCTGCCTCTCACACGCTCCATGTGCTTCTCTCTCCTGCAAGTCGTACATGCGCAGATATATAAACCCGAAAGAAACCCGGTTATGCCGGATACATGCAGAGAGAAGACCGATTATTGCCGGGAAACCTAGGTGTGTTTATCGGTTTATTCATAACCCGTTTATGACCATAAACGGATAAAGCTTATCAGTTTATGCTGTTTACATGACCACTTGAATAATCAGGTAACTCAGAAATCCGCTAATAAACAGTTTATTGGTGTGCATGTAAACGCACTCAATGATAGTAAACCTTGAGCATTTAATAGGGGTGAAATGTCATATTACACATTAGCCATGGTTTGCTCCAGTGTAGATATATATCTGTACAAATCTGGCTAAGCTTTATTATAAAACGGCTCTCTCAAATCAAGCAATCTGATTGGTTCACAGCCATTGTATAAATCCAGTAACCCACTCCAATAACCCATGGCATTGTCACAATGCTGAGGAAGGCTTACGCCGAAACGTTCATTGTCACTGCTGTTGCTGCTTGAAGGTATTAAAACAACCCAAAAGGATTTATTTTGAGTGCTGGTTTTTTGTCCTTCTATAAATTTAATATCAATGCATCACATCTTACCTCTAATAGTCGACGAGACCAACGCAGAGTAGTGTCGCTTAACCCCGAGTGAATCGGCGAGTGTTAGTGTGTCTGTAGCCAGGGCAGATCAGGAAGTGAAATGAAACGGTTTGCAGCAGCCACTTCGGCCATAACCACAAAATAACTTCCAAAAAACCTGTTAGAATATAACGAGAGATGTTCCCGAGAGTATGCGTGGCGTTCACATTGTTTATGTTATGTTGCTAGGCAGCGCAAACGGCGTAGGAAGGCAGCTGCGTTTCACTTCCTGGTTTCACTTCCGCGTTTCACTTCCGGGTTACCCGGTCCGGTCGCTCTAGAGAGCCCCCTGTTGACGCGAGTTTAGACAGACTATAGACTTAATAATCACCTAAGGGAGCAATCTCAGATACACACGGCTTTGGTCTCGTCGACTATTAGAGGTAAGATGTGATGCATTGATATTAAATTTATACTGTTTAATAACAATCGAAAAAGTTGCTCGTAGCTGCTTTAAGTAAAGACCAAGTGTACTTTTATGCAAGTATACTTATATACTCAAGTATACTTTATGCACCAAGTATACTTATATCAATATACTAGTAGTATACTCCAAGTGTACTTGCCTAATACTTCTTGACACTAAATTGGCACTAAATCGGCCCAATTCAGTATACTAGTAGTATACTAAGTAAGTATACTACTAGTATACTTTAAGTTTAAGGAAAAAGTACAACCATGTGAGATTCGAACTGAGGGCCCCTTCCTTTCAGCACAATGTCCTGTGTCTTATCCACTCAACCATCCATTCAGCTGAGTAATGGAGTGAATGTTGACCATACCACTATATGTGTATCTGTCTCTATTCTAACACTATAGCTCGGATTGGGCTGAAAATTTGCATGGAGGTGGGTTATGATCTGGGGAAGGTCATGAGCAGATTAGAAAGTCCTGGAATCACCTGGAAAGTCCTGGGAAATCCTGGAAACGACCTGGAAAACACCTCATGCCCACAGCCCAGTTCGGATTGGGCTGAAATTTTGCATGGAGGGGGGTAGTGATCTGGGGAAGGTCATGGGCATGTCATCAAGTCCTGGGACCACCTGGGAAAGACCTGGAAAATCCTGGAAAACACCTGGAAAACACCTTACGCCCACACCCCAGGACGGATTGGGCTGAAATTTTGCATGGCGGGGTGTTAGGATCTGGGGAAGGTCATGGGTCCATCACCAAGTCCTTGAACCACCTGGAAAGTCCTCGAAAATCCTGGAAACCACCTGGAAAATACTTCACATCCACACCCCAGGTCAGATTGGGCTGAAATATTGCATGGCAGGGGGTTATGATCCGGAGAAGGTCATGGGCACTTCATCAAGTCCTGGAACCACTTGGAAAGTCCTGGAAAACACCTGACACCCACACCCCAGGTGGCATTGTACTGAATATTTGCATGGCGGTGGGTTGTGATCAGGGGATGGTCATAGGCAGGTTGTGTACTTCTGGAAACCATGTCTGGACACCACCATAATTTCCAGCGAGGCAAAAGTCACAGTTGTATTGCTTTAATTGTGCCTATAAAAGGGAGCATGGGCTCTGTTTGTCTGTTTGTTTCTCTGTTTCAATTGTCCCTCTGATGATTTCATTCATGAATTAATGTCTATGACATCATCACTGATGATGTCACAATCTCTATGACATCATCACATCTATGACATCATCAGTGGTGGTCATCAGTGAGTGATGTCATCAGTGATGTGAAGTTGAGCAATTGTGTGCTGAGTGACTCCATATATTCTGGTAGCCTTAGCAGCCAGTATACATCAAGTCTGCTACTCTCATATATGGAAGAATTGTCAATAAAATCAGCCAAATGTGTATGGTGTGTATACTACCTCAAAGAAACCGATATGTCTGAAAAAGTATTTAATCAGCTATAATCTATCGACTATAAGGGACCACATGGAAATAAGCCTCTGGGATTTATTGTGATATCCTGATTTTTCCATTTTATATGCAGAACTGCTGTAGCGTACTTCAAATAAAACAAATCAACTACAAGCCAAGTATACTTATACTTTCTGTATAAGGCAAGAATACTTATTTATACTTTTCTTGTGTGTATCTCAATCACAAGTTTAAGTACAAGTACAGACAGACAGACAGACAGACAGACAGACAGACAGACAGACAGACAGAGGGGGTTGGTCAGTCAGGGTGAAGGTGATCACAGTTTTCCTATTAGCTTGCACGGCATCTGGTGTCAGACGGTTAAGGGATTAGAATGAGACGGCCTCGGATTGTGACGCAAACACACACACACACACACACACACACACACACACACACACACACACACACACACACACATTCACGACTAGACATGCTACTACCAATGCCAATGAGATTTTTTTTACACATTCCATCAGGTGAGGAGGTACTCTGTCATTCTCAGAATTCTGTCTTTACTCTCATAATACTAACACAGTCATTTGGTTAATCTAAGGACTCAAAATCATTTTTCACATTAGCCTTAACCTTTCATAAGTGCATAGAGTTTCATATACAGGGAAAATCCTTGTCTTTGGTTAATCATTTTCTCTAGGTGGCCAGTTTGCACAATTTTTGGAGGCAGTTATGTCATTAAATTCTAATCTTCCCCATTGTTCAGGTCAAAGGGTAGGTTATGCTGTAGATTTCAGTGGTTCTCAAATTGGGGTCTGGGAAACCCCAGGGGGCCTTGATTGGGTTCCAGGAGGTCCCCAGCAAAAAGGGGAATCCTTTATGTTGGCTCTAATTCCATCCTCGTGTCAATTTAGGGGTCCTGGACATGAAAGCTTTGTAAACTTTCAAATGTTTGTTTGTTTGTTTATTTATTTAAGAAAAGGGACAATGCACATTAATTAACATGAGCACGTGAGTCCATCATGTAAATGTGCCAGATTTAGCCATACAGGCTAATTTTCATCTGCAGTCCCTGGCAGGTTGATGTTATATGTGAAACATTAACAAACACATGCAATAGTACAGAAGACATAAGTAGACAAAAGCATATAAAAGAAGAAAAGCACAAGCAGATTAATAGCATATAAAAAGAACATGCATGAGCACATATAAAAAGAACATGCAAGATGACATTAGCATATTCTATACAATACATGCCAGAGCAACAGCACATAAACACATAAAAACAGACAAAAGCATATAAGCAACTTTTCTTTGCACTGGGTGATGTCTATGCATTCATTCACTGCTATCACAATAGTTCAGGTGATGCAGCGTGCTAACAAACCTTCTGGGCAGGCAGGGTGTGTTGACGTACAAGTGACGCGTGATGGGGCGGGGCACTATGTGTGCTAGCTTGCATTTTGACTCACTGTCTGACAGCAGAATTGACCAGCTTGAGTCAGATGTCTACAAAGGTATGCTCACACACACACAGACACACACAGACACACACACACACACACACACACACACACACACACACACACACACACACACACACACACACACACACACACATGAATACACACATCCAACGCATAAATGCAGGAATGCAACACATACACACAAAGACCACAAGTGCACACACAATAGTGTGCATGCAGCCACGCCCACTGACCCTATTCACACACACACACACACACACACACACACACACACACACACATGCATGCACACACACACACACACACACACACAGACACGCACACACACACGCACACAAAGCCACTGATGGCTGTTAAAGCCCTGCATGGCGTCATTGCCAGGCAGTGGGTGGGTGTGGCCAGGCAGTGGGTGGGTGTGGTCTTCACTGGCTGGTTAAACATTCCAAGGCTTAAATACTGAACAGCCACTGCCATTCAGGACCACATCACTCTGCCCCTCCCTCTTCTCTCTCTCTCCTCTCTCTCCCTCCCTCTCTCACACACATCGCAGTCCGGCTCACTCTCGCTCTACCATCCAATAGCTGAGCTGCTACTTTTCAGTATCAGGAAGGTAACTATCAATAATGTTTGTTTGTTTGTTTGTTTGTTTGTTTGTTTGTTTGTTTGTTTCTTTTATTTTGGTACTGCCTGGCTCAATCATTCAGTAGATTAAAGTCTTGTTTTTATATCAGGACCGTAGCTATCAGTAATATTGTTTCTGTCTGTAGCTCCCTTTCATTTTGCACTCATTCAGAAGCTATGAAGACTTATTGTCAAATATCAAGAAGGTGGTTAGTGATAATTACTGTGTGTGTGTGTGTGTGTGTGTGTGTGTGTGTGTGTGTGTGTGTGTGTGTGTGTGTGTGTGTGTGTGTGTGTGTGTGTGTGTGTGTGTGTGTGTGGGTGTGGGTGCGTGTGCGTGTGCGTGTGCGTGTGTGTGTGTGTGTGTGTGTGTGTGTGTTTCCCTGTTATAAAAAAGGAGTCCCTCCCTCTCTCTTTGAGCCACTGGAGCCACTTGTGATACTTATTCCAATGTCTCTGTCTCTCCCTGTTCACATCAGTTGACAGCCTCAGCCTCCTCTCCTGCTCCCCTCTCGTCTCAAAGTTCCTTGGTTCGCACCGGAGCCTCTGCAGGACCTCTGAAGACATCTTGCTGAGGTTTTGCTCGGGTCAGCTCAGCTCGGTTGGAACAGGCTGCTTCGGTCGGAGGTCGGAGCTTTTCTGCAGCAGATCTGCTCTAACAGTGAGCCGTCTGGGCTTCAGCGGGCAGCCGGAGAAGATGTCTCTCCATATGTCAGTGATCGTGTGCATCTCCGTGGTCCAGCTGTGTATGGGAGAGCAGCCTGTGCAGGAGGAGATCATCACAACCAGTAAGTACCTATACGCTATATGAAGGAGACATACCAGCACAGGTATGGGGAATGAGGGAGAATGCCTCTGTCATCAAACTATGATGTATGGTGACAGTCGAGATAGGGAATAGAGTATGACGCACTATAGGCTATGTGCTATTCAAGATTCAAGATTCAAGATTTTTATTGTCACTCCATGGTATCACGTGTGAAATTCTTGTGCTGTGGACTCCGTTTACAACATAGTACAAGTATAACAGGGCATATGAGTGCAAAAACAACAAGAGACACAACAAGCAATAAGGCACTATAGTGATAAGACAAGTCAGAGACAGTGGCCTATTCACTGCACATAGGTGCACATGTCGTGTGCATACTTTAGACGTGATTCAACATTTTAAATTCGGCGTATTTGACATACAGGTGCAAATAGCATATTCCTTATTAAACATACAATTAAACTCAGCGTTTTAAATTCGGCGTATTTGACATACAGGTGCAAATAGCATATTCCTTATTAAACATACAATTAAACATTAGACATACGTAATGGTAGCAGCTACAGTACGGTACAGTACGGCTACTACACTATTTGTGTATGTTAAGGAGTCTCGTGGCCTGCGGGAAGAAACTGTTCCTCAAGCGATTTGTGCGTGCTTTTGGGACCCTGTATCTTCTCCCTGAGGGTAACAAATTCACATTTTATTTATGAGAACAGCCTGTACAGTACAACCTAAAAAGTATGAACTCTGATTGAGAATGGAGTCTCAGCATGGGCAAAAAATGTAAGGTCAAATAGAAACAAACAGTAGGCTAATGTTGACAACTCTCCCAAACAGAATACAGTCCAGAAAGTGAGTTCTGAAAAGCCAGAAATCTCAGCATCTATAAGTAATAATAACTGAATCAATGGTATTGATTAACAACGCTATCAACCCCCCTGCAGATATATTCAGTCCTTTTGTGCTATGGGACAGTATCAATCCAACAACAACAACAACAACAACAACAACAACAACAACAACAACAACAACAACAACAACAACAGATAGAGATAGATAGATAGATAGATAGATAGATAGATAGATAGATAGATAGATAGATAGATAGATAGATGGATCATTTTTAGACAGTGAGAAGGAACAATTGGAAAGGACTGTTAGTAAGAAGGAAGTTGCTTGCTGTTTCTACATAGTAAACTAGCTTACTATGAAATGCATGTCAGGACAACTTTTTCAACAAAATAGCAAATCATTATTTCACATGATTGAATATGCTCAGCAGTACAGTAGCTAGATGAAAAGAAAAAGAGACATGATAAACAAGGAATCTTAAGCACTTGAAGTGACACAATGGATTCTACACATCAACAGAGAAATGCAACTCAATATGGATCAAATGTTCTGTGTAAATGTGCTGCAGGACACTGGGCAGCATTATGTGATTTCAAGAGTCGCCTATATGAATATTATGTATATTAGTAACACACAGCATGGCATACAGTAACACACATTTTAGAGGTTTGGTTTGTGTTCTATGAATAGGAAAAGACAACAGTAACAAGACAAGGCCTACTCAGCTGCAGACAGGCTGACGTGCGGCACCCAGAAACAGAGCAGACAGGCTGACGTGCAGCACCCAGAAACAGAGCAGACAGGCTGACGTGCAGCACACAGAAACAGAGCAGACAGGCTGACATGCGGCACACAGAAACAGAGCAGACAGGCTGACGTGCGGCACACAGAAACAGAGCAGACAGGCTGACGTGCGGCACACAGAAACAGAGCAGACAGGCTGACGTGCAGCACACAGAAACAGAGCAGACAGGCTGACGTGCAGCACCCAGAAACAGAGCAGACAGGCTGACGTGCAGCACACAGAAACAGAGCAGACAGGCTGACGTGCAGCACCCAGAAACAGAGCAGACAGGCTGACGTGCGGCACACAGAAACAGAGCAGACAGGCTGACGTGCGGCACACAGAAACAGAGCAGACAGGCTGACGTGCGGCACACAGAAACAGAGCAGACAGGCTGACGTGCGGCACCCAGAAACAGAGCAGACAGGCTGACGTGCGGCACACAGAAACAGAGCAGACAGGCTGACGTGCGGCACACAGAAACAGAGCAGACAGGCTGACGTGCGGCACACAGAAACAGAGCAGACAGGCTGACGTGCGGCACACAGAAACAGAGCAGACAGGCTGACGTGCGGCACACAGAAACAGAGCAGACAGGCTGACGTGCGGCACACAGAAACAGAGCAGACAGGCTGACGTGCGGCACACAGAAACAGAGCAGACAGGCTGACGTGCGGCACACAGAAACAGAGCAGACAGGCTGACGTGCGGCACACAGAAACAGAGCAGACAGGCTGACGTGCGGCACACAGAAACAGAGCAGACAGGCTGACGTGCGGCACACAGAAACAGAGCAGACAGGCTGGCGTGCGGCACACAGAAACAGAGCAGACAGGCTGACGTGCGGCACACAGAAACAGAGCAGACAGGCTGACGTGCGGCACACAGAAACAGAGCAGACAGGCTGACGTGCGGCACACAGAAACAGAGCAGACAGGCTGACGTGCGGCACACAGAAACAGAGCAGAGCGAAAGGACAACAATGAACATATGACAACGGTGACAGCAGCACCGACAGCTGTGCCAGAGTCCCGACTAACAATCTAGAAACCTCCCAAGCAAAACGCTTCCTTTGTTGAGGAGCACAGCCCATTTTGTTCTGCTCTGTGCCTGTATTCTTTTCAAGAAGAAGTGGAGAGGAGAGGAGTAGAGATCCTGGGTGTGTGACTGAGTGTGCACACTATTATTTCCAAATGAAATGATAGAAATAATACACCTTTGTTTGTATAGCACTTTACTGGAACAGAGGAGCCATCAAGCCGAGGCCAAATCACAAGTGCACAACGTTTAAATTTAAATGACGGAGATAAAAGAATGAATGAAAATGAAAATGAGGTAACAATCACAGAGGCAACCCAAGGTCAGCTCGTATGTTACCATGGCAACAAATTACCATCTGATCTCACACTTGGGAATGCAAACAAACAGGAAAAGCCTGAGAATGTGTAAAAAAAAAAAAAAAAAAAAAAGTCTTTGTGCATTAATAAGCAGAAAAGCTGTCATGTCAACACCTGTGGCAACTGATTGCTGTTTGCATCTTATACATACATATGTACATACATACATACATACATACATACATACATACATACATACATACATACATACATACATACATACATACATTATAATTTATGAAGCAATTAACAAGAATTTGCACAAGTAAATAACTACTTGATAGTGCTTCACATTTAGCTCTCTGAACTTGCATAGGATTTCTAACCAGGGAGTCAGCCTATATTATGTGATGACAGTTAAACGCATATCTAATGTTTAATGTAAAGTTATTAGATATTTTAAAGGCTTTAGCATCAGAAGTCTAAAAGCCTAGCAAACACAGGCTGAAGATGGAATCGTGGTCATTTGTACGACATTATTTTATCTCTACGCACTCAAACCTTTGGACACACCTGATTGAATATTGTATGTTTTTCATTCTCATAAACTCATTTTGATCTAAAGGCTTCTGCTTGACATTTGCCCCTTAGACACATTTAAATAGTGAAGTTGATCCTATGTATGGATTTCTTTCCAAAGCCTTCGTCAAAGGGCAGCTACTTCAAATAATCTAAAATATAAGATTTGTGGTCACTTCATTATTCCATCTGTGTCATTTGATAGTTTTAATGTCTTTGTTATTAGTCTAAAATGTGGAAAATAATCAAAATAAAGAAAAATCTGTGTCCAAACTTTTGACTGGTAGTGTAACATAGCATTTTATCAATCCCCTTTATCAATTTAAACCCTACATGTCGACCACTTTATGTGCTGTATAGTTTTCTTTATTCAGCATTTCTTCATGTTATTTTATTTGTTAAACTTTCTTAAACGCATGCTGGCTGTCTCGCAGGGCGTGGCCACACGCGCACACACACACACACACACACACACACACACACACACACACACACACACACACACACACAGGGCGTGCCTGTGGGAGAAAATGACAAAGTGTGTTGCCATCGTCGGGCTGTAGCCAGTGAGCTCATGCAGCGGTGTGGTTGGGTAGAGTGAGTCAGAACAGTTGGTTTGGCCAGCGGTCTGAGAGAGTTGTTATTGGTCAGATGATATTTTATTTGGCACAGCAGAGTTTGGGTTGCAGTTTTGTTTGGCAGTGAAAGCTTATCCGACGAGGCCCATTCAATTCCACTAACCAAATTTGCACAAGTGCAGTTGTGCAAATTATATATGCACATTTCAAATGCAAATTTGCACAAGTTGCAATTGTGCAAATTTCAATGGTAGAAGGTTCGCTTAGCGTATCACAGATTCTGGTTGGTTCAGAGATACTTGGCATAGAAAAGGACCTGAAAATGAATACAATGCAATTATAGAAAACACCACCAGTCCAGTCTAGTCCCATGGTAGATTGGCTCTTGGTTGAACATTGGTTTGGATGCAAAATATACTGCACAATTTGGACAAGATTTACAATTAAGGACCCAAATGTCATCAAATAAAAGAGAAATGCATGTAGACAGACTTTGTTCCTATACTCTCAAGTGTACTTCCAGTGATCAGCACCTAGATGTTATGGGCCACCAAACCTCTCTGAACCTCTCACTTTCACTAAAGGTTTCCCCAGCTGTAGATTAGTCCTTCATCTGATGATCAAGGTTTGCTTTGACACACCAGTGGTTCTGCTTGTTGCTTGCTGGGCATCTACCAACTCGGATCCATCGGCACCAAAAGCACACCACCAATGTGGTAGCAATTAGTGGTCGGGATAGAGTCAACTGTTCCGTCTTTCCACTTTGCCATTCTTCTTGGTCCTCATTTGCCCTGTGCACAAAATGAGGAAGCCATTTTATTATTTATTTATTTAACCAGGAAGTCGATGCGGGCGAGGCCAAGCTGCATAGCCTATGCGAGCCCGTGTAGCGGTTGAGGCTGGGCGAGCTCGCTAGCTGCGTCTGCGACTCGAGGGCAAACCAACGAGGTACGATAGACATGAGCGATGAGGAGGAGGAGGGAAAGGAGGATGATGAGGATGAGGAGGAGGAGGGAAAGGAGGATGATGAGGAGGAGGGAAAAGAGGATGATGAGGATGAGGAGGGAAAGGAGGATGATCAGGAGGAGGATGATGAGGACGAGGCACGGAAGGAGCGATGCTAGAAAGGAGTGCGCAATGGAAACTCATATGGCACAAATTGATAGACTCTGCTATCAATCCGCGCTACCACGGTAGCATTTTTTGCTACCGTGCTTTATAGCTAACCTGGGTCTGATGGTAGAGAAGCAGCTGCTTTATAGCCAACCTGGGTCTGATGGTAGATGCCTTTCGTTTGGCAGAGCGGGACAGATGGTTTGGCAGCACAAGGCGAGAGGGTAACTGGGTAACTGTGCGTAACTGGTTGAGAGGGTAACTGGGTAACTGTGCGTAACTGGTTGAGAGGGTAACTGGGTAACTGCAGTGTGTAACTGGTTGAGAGGGTAACTGGGTAACTGGGTGTAACTGGTTGAGAGGGTAACTGGGTAACTGTGCGTAACTGGTTGAGAGGGTAACTGGGTAACTGGGTGTAACTGGTTGAGAGGGTAACTGGGTAACTGTGCGTAACTGGTTGAGAGGGTAACTGGGTAACTGGGTGTAACTGGTTGAGAGGGTAACTGGGTAACTGCAGTGCGTAACTGGTTGAGAGGGTAACTGGGTAACTGGGTGTAACTGGTTGAGAGGGTAACTGGGTAACTGTGCGTAACTGGTTGAGAGGGTAACTGGGTAACTGGGTGTAACTGGTTGAGAGGGTAACTGGGTAACTGTGCGTAACTGGTTGAGAGGGTAACTGGGTAACTGGGTGTAACTGGTTGAGAGGGTAACTGGGTAACTGGGTGTAACTGGTTGAGAGGGTAACTGGGTAACTGGGTGTAACTGGTTGAGAGGGTAACTGGGTAACTGTGTGTAACTGGTTGAGAGGGTAACTGGGTAACTGTGCGTAACTGGGTAACTGGGTAACTGTGCGTAACTGGTTGAGATGGTAACTGGGTAACTGTGCATAACTGGGTAACTGGGTAACTGTGCGTAACTGGTTGAGATGGTAACTGGGTAACTGTGCGTAACTGGTTGAGAGGGTAACTGGGTAACTGTGCGTAACTGGTTGAGAGGGTAACTGGGTAACTGTGCGTAACTGGTTGAGAGGGTAACTGGGTAACTGTGCGTAACTGGTTGAGATGGTAACTGGGTAACTGTGCGTAACTGGTTGAGAGGGTAACTGTGCGTAACTGGTTGAGAGGGTAACTGGGTAACTGTGTGTAACTGGTTGAGAGGGTAACTGGGTAACTGTGCGTAACTGGTTGAGAGGGTAACTGGGTAACTGGGTGTAACTGGTTGAGATGGTAACTGGGTAACTGTGTGTAACTGGTTGAGAGGGTAACTGGGTAACTGTGCGTAACTGGTTGAGAGGGTAACTGGGTAACTGGGTGTAACTGGTTGAGAGGGTAACTGGGTAACTGGGTGTGGATCTAGAGTTTGGTGTTATGATTCACTCGCATGTCCTTGACTGATGTTCAGGTCTGTTCCAGCTAGCTGACACAGCAAAATGGGGCATAAAAACACAAGAAGGATCACGCAAACTATTACAACTGTCTTTGTGTCTGTCTATAACTTTACAATTTGTGTTATTGTTTGAATGCATTTGTATAAAGTACAGTATGTTTTTGATTACATGCCACCTTTCTACATCTCGGTAATACATGTTGTACTGCCAATCTAGCCCTTATGTAATTATGTGGAATTGAAACTATGGTATGTTCTTTGTCTGACCTTCCGGTGTGATGTCCCCACAGAAAATGTCGCTCTGCTGGGCGGCTGGTTTGAGAGCAGTCCAGAGTCAGCTGAGGTTCAGATGGCAGCTCGCCACGCTGTGGACAAGTACAACAGCCACTCCAAGACCAAGAAGCTGTTCAGACTGCTCTCCATCACCTCCGTTCAGACTCAGGTTAGATCCACGTCTCCTCTGGCTGATCCACTGTTCATCTGCTTTGGATTTACCTCTGTCAGTACCATAGCCAGCATATTCCATTAACTCAATTAGAATTTTTAGAAGCTAATATTAAGTTTGGTTATAGACAAAAAACTCTGATACGCTCTGATAAACAATAGCTCTTGGCTTCGCCCGCTGAGGTTTGACTCACTCCGCCAATGAGGTTATTTCTGCCTCCAGAGCAGCTCTGACTCTGAGAAATGTTTGTAGAACTCGAATCTGCTCAAATTGAAAATCAGTGATTTTCTTGAGCCATGTAAAGAAGCTCAAAACTGAATTAGGCCCATGACACCAACACACTCATATCCAACGCTGAGCCTCTGTCTTCTGTCCTGTCGTCTCGTCAGGTGACCAGCATGATTAACCATAAGATCGAGGCCGTCCTGGGAAAAACCAAGTGCCTCAAGGCTGAAAACCACGCCTTGGACAAATGCAGTCTGGGGAAAAAGGTGAATCTCTGCTGCAATCAGAAATTATGCCATTTTCCCCCCTGATTATTAATTCACAAGGATTCATTATTTATGCACATATCTAGGTTACTGATTCCAGGAATCTCTGTCTGTCTGTCTGTCTGTCTGTCTGCATGCGCGTGTGTGTGTGTGTGTGTGTGTGTGTGTGTGTGTGTGTGTGTGTGTGTGTGTGTGTGTGTGTCTGTCTGTCTGTCTGTCTGTCTGTCTGTCTGCCTGCATGTGTGTGTGTCTATCTGTCTGTCTGTCTGCATGTATGTGTGTGTGTGTGTCTGTCTGTCTGTCTGTCTGTCTGTCTGTCTGTCTGTCTGTCTGTCTGCATGTGTGTGTGTGTGCGAGAATAGAATAGAATAGAATAGAATAGAATAGAATAGAATAGAATAGAATAGAATAGAACTTTATTGTCCAGCCAAGGAAGGAAACGTGTCATTGGTCTCACTTAATTACATAAAAACAGGAACATCAACAGCCTCATGACATGACATCACATCAGATCACATCACATCAGATCACATCACATCACATAGTGCGTTCATATTGGCACAGCCTGCACTCCTCTATACATTACTGTACTTTATCCACTACATTGATCGCATTAGGAATAAAGGAAGCCTTGTAGATCTTCTTCCCTGCCAGGGGTGCTCTATAGCGCCGCCCTGAGGGGAGCAGCTCAAACTCAGGGTGGAGGGCATGTGTCTCATCATTGATGATTAGGAGGGCAATTAACAAAGGCATACAGCATAACTTAAAACTCGCATAATAGTAGTGGATGGAAACGCGCATAATTTCACATTTTCCTTTGCTGATTGTCTGAAATTTGGGTAAAATTTGTGATCCATTTGGATGGAAACTCAACTAGTGTGACCCAGTGAGTGAGTGAATGAGTGAGTTATTTCCATAGATTGACCCAGTGAGTGACTGAATGAGTGAGTTATTTCCATAGATTGCCACAGCTCTCCTCCAAACACTCCCGCTCGGAAATGCCCCCGCCGATCTCCTCAAACAGGCCGTAGCCGGATCTCCTCTGCCGGGTCAGGACCTTACTGGCGGACTCACTGTCCAGGAAGACTGAGGAGCCACCTAGGAGGACAGATACCGTTAGCTACTAGCTAAAGACTTATTTCATCATCTGATGTATCTACTAATTCCAGGAAGATCTGTCTGTCTGTCTGTCTGTCTGTCTGTCTGTCTGTCTGTCTGTCTGTCTGTCTGTCTGCGTGTCTGTATCTCAAGAAGCGTTGGTCCGATCGATCGACTTCACACTGCCGTTTATTGCACCAAATCCCACACAGCACTTCTTCGGCCAGCAACACACCCGCCAAATGTGAAGTCAGTGGTTATCACGCGATAATAGATGACAACCACATATACAGAGATTTGTGGAAGTAATAGGAATTAATGTGTGTGTGTGTGTGTGTGTGTGTGTGTGTGTGTGTGTGTGTGTGTGTGTGTGTGTGTGTGTGTGTGTGTGAAGGTGTGTGTTTGTGTTCATGCCAATTGTCTAAAATGCATGCACACACGCGCGTGTTTGTGTGTATGGGTTCGTGTGTACAGTTCTGTTAGCAGCAATTTATGTGAGTCTTCTGTCTGGCCTGTGTGTGTGTGTGTGTGTGTGTGTGTGTGTGTGTGTGTGTGTGTGTGTGTGTGTGTGTGTGTGTGTGTGTGTGTGTGTGTGTGTGTGTGACGTGTGTGTGTGTGTGTGTGTGTGTGTGTGTGTGTGTGTGTGTGTGTGTGTGTGTGTGTGTGTGTGTGATGCCTCGTG
This sequence comes from Poromitra crassiceps, assembly GCF_964638095.1. Taxonomy (NCBI): domain Eukaryota; kingdom Metazoa; phylum Chordata; class Actinopteri; order Beryciformes; family Melamphaidae; genus Poromitra; species Poromitra crassiceps. Next base: position 25,451,196 of record NC_139629.1, read on the forward strand.
TGGTGACTTGTAATTGAAACTGCAGACGTTATCCTGCTGAGTCGCCATTTAACCACCTACTACTACAGGATGCAGACATTTAACAGCTTCCACATCCAAACATATGGGAGCAAAAGCTTCACACAACATCTTATTGGCCCACCCTGACTGCTTAACCTCTCCAAGTATCCTCTACTGCAGTGGCTCCCAAACTGGGGTACGTATACCCCTAGGGGTACGTGAAGGTACTACAGGGGGTACTTGAGATGGCCTATATCAATATTGAATGGACATTGTGGCAAAATATTTAGAATCCCCACTCGGTTAAAAACTCGACATTCAGATCCAACTTTTCTCTTTTTTGAAGCATCCGTCCTAATCACAACCACTAACGTTAGCCTACTAACCTGCCACTAGAGGTGATCAAGAGTCAACGTGGAGCCTTTAAGATAGATGCCCTTTAAATGAGTATTTTCCTCATTCTGACATCAATGTTTTTGTTGTTTCCCTCTGTGCAGCGGCTGACGTGTCAGTTCACAGTGCGTTTCGACCCCCGCAACAACAAACACGAGGTGGTGAAGTCTTCCTGCACCAAGATCTCCACCGTCGGCCCGCCTACCTCCTCCCCCTGAACAAGTCCCGCCTCCCCCTGAACAAGTCCCGCCTACCTCCCCCCCTGAGCACGCCCCCCTACCTCAACACCCGCCCCCCCCACCCGAACACGCCCCTCAACCAGCTCACTGAAGGACAACACAATCCTGATATTGCAAACCAGCACTCAACGTTGGAGTTCAGCTCTACAGCTTTGACTATCTCCCTCCCTACACTTTGATATAATGTTCATAAAACACTTAATAATGTTAATAGTGTTTTGTGCATAAAACACTTTGATATAATGTTAATAGTGTTTTGTGAATTAAAACACTTTGATATAATGTTAATAGTGTTTTGTGAATAAAATGCTTTGCAACTGATTTGAAGCGTTGGATCTGTATTTTGCTGGAAGATGAATGACACAACATTGTCTCTGTAAAACTTGTTTGGAGAGGCATTGGGAAAAAAAATGTTCCAGGTTAAGACTGCATGCAGGATGTAATATTGGTTATTGTTACCATAATATGAAGCTTATTTACACTACCAGTCAAAGGTTTGGACCCACCTGATTAAATGCACTGTTTCTCATGCTCTTAAAGCCATTTGGACCTAAAGCCTTCTGCTTAAATGCTTGAAAATTGAATTTCTTCCCATAGCCTTTGCCTTTCCATCACTTACTTTAAATAATATTAAGTATGAGATCGTTTTGATTTTATTTTTAAATTTTGGTCACATCATAATTCCATTTGTGTTATTTCACAGTTTTGATGACTGCTATTATTCTAAAATGTGGAAAATAGTAAAAGGTAAAGAAAAAAATGTGTGCATCCAAACTTTAGACTGTTGTACATCTTGATGGCATTCTCATTCATTGATTTTTGGCTTTACAAAATGGTTGTTTATCGTGAGAAAAAACACACAATAAAGTTTCATTCCAAACGGTTATATATAAGCTCAGAAAAGTTATTTGATGTATTGCTTATTATTTAAAAACAGACGATGACAACAATGATTTTGATAGTAGGAGCCTTTTTAAATATCTGATATTTGGATGTCAGGTATATAATATCTATATCTAAATAGAAATCCCGCACGCTAGGGTGCTTCGTATGCTCTGCGTGCTCGTGCTTCGGGCATGCGCAGTTGTGGGCCGCGTCGTGCAGGAAACCCTTCGCCTTATTATAGTGTAGTAAGATTTTGGAATCAACTCATCAATGTTGATTCAAGTGTTGTAAGCAAGAGGTAAAGAGCACATTGATTCTTAAATCAAACTGGAATTGGTTTTGGTTTTCATGAATAAATCTCTGAATGCACTCATTGCATCGCATGGAGGTTTTGCGAAAATATCTGAAAAGAAAGAATGGTCTGGAATCAGACCCAGGTTCTATTTCCCCTCATTCAACATCATATATTTGTATTCTGAAAGCAAGAATGAATGAGATCCAATGGAAGGCACGAAGAAGTCTGTCACGACAAACAATCTCTCCAGCATGTCATAATACCATTCTTCCTCCAAACATGTCAATCAGAAACAAATATGGATACACTTTGCTCCAATCTCTAAAGTCAGTGGCTTTTCACACAATTCCTTTCATATAGATGAAAAGAAAAGATACATTGAGAGAAAAAAGTCCCCATGAAATGAAATCCTAATAATGTTACTAGCATATCTTTAAGTAAGTATCTTTCATGGTGACATCATTCTGAACCAGGAGGGGTAATAAATAAAAATCAGTTTTTCGGACAATCCCACCCCTCCACACCCCTTGCATCAAATAAAACTGTGTTTCTCTCCCTGACTCATATTCCACACTTTTAGACATGTGAATGATCCCTCCCTGCAGGATGTCCCGCCCCAACGTCCTGTTGGGGCGGGACATGGGACATGTCCCATTGGACATGGGGCATTCAAGTACAGTACGTAAAGGTGCCATTGCATGGGATGTTCAAATATCATGCACTCGTAATATTGTGAGTTTGAATCTTTGATGTGTGTAAACTACCTCTCAATCTCTCTCAATCTAATCATTTCCTCTATTTATTATGCAGAAATGTCTTTCAAATGAACCAAATAATAAACCGAAGTAGGACGAGACAGCGGCTGTGAATGAATGTGCCTACTTCTACTCACTGCATTGATATAGAATGTTGATCCTGGAGATGTCGATATCGGACATTTCTTCCCTCTGTCCGATCTGCACAGAGGAATCTGGAATGGGAGTGATGGTATCTTCTCCATACGATGATGTGAAGGCAGTCCTGAAGTCAAAAATAAACACACAAGAAAACAGACAATAAATGAATACACCAATGAAGAAACTGTCACTGCTTACGGTTGTAGGAGGGTGAAACCTTGTCTCCCAAAGTGTCAAAGAAATGTTTGGGTTTTTCCGTAACAGCTGTACATTTTTGACGTCTCCAGTACGTTGCATTTTCAGTCATAAAAACTATCATGCGAATCGTGACCAAGCTGTTCAGTGGGCGGGAGTACTTGCCTTGACAGACAACTCCTTCAGCCTATCGGCGGCGTCAAATCCAATCCAAGTCAAATCCATTCCAAATCCACACAGAAGAACGACAAAAACGTCTTTTCCGCTGAGAAACTCCGCTGGTGCATAGTCTTGTTCTTGTTTAATTGTTATTATGGCTGTGTTTACTCTACTAACGGTAAAATTACCGCTCATTGCTTCGGGAGACGCCATTACTGTTTTGCCAGTGGTGTCCCTGATTGGTCCGGTTACATGATCAACTACGACGCAGTCCCTGATTGGTCCGGTTACATGATCAACTACGACGCAGTCCCTGATTGGCTAGTTACACTATAATTTCTGGAAATGGTCGTGGGTGGCTGGAAGTCCAGACTAATCCGTGGAGAGAAACAGAATGTGAGGTCATGTGATCAGGATGGTTTTGGTAAAATGGTAAATGGTAAACGGCCTGCATTTATATAGCGCTTTTATCCAAAGCGCTTTACAGTCAGTAGGTACATTCACCCATTCACACACCGATGACGGCAGGTTACCACGCAGGGTGCTGGCACACCATCAGGAGCAATTTAGGGTTCAGTGTCTTGCCCAAGGACACTTCGACATGCAGCCTGGAGGAGCCGGGAATCGAACCACTGACCTCTTTTATCCAAGGTGATTAGTGACAACCCGCTCTACCTCCTGAGCTACAGGCGCCCCTGGTCTTCTTACCAGGCTACATTTTCAGTATTTGGCTTGATTTCAGGGTCATAAAACAATTGGATATCACTTTCGCAGGACACTGACAATATGAAAAATGAATACTGCTCAATGAAGATCATTGTTAAATATCAGTGCTGTTATATCATATTAAGATGGGTTACCTTCCGTAGTGCATGATGGAGGTGTAGTCATACGGAGTGTCCAGGTTGTTTGTGTTCGCTTTGTTGAACTGCGGGTGTGTTGCTGGAAGAATAAAACATTATATAAGATATTTATATAAGATCCTTGAAGTAAAATAAATGAAAGCAGTGACCGCACGGAACAAAGAATAGCATGCAGCTTGGTAACCTTTCTGTTTAACATCTGGAACATTGGGAAACCACAGGGCTTACATTCACAACTGTACCCCACTAAGAGTAGACATGGCTATTATACAAGACAGGCAGTAGATGTTCAATTCACTCTACCTCTACCAAAAACCACTGCTCTGGAAAGAACGGTAATGTATAGAGCAGTTGCGTATTGGAATAATCTACCTAGTAATATAACGGTGGCAAGTAACACATTTTTGTTTAAAAAAAAGTTAGAACATGCAGTGATGAATAATGTGATAACTTTAGGTCAGTGGTTCCCAACCTTAGGGTTGCGACCCTAAGTGGGGTCGCCTGGAATTTCTTTTTTTCCCCCCTTTTTATTACACCACACAAATTTAATACTACCGAAGATGATTAGGGTGACTTGTGATTATTTTCTTTTTTTTTAGTTCTGAGTTTAAAGTGCTAATCTCTAAGATTTCAGTTTTGTTCTCTTGGGTGAGTGAGTGAGTGAGTGAGTGAGTGAGTGAGTGAAATATGAATGAATCAATGCACAACAGAGGATTATTGTGATGGCGATCTATGGCGATGAGTGGTAATTGCAGGTGAGATCCAAACAGTTGCATTATGTGACATTACTAATGTCACATAATATGACTATATCCTGCAAAGGCTTCCATCAATGGACCATAGCCTCAATCAACATTGTGAGTGACTTATTTTTTATTTAGATGAAAATCTTTGAGATTATAATTTTAAATCAGGATTCTGAGACACTGATGATATTTTCGATGGTGTACCGGAATTTGAATGTCTTGGGTCCCTAGATTTCTGTGATGTCAAAGGAGGGGCACAAGCCAAAAAAGGTTGGGAACCCCTGCTTTAGGTCATTCATTATTGTACACATATGTTGAATTGTATTGGATTGTACTGCATTGTGCTATGTTATATTATATAACACTACACTGTTCTAATTCATAAACTTCTGAAATGTATGATATGTAATAGAGTGAGCCGATTCACTCTCTTTTTGTCTTTGTTGTTATAATTATCAGCAATGTTACTGTATTATGTTTTTATGTTATGTGTTTTGGACCCCAGGAAGAGTAGTCTCACCTTGGTGCAGACTAATGGGGATCCACAATAAAGAATAAACAATAAACGCCTCAACAGAGAAACTCACTCCACTGAAAACCCACGGAAGCTACAGTACCCACAGTGTCCAGCTGGTGCACTGGTGCCCAGGTAGCGCTCACCTTTGGGGACGTTGTCCCAGTTGATGCGGACATACTGGTCCCTGTCGCTGCGCGTGTGCTCGTGGTGGAAGCCCAGAGCGTGGAGCAGCTCGTGCT
>NC_139629.1:25459122-25491622 GCF_964638095.1 Poromitra crassiceps
TATGTAGGTGTGAATCTGACATGATATGCAGGTGTGAATCTGACATGATATGCAGGTGTGAATCTGACATGATATATCAGGTGTGAATCTGACATGATATGCACGTGTGAATCTGACATGATATATCAGGTGTGAATCTGACATGATATATCAGGTGTGAATCTGACATGATATATCAGGTGTGAATCTGACATGATATGCAGGTGTGAATCTGACATGATATATCAGGTGTGAATCTGACATGATATGCAGGTGTGAATCTGACATGATATGCAGGTGTGAATCTGACATGATATATCAGGTGTGAATCTGACATGATATATCAGGTGTGAATCTGACATGATATATCAGGTGTGAATCTGACATGATATATCAGGTGTGAATCTGACATGATATGCACGTGTGAATCTGACATGATATATCAGGTGTGAATCTGACATGATATATCAGGTGTGAATCTGACATGATATGCAGGTGTGAATCTGACATGATATATCAGGTGTGAATCTGACATGATATGCAGGTGTGAATCTGACATGATATGCAGGTGTGAATCTGACATGATATATCAGGTGTGAATCTGACATGATATATCAGGTGTGAATCTGACATGATATATCAGGTGTGAATCTGACATGATATGCAGGTGTGAATCTGACATGATATGCAGGTGTGAATCTGACATGATATATCAGGTGTGAATCTGACATGATATATCAGGTGTGAATCTGACATGATATATCAGGTGTGAATCTGACATGATATATCAGGTGTGAATCTGACATGATATGCAGGTGTGAATCTGATATGATATGCAGGTGTGAATCTGACATGATATATCAGGTGTGAATCTGACATGATATGCACGTGTGAATCTGACATGATATATCAGGTGTGAATCTGACATGATATGCAGGTGTGAATCTGACATGATATGCAGGTGTGAATCTGACATGATATATCAGGTGTGAATCTGACATGATATGCAGGTGTGAATCTGACATGATATGCAGGTGTGAATCTGACATGATATATCAGGTGTGAATCTGACATGATATGCAGGTGTGAATCTGACATGATATATCAGGTGTGAATCTGACATGATATGCAGGTGTGAATCTGACATGATATGCACGTGTGAATCTGACATGATATATCAGGTGTGAAGCTGACATGATATATCAGGTGTGAATCTGACATGATATGCAGGTGTGAATCTGACATGATATGCAGGTGTGAATCTGACATGATATGCAGGTGTGAAGCTGACATGATATATCAGGTGTGAATCTGACATGATATGCAGGTGTGAATCTGACATGATATGCAGGTGTGAATCTGACATGATATATCAGGTGTGAATCTAACATGATACAGTATATCAGGTGTGAATCTGACATGATATGCAGGTGTGAATCTAACATGATATATCAGGTGTGAATCTGACATGATATGCAGGTGTGAATCTGACATGATATATCAGGTGTGAATCTGACATGATATGCAGGTGTGAATCTGACATGATATGCAGGTGTGAATCTGACATGATATATCAGGTGTGAATCTGACATGATATGCAGGTGTGAATCTGACATGATATATCAGGTGTGAATCTGACATGATATGCAGGTGTGAATCTGACATGATATATCAGGTGTGAATCTGACATGATATGCAGGTGTGAATCTGACATGATATATCAGGTGTGAATCTGACATGATATGCAGGTGTGAATCTGACATGATATGCAGGTGTGAATCTGACATGATATATCAGGTGTGAATCTGACATGATATGCAGGTGTGAATCTGACATGATATATCAGGTGTGAATCTGGTGTGAATCTGACATGCACTCACCCAAGTTTACTCTTAATGCTGAGGTAGTCGGACTGGCCACTGCGAGGAACAAAGCGAACGCAGGTCTTCTCTTGGAAAGTCTTCATAGCTTTCTCAACCTGGGCCCTTTCAGAGTCATCTGCAGTGACAAAGACATGACCACATGACAGCATGCTGAGACTGCTGTTAGACATGATCACATGACAGCATGCTGAAACTGCTGTTAAAACTACAAACTCCTCGCTCACTGGATTGCATTTGTTCATTTTTACTCATACATCATTATTAGGGAGGAATGTACTTTCTGGAAATGAGGAAAAGAAAACAATATAGCCATCTCTGATCACTGTCGACAGTCTTCAACAAAAATAGACTTTTAAGATCATCTAGTTTTGACTGATCTCAAGTGAAATCTCAAGAAAATGAGACACAAGTTTAATGAGAAGCTCAGAACCAACGTGTGACATTTGCGAGAGCAGCAGATACTATATATTTACAGCGTACTGACAACATTAGAGTTTTTGTGTGGACGTTACATTGATGTCATACATCACAAAGCACTTACAGAAGTAATCATCGATGGTGTACGGCACCTCAACCAGTGCGTGGAGGTGACTTCCATGCTTGGGGCTCTCTTCTGGCTCATGGAAGCCGACTTTGGTGCTTAAAATCCGGGTACAGAGGACCTCGAGACCTGGGGATCTCTCCTAGCTTTATGGAGAGGGGTGCAAAATGGGGAGATGGACGCCAGATTTAGTGAAAGGAACAGCCACCTGGTTGAGGCAATGTGTGCCCTTGACCCAGACAGTCCTCAATTTTTGGATGCACAGAAGGTGAAACCACTGCTGGAGCTCACCAACACAGTTTTAGTGGAATCTGAATTTGAGGTAGCTCTACAGTTCTTACAGTCTGAAATGGCCCGCTCTCCTGAGGACAAATGGACACCTACTGCCATCCTGCAGCGCTACTCTGGGCCTCTCACTGCCATGCCAAGCGTGCTGACAGCACTGAAACATGCAGTGACTTTCGGGGCATCCTCAGCGACATGTGAGAACACATTTTCAACTCTAACCAACGTCTTTAGTCAGCACAGACGAAGCATGCTACACCAGAGAAAAGCTCAACTAATCCAACTGGCGTTTGAAGCGGACCTTACAAAACGTTTTCGGGAACAGGACTGGAAGGATCGTTTGCTCAGGAAGTTTAACAACAAAACCAAGAGAAGGCTGCAACTCTACTGAGGAACAGTAAAGGTAATTTAACAGGTTTATTTTTCTGTTGCTTTGCATCTCAGAGTATCTCTCCATCCGATTTCAACACAAGTCTGAGACGTGCGGCGCTGTCCCTGGTGCTGAAATCGGATGGAGAGATAAACAGATGAGTTTCATGCAGGGCCAATGCCGCGCTGTCCGTCGTGCTGAAATGGCGCGGAAGTCAAGATAGATACACACACACAATACTTTGGTTCAGCCTGCTTTGCGTGTGTGTGAATTTAATTTTTCTATTCTTTCTTCTCTATTCTTCTCAATCCACAGACCACGGAGAAGTAGCCTAAATGTTATAGTGGCAATCGTCGGGGAGAGAGAGTGAGAGAGAGAGAGAGAAAGAAATCAGCTGCACACAGCATGCCATGAGCAGAAAGACGCGGAGACAATGCATCTGATCACTTTATTTCTTTAATTTAATGAACCTGGCACTGACTGGCTATTATCTTGTTGTTTATTCTATGACTGTTCATAGACATATTAGGCCTATATATGTTCAGAGAGTGCTCCAGACAGGTCCCGCGGGCCGCGGCGCTGCTCCGCAGTTCACTTTATGCCTTAATCTGCTCGGAGACAATGCATCTGATCACTTTATTTCTTTAATTTAATGAACCTGGCACTGACTGGCTATTATCTTGTATATTTGTTGTTTATTCTATGACTGTTCATAGACATATTAGGCCTATATATGTTCAGAGAGTGCTCCAGACAGGCCTCGCGGCGCTGCTCCGCAGTTCACTTTATGCCTTAATCTGCTCGGAGACAATGCATCTGATCACTTTATTTCTTTAATTTAATGAACCTGGCACTGACTGGCTATTATCTTGTATATTTGTTGTTTATTATATGACTGTTCATAGACATATTAGGCCTATATATGTTCAGAGAGTGCTCCAGACAGGCCTCGCGGCGCTGCTCCGCATTTCACGTTATGACTTAATCTGCTCGGAGACAATGCATCTGATCACTTTATTTCTTTAATTTAATGAACCTGGCACTGACTGGCTATTATCTTGTATATTTGTTGTTTATTATATGACTGTTCATAGACATATTAGGCCTATATATGTTCAGAGAGTGCTCCAGACAGGTCCCGCGCGCTGCTCCGCATTTCACGTTATGACTTAATCTGCTGCTGTGAACTTGAAGTGTGAAATAAATGTTTTATTTGATTTTGAATAGTAGTCTTTCTCTTGTGTTGTTATTGCGCTTTTCAGAGGTTATTATGGTTAAAAAGTGCAGAAATAGGCATATCTCTCTGACCCGCCCGCATGACAACCCCCCCCCCCCCCCCCCCCCCCATCGTGGAAAAAAAGCGAATTAGGCTACCACTTAATTCGCTTGCAATACCATCTCAAAATAACAATAATAATCATCAAATGAGACATAATGAGCTAAGCCCGGGCGCCAGGATGAAATCAAATGACTCAGGGATTGATTTGAAATAAATAAATAAACTGCGCGCACACAGTCACACACACACACACACACATCAGCGGCAGGATTGTGATCAGTGAAGCTGCTGGAGATCTGGTTTAGAAGGCTGTCGATTACGCTGCAGTGGACCGCTCTGTACCGTGCGCAAACGTCTCCAGCTCCACGGATGCGCGGAGGGCCAACCAAAGCCTCGGTCTCTCCATAGACCTCAAACTTATCTTTTTCCTTTTCGATTGATCTGTGAAGCTCATCCAATCTGGCGAGGCAAAACTGCATATCGAAATGTTTGTTTTGGAGAATATCAAAGACAACATCCGAGTAAGAGAAGATGGCTTGGAAGGTTTTCAACCAAAAGCAGAACTCGAAGCTGTCAAGGAGGTTGATCCATCAGCGCGGCTGACAGTGTCATCATCAAACTGTACATGGTTTTCCACGATGTGCTCGAACACCTAGAAGAGTTATGCAAACAACTTAATAAGACCTCCAATAAAAACTGAATTTATTTAGTAGGCTACCTTTTTATTTTCTTTAATATTAATAGGCTGCCGCGGCTAGCCTACTATTCGTTCTTTAGCCTAGATCTTTTTATACAATTTAATTTATCACAACAACAACAACAACAAGCATTATTATTTCCAAACTTTCCTGAACAATAATTTTGTGCTCAAGCAAGGAATTAAACACCAAATAGCCTAGATGCCGTTCCTAAAGCAAGCCTGCCTATAGGCTGTTAGGCCTTTCGGGCGGCCTTACCGCTGGCTAGGCGGATGCGAATTTATTCAGTGATTGAATGAAGCAAATATAATCCGTGGCTATTAATTGCATTTGTACTATTATTATTATTATTATTATTATTATTATTATTATTAACAATCATTATTATTTCGAAACTTTCCTGATCAATTATTTATCAATCAAGGAATAAAACAACACCCAATAGATGCAGTTCCTAAATCCTAAACAGCCTATAGGCCGAAGCAAATAAAATCCGGGGCTATTAATTGAAGTTTTATTATTATTGTCATTATTATTATTATTATTATAATTATTCATAACAAAAATTTAAATAATAATACTACAATTATTATTACAGTATTCCCACCTCTTTCAGTTCCCGTGTCTGCTCTGCCACTATCCGTGGCTATCCGTGGTGCTGATCTTTGTGTGTCAGAAATGATTAAACTGTGGGTGATCGATTTTCCCAGCATCGATTGATTTGATTTCAGCACCATGGTGGCGGACAGCTCCCGTTAATGGAGTGAATCGGCCGATCTGGCTATCCGTGGTGCTGATCTTTGTGTGTCAGAAATGTAATCGTTTTATAAGGCTATGTTTTTGATGTGGTTTGTTGACTTTATGTCATGTTATAAACATTATTATTCTAAAAAATAGTATTTTTCTCCTCTTACATGTGTTAATGCTTGTAAGCCCCACTGTTGCGGGCATGTAGGCTATGTTGGCGAACCTACAGGTGCAGCTCATAAAATTAGAATATCGTGGAAATAACATGGACAAGTTATTTCTTTAGGCAGTAATTAAAGCAAAATTATTCCCGACCAAGTATTGAGTGCAGGCATGAACATAACTTTTCAGAAGATCGACATTTCTATTTTGAAAATAGTTTTTTGTGTGTGATATTTAATTTGTTGAAATACTGTCTTGGGGGGTTTTATTAGCCTAATAATATAAATATATAGTATATATATTTTTTAATACAGTATATAGGCTGTAGTGTAACATTCAGGTCAAACAGATTTAAACCAAAACAAAACAAAACAATGTCACAAGCCATTACAACAGAAAATAATTAGCCTAGTATGATGATGATGATGATTATTATTAGCCTATTATTATCATTATTATTATCATCAGCATATTATTGTTGTTGTTGTTGTTGTTGTTGTTGTTACTAGGCTAGCCTACTACAATTATTAATATTTGGCTATTATAGGCCTATAGCCTACTTCATTATGAGACTATAAAACAAGAAAACCAACACCATTTTACGACTTGAAACATTTATTTGTGAGGAGAGTAGCCTACATTTCTGACGTTCAGAAAATAACTGTCTGGTGAGCGTCAGAGTTTTGGAGCGGACGCGCGGAGCAGACGGGGAGAGGAGGGAGGAGAGCGTCTGCTGTCCGCGGTTCAGAGACAGAGACTGATAACTTTTGGTTACTGTGTGGATGTAAGTTGAAGTATTTAAGTTAATTTGTGTTGCACTCATTAAAACGTGTATAGTTTATATTAGGCTAGTTCATTTAGTGATTTGGGTATAAGCCGATCGTCACCGAAGGCATTTCGGGGGAAACATCGGAGCCGGGAACATAGTGGGGAACATAGAGGGGAACATAGAACCCTCTTAGTGAAAAGCGGGGAACATAGAACCCTCTTAGTGAAAAGCGGGGAACATAGAACCTGGGGAACATAGAACCCTCTTAGTGAAAAGCGGGGAACATAGAACCTGGGGAACAAAGAACCCTCTTAGTGAAAAACGGGGAATATAGAACCCGGGGAACATAGAACCCGGGGAACATAGACATGATCCCAAATTCATCCTCCGTGCTGCAAATCACTGGAATGTTCCATATAGTAAAACGGAGGTATGGTGTGGTGGAGTTAATGTAATCACTGAAGTCGTTGAGTTCTGAGGTGGTACAAGTGTTATGCCGTTGTCTGTCTGTCTGTCTGCCTGCCTGCCTGTCTGTCTGTCTGCCTGTCTGTCTGCCTGTCTGTCTGTCTGGCCGGGGAAGATTATCGTCCTTTATTGATGATGGCGACTACTGCAGCATTATCGCATTTGACTGCTATCCTTTTACGCACCCAGAAGCTCCCCCATATGTGACAAGCAGCCACTATCGGGTACATTTCATATAATGCGGAGGACTGATCCATGCCGGCAAACTGCTGCGGCCAAGTGCCAGCGAACCAGTGGCCTTGGTAGACCCCCCCCCCAAATCAGGGTGTGTAACTCCTTAGTGACATCACTGATGACATCACAATTGCTTGAGTGACATCACTGATGACATCACAATTGCTCGAGTGACATCCCTGGTGACATCACAATTCCTCTTCCTCGAGTGACATCACTAGTGACATCACAACTGCCCCTTCTCCAATCAGCTAAGGACATCTGTCTCTTCTGATCTGCTGAGCCAATCACCTAAGCGGTGGTGGTGGTATATAAAGCCTTGCTATACATCATTTTCACATCTTCGAAGTCCAGTCAACTCTGGTCGGCTTCCGACCAAAGTGCTTGATGAAGATTAAGATGAAGTCCATCTATTTACTATTTCTCACGTTGTGCGTCTCGGAGCAAGGTAAGAGATTCGGATTTGGAGTCATAATTTGCTTATATATATGTTTGTAAACAGGCTGTTTAGTTGTGTTGTCAGAACCGTCAAGGGAAGTGTGCGCCAAGACGGTGGGCCAAGACCGTTTTTCCTGTTGTTGATTCCTCATTGACAGTTGACACAATATTTGATGTATGGGCCCTATCGTTGCAATCGGCGTAGAAACTGCGTTTAAGGCCTAGCGCTAGGCCGCCTAGCGCAGTTATTCAATGAAGTCTAAAACTGTTTGTTGGCAGCTCTGCTTTGGTGATGGCTATCTGCTCTCAACAGGGTGTTCCTACTAAGTGGTTTGCGGTAAATGGTGCTGGATAGGCCTCCATGTTCGTTATTATAGATGGTGAGATCAAAGAAATTAATTTTCTCACTGCAATGTTCCACGTAGTAAAACGGGGCCTATCGTTGCAATCGGCGTAGAAACTGCGTTTAAAAGGCCTAGCGCTGCCTAGCGCAGTTACGTAGGCAGGACGAACCCCTCGCTCTAAGCACGCTCCAATCACAATGGGAGATTTTTTGATTCTGGCCTCATTGCAATCTACATACTTTTGGGTCATGTTGGAATATAAACACTGCTTGTATCGATAAATATGCACCATTACTACTATAAAATGAAAAAATAGTTTTGAAAAAGCCCGAAATAATAGGCTAAATCGAGCTAAAAAAAAAAAAAAACCTGCCTTTTCCTCATTTAACACGAGAGCAGAGCAGAGCAGATTGGCTGCAGCTGGGCTGCTCCCCCTCCCTTTATTGTAAAACTAAATTATAGCTGCTGCGCAGCAATGGGTCGTGGCCAGGCAAGTCTCAAGTCTTTTAGCTATAGTCCAAGTCGCGTCTCAAGTCTTTAGTCACAAGTCCAAGTCAAGTCTCTTATGGATGAGTTTTCTGTCATCTGCTGCATGCAATCCAATCTGCTTAGATTAGAACACTGCCGTTCATGACAGGGCTGGGGCAGAAGGCAGCAGGTTGAACACGCCGTTGTCTGCCTGCCTGTCTGTCTGCCTGCCTGCCTGCCTGCCTGCCTGTCTGTCTGTCTGCCTGTCTGTCTGTCTGTCTGTCTGTCTGTCTGTCTGCCTGCCTGCCCAGAGATGGGCAGTATTTGAAATACATGTATTTAAAATACGTATTTCAAATACATTTGTGTATTTTGTAATTTGTATTTGGCTGGACCGAGAAAAATAAGATGTAATTTGTATCAAAATACTTTCAGACCTTGTATTTTGTGTATTTTAAATACATAAGATGTAATTTGTATCAAAATACTTTCAGACCTTGTATTTTGTGTATTTTAAATACATAAAATACTTTTTTCTCTAATTTTATGTCATTTTATTCTCAAATTGACAGATTCTTACCATTGACACAGGTTTAAACTGTGGAGAAACAAAATTTGACTTGTCACTTCTACTCTACCTCTGATTGGCTTACCCTCAGAACAAACTCAACCACAAATCAGAGGCAGAGTAGGGTGGGTCTTGAGTCAGACTTCACATCACTTCTTCATCTAAACTAGTATGAAGCCTTGTATTGGTAGAAATTCCCCCAGAGATAAATTACTAATATAAATTGATGATTAGATATTGCATGCACTGGCCTATCTGCAAATTAAACGGTTTACTGCATATTCAAACCAGTGTATCATATTAGAAAGACACAACTAATTATCTTCTTAATTAAAATTGGCAAAGTGGGTGGCAGTGTGTGTGGTGGCAGTGTGCGTCACGATTGTGATGTCATCAGTGATGTCATCAGTGATGTCACTTGAGCAATTGTGATGTCATCAGTGATGTCACTCGATCAAGTGTGATGTCATCAGTGATGTCACTCGAGCAACTGATTGCCCAACTGTGATGTCACTCAGGCAGTTGTGATGTCATCAGTGATGTCACTCGAGCAACTGATGTAGTATGAGCGCACAGTTGCACGATCGCACCAAGGTGGGTGGGCGGTGTCTGTCTGTCAGTCAGTCATGATTTTGGGAGGCCATGGAGCTGGCGATTTCCATAACTGCAGCCATGGCACATCATCTCCAGGGATACTGTTATGATGTCAGATATCTAGGGCTAACATGGTCAAAGTTCCAAAACTTGAGGTTAACATGTAGAAATGCTGCCTGTAAGTCAAAAGCCCTCACAGAAGGTGATTAACAGCTGCAAGTGAGGGAGAAATTAGCTGTGCTGAAAAACAGCTAAAACTGAAAGAACTGTAGTGTGTTAGAGGGTACACAAAGGAGAATACTGTCACAGAGGGCTAAAGAGACGATTTACCATCTAGGAAACCAGAACATTTCACATTTGAGAACCTGGAATCAGAGAATTAGGACATTTTCCTTACAGAAATGGCTCAAAATGATGAATAGATGATCAAAATAGGCAATTAATGTAATATTTGGCAATGAATTGATGGATTGACTAATTGTTGCAGCTCTTTATCAGTTTTTATAAAAATGTATTTTTATGTATTTTCAAAATACAAAATATGTATTTGTATCTCAAATACATTTTTCAGACCAGTATTTTGTATTTGTATTGTGATACATTTTTTGAGCAAGTATTTGTAATTTGTATCAAAATACTTTATGATGTATTTTCGCCCATCTCTGTGCCTGCCTGTCTGCCTGCCTGCCTGCCTGTCTGTCTGCCTGCCTGCCTGTCTGTCTGTCTGCCTGTCTGCCTGTCTGCCTGTCTGCCTGCCTGCCTGTCTGTCTGCCTGTCTGCCTGCCTGTCTGCCTGCCTGTCTGTCTGTCTGTCTGTCTGTCTGTCTGTCTGCCTGTCTGTCTGTCTGTCTGTCTGTCTCCCTGTCTGTCTGCCTGCCTGTCTGCCTTCCAAAAATCTAAAATTGCCCATGGAATTGGGAAGACGTTCTGTATGTTAAAATTACTCAAAGCGTGTCCTCACACCAGTACGATCACCCGGGCACTCCGCCTGCCCCCCCCCCCTCCCCCCAGACACTGAACCCCAAATTGCTCCCATTGGTGTGCCAGCACCCTGCGTGGTAGCCTGCCGCCATCGGTGTGTGAATGGGTGAATGTACCTACTGACTGTGAAGCGCTTTGGATAAAAGCGCTATATAAATGCAGGCCATTTTACAAAGGTCCAGTGGGAAGTGACAAAAGTTCAATGGACAAACCAAAGAGGATCCTGGAGCACACGATTCACTGGAAAATTGCTTTATTCAATGACTAACGTTTCAACGCCTACTGCGTCTTCATCAGAGTCAAACAGGGTGACAAGGAAAACAACTTGCTTTAAAAAGCCTCCCCAATACACATCGCAGTCCGTCATTGGCTGCTAAGGATGGGAGGTGCCCAAACCCAGTGGGCCAATAGCACTCAAACCGCACAGTGAAGTAGGCTATAATGGCCAGCCACATTTATAAATAACAATATAATATAAGCCATAGAATAGAAATACATAGGCACAAATAACAATTTCTCCAAAGGAAAGGTACAGGTTATAAATAACAAGAGAGGCTTAGTTCCTCGTTTAGACCATTTGGTTCAACAGTATTTAGGCTGTGAATCCAAAATGCTTCTCTTCTTAACAGTTTATTGACAGTGTCGCCTCCTCTCTGTGAGGGAGACACATGCTCAATACCCCAGAATTTCAGTGTGGCAGCAGAGCCATGCTGGGCCTGAGCATAGTGTCTCGCTATTGCATAATCCATGTTGTGGTTGCGGATTGCAGCCTTGTGTTCAGCAATACGGACTTTTAATGCCCGTTTGGTCTGTCCGACATACACCATCCCGCACGGACACTTCAGAATATAAACCACATGTGTGGTGCTGCAGTTTATGAATGAGTTAATTTTATACTTTTTACCAGTCCGTGGGTGAGAAAATTGTTTGGTGTCGGCGGAGTTGGAACAGTGGGTACAGTGACCACATCTGTAAAAACCAGAGGGAGGGGCGGGTAACCACGTAGGCTTAGGGGGGGGTGTCATGGTACTGTGAACCAGTCTGTCTCTTATTGACCGAGATCTCCTGAAAGAAATTAACGGAGGCTCTAAACACAGTGACTTGAGTGCAGGGTCACTCTGTAGAACGTGCCAGTGTTTGTTGATGGTGTGTTTGATCTCTCCACCGATTGGAGAGAACTCCGTGGAGAAACAGAGGCGTGGTGCGGAAGAGCCAGAGCGCCTGGATTTCTCAAGGAGGCGGGCTCTCGGGGTGCGCACTGCCCTTTGATAGGCTGCCTCGATAACTGTCTCCGCGTAGCCCCTGTCCAGGAAGCGTTTCCTCATCTCAACTGTTTTGTCCATGAATTCTTGGTCTGTGCTGCAGTTTCTCTTCAGTCTGAGAAACTGGCCAGTGGGAATGTTGTTGATGAGTCGCCTGGGATGATGGCTGTCAGCTCTCAGTAGAGTGTTCCTACTAAGAGGTTTCCTGTAGATGGTAGTGTCTACACCCCCGTGTCCGTTTTTGTAAATGGTTAGATCCAGGAAATTTATATTTTTATTGGAGTGTTCCATTGTAAAACGAAAGTGTTGTGTGGTGGAGTTAATGTATTCCATGAAATCATTGAGTTCGCCAGTGGTACCAGTCCAAATAAACAAAATGTCATCAATGTACCTTTTCCAGAGTTTAATTTTAGGGAGAAATTGGTTATTGGCTGAATTGTGGATGAATATCTCCTCCCAGAACCCCAAAGTCAGACAGGCATATGACGGTGCAAAAGAACTTCCCATACTAACCCCTCTTTTTTGCAGAAAATAGGAACCTGCATATAGAAAATAGTTTTTTGACAGGACTATTTCTGTGAGTGTTAGTAAAAAACCAATGGGGGGTAGCATCTCGGTAGGGCGAGTTTCAAAAGAGTGTACCAGGGCTTCGATGCCTACATTGTGAGGGATGCAGGTGTACAAGCTTTGAACATCACATGTTGCCAACAAAAAATCTTCATCACTATTGAATGTATCCAATAGTTTTAAAACATCCGTCGTGTCTCCTAAATAAGAGGGAAGATTAGGGACAAATTTCTTTAAGAAGAAATCCAAATACTGTGAAAGGGGTTCCGTGAGGCAGCCGATGCTAGAAACAATAGGTCGAAGGGGCGGATTATCAAGAGATTTGTGGATTTTTGGGAGCCCGTAGAACACAGGACATATGGGGTGTTGTACACACAAAAACTCTTTTTCTTTTTCTGTAATCCAGCCCCTGGAGAAAGCTGACTCGAGGACCTGATCTATTTCGGCTTTATATTCATTCACAGGGTTAAAAGAAAGGGGGGTGTAGCAGTCTTGATCTCTGAGCTGGGACTTGATGCTCTCATTATACTGTTCAAAGCTCATAATGACTATGGAGCCCCCCTTATCAGCAGAGCGAATCACAATATCCTTTCTTTTTTCCAGTGCATTAAGACATTTTGATTCATCACATGAAAGGTTTGATTTCTTCTGATTTACCTTTTTACAGATTTTTGCCAAATCATCTTCTACCAGATGGCTGTATGTAATGATAGAGGGATTTAAATTGGCAAAGGGAACAAAACGTGACTTTTTTCTGAATGGTGTGGCTTCTCTTGTGTCATCAGTGTTGGAGTTTCTAAGGATGACATCACCATTAGATAATACATTGCCTCTGGGGGAGAAGAAATGTTTTAATTGAAGAGACCGGAAAAATTTGAACGTGTCCACTTTTAATTTAAATGGATCAACGGTATTAGTAGGGCAGAAAGAGAGACCTTTACTTAATACATCAGTCTCCTCCTTGCTGAGGTTTAGACCGGAGATGTTAATTACTGACTCTGGTTCTGGTTGCGTGCGGAGCGCCGCACGGCTTCTGGGGGAGGCACCCCTCGTCCCCCTTGTGCCCCTCCTCGTCTTGCGCGAGGAGGCTTGCCGTGGGGTGGCTTGGCGTAGCCCAAAAAAGGCATGCTGTTGCGTTGGTTGTCCGTGTCACTCGTCTGCGGGGAATCCCGTTCACTGGCAGAAGTAGAGAGTTGCAGCCTGTTGGTTCTCGGGCGAGTCGGGCGCCGTGCAGGGTGGGGCTTCTGACGTCTCCTTTCATTCATCCAATCATAGACTGTCCCGTCAGCATAGTCTTTGATGTCTCTTTCATACTTCTTCAGTTTATAAATTTGTAGTTCTTTTTGAAAGGATTTGAGTGAAGCCGTGATTTTATTGGTGATTGTGTTTAATGTCTCTGTGTCAGCTTGTGCCTTGATTTTGGTTTCCAATGCAATGATCTCACCGTTTATCTTCTCTTTCTCCGTCTTGGTTTTTTCAATGACCAGCAGTATCAAATCCAGAGAACATTTGTTCAGTATCTGTTCCCATCTGTGCATGAAGTCTGTGTCATCCAGACCAAAAGAAGGGATTTTGTTCAGGCGAAGCCCGCGGGGGATTCGCTTCTCTCTCCAATATTCAGAGAGAGTAATTGAATGCCAGAGGAGTCGAGTGTCTTTCTTTTTCAGATCCTCCAGCTCTCTACTGAGGGAGAGAATACATGGCTCTGGTGGCGTTTCTATCACTTCTTCAAATAAAGAGTGCGGCAATATGATGTTCGCACCTTGTTCATCCGTATAGGATAGAGTCTCAGACCGCATTTCGGTAGTTGCATTAATAGATGCAAAGATACTCATGGTTCTTCAGTGGTGGTTAGGCGAGCTGCACAGAGAAGGAGGTCGTCCTGGAAGATCTCCGAGGCAATATCAATACAAAAGGAGTCTCTTGCGCGTCAGCCCCTCCGCAAAAGGAGGTCGGTGCTCTCAGGACAGGACAGTATTATGACAAAAGTTCAATGGACAAACCAAAGAGGATCCTGGAGCACACGATTCACTGGGAAATTGCTTTATTCAATGACTAACGTTTCAACGCCTACTGCGTCTTCATCAGAGTCAAACAGGGTGACAAGGAAAACAACTTGCTTTAAAAAGCCTCCCCAATACACATCGCAGTCCGTCATTGGCTGCTAAGGATGGGAGGTGCCCAAACCCAGTGGGCCAATAGCACTCAAACCGCACAGTGAAGTAGGCTATAATGGCCAGCCACATTTATAAATAACAATATAATATAAGCCATAGAATAGAAATACATAGGCACAAATAACAATTTCTCCAAAGGAAAGGTACAGGTTATAAATAACAAGAGAGGCTTAGTTCCTCGTTTAGACCATTTGGTTCAACAGTATTTAGGCTGTGAATCCAAAATGCTTCTCTTCTTAACAGTTTATTGACAATGGCTGGGTTTCCCAAAAGCTTCTTTGCGCTAAGAAGCTAATTCAACCCTTCTTAAGGCCCCCTTAAGAAGCAAACGCGTTTCCCAATTGCTTCTTTACGAAGGCATGCGTTTCCCAAAAGCTTCTTAGCGCTAAGAAGCTTCTTTGACCCTTCTTAAGGCTCCCGTAAGAAGCCAACGAAGCCAACGCGTTTCCCGATTGCTTCTTAGCCTAAAATTATCTTCCAATTATCCTCCGTTAAGAAGGCTGCGTTTCCCAAAAGCTTCTTAGCGCTAAGATGATCTTTCGTTAAGAAGGTTTTGTAAGAAGGGTCTGGAGCCTTCTTAACACCTTCTTAATGACAAAACACTGGCAGATCCAGCCGCGTCAGGCAAAAGGAGATACTTGTGTCCACTGTTCCTCTTGTGTTTTTCCCTTTTTCCTTTCTTTCATGCACCCTTTAGTGTTTAAAATTGGGGAACACTTGAAAATCTCCCCTGTATGTATGGTTACTTGTGTTTTAAATGTTTTACCGTAGGCTATATTTCTCTAATCAGAATGGATTCCTTTTATAATGTTGTGGATTTATATAGCACCTTTCACAGAACCCAAGGTCGCTTAAATTCTGTAGTGTTTCTCTGTTTTGTTGTATGCTGTGTATATAAAGCAATTTGAACTGCAGTCCATGTCTGAAATAAATAATGTTTAATAAAGTTTAACATGACCATGATTAGGTGTTAACAGTGTTTCTCAACCACTGAGTCGTGGCCCACTGCTGGGCTCAGAGTGCCATCAAGTGAGCCGCTCCAGTTAAGATGCTTCTTAAGAGCCTTCTATTTTTTTTATTTTTCTCGACTGTTAAGAAGGCGTTTGGGAAACACTTCTTTGGAGCCTTCTTAACTCCTTAAGAAGCTTCTTAACTCCTTAAGAAGCTTCTTAACTCTTAAGAAGCTTCTTTGTTGGGAAACTCAGCCAGTGTCGCCTCCTCTCTGTGAGGGAGACACATGCTCAATACCCCAGAATTTCAGTGTGGCAGCAGAGCCATGCTGGGCCTGAGCATAGTGTCTCGCTATTGCATAATCCATGTTGTGGTTGCGGATTGCAGCCTTGTGTTCAGCAATACGGACTTTTAATGCCCGTTTGGTCTGTCCGACATACACCATCCCGCACGGACACTTCAGAATATAAACCACATGTGTGGTGCTGCAGTCCAGTGGGAAGTGTCTTTGAGCAAAACGTTGAATCCTTCCAAGCTCCAGGGGTGCAATGCTGTGTAGCCGACCCTGACCTCTGACCTCATATTCAATGTACTATACATTTCATTTTTACATAACTGTTGTGTGTTTTTCAGCCTATAGCCAGTGTGAACAAGGCTGGAGGCCGTTCAACGGCTCATGTTACTTCTTTTCGAAAGAAAAGAAGACATGGGTGGGGGCTCATGCAGACTGTTTGGCAAATGGCAGCGACCTGATGAGCATTCAGGGCACTCCTGAGATGGTGAGACGACGACAACAACAACAACAACAACAACAACAACAATAAAACATTCTGGTAACATGTGCTTATCTTCCAGAACCTGCACTCATTTTTTTCTACTCTATCTTTCCAGCAATGGATGAGCACTCAAATTGGCTCTTCGGGCTTTTGGATTGGCCTGCATGATCGGGCTTCAGAAGGTATCTGGGAGTGGACTGATGGGACCCCTTATGACATGGACTCAGCGTATGTAAAACTGTTACTATTCAAATATTGGAAAGGCATTACAAAGAGGAACCTGAATAATAATCTGCCTAAACTTTAGTTAAGCTACATTGCAGAATTGACCTCCTCTCCTCTCCTCTCCTCTCCTCTCCTCTCCTCTCCTCTCCTCTCCTCTCCTCTCCTCTCCTCTCCTCTCCTCTCCTCTCCTCTCCTCTCCTCCCCTCCATCTTTCAGATACTGGAACTCAGGCGAGCCTAATAACTTGGGGGAAGAGGACTGTGGGGTGGTTCGGCCCCATGGACGCTGGAATGATTTCAACTGCATTAATTTGCAGCAATATATCTGCAAACGTCCCAACCGTACGTCCACCAGCCAGTGCCATGCTGTTTTACCCTTTAATCTTATGCTCCTCAAATAACACTTTAATTATAAAACAATGCATCATAATGTATTAAGTAGTGAAGAGGTGCATCTAAATCTTACTGGTGTGATTGATTACTGGTTTTGTTTAGGAAAATCATTATTCTAATTTATTTATTTATGTATTTGTGTATTTATGTATTTATGTATGTATTTATTTATTTCAAAAGTGACTTGGAGCTCCCAGTTGTTACAGAATAACCAAAGTTGAAGTCCTTGTGATGTTGCGCTCATCTGCGTAAAGATCGAAGAAGGATCTGGATGACTACAGTGTCATCCAGCAACTCTCTAATAATCCAATGTCCTGTTCTTTCTTCCAGGTGCTGCGGGTGAAAGCAGGGTCAATACAACCCATATTTGTGCTGTGAATGGATCGACTGTGACCATTCCCTGCTCCTTCCCACCCCGGAAGGAGTCTGAGATAGTGAGGGTTCTCTGGTTAGCTCCAACGACTCCATCAGTGTACGACAGCAGCTCGACAAACAACAACCCCCACTACCGATACCTGGGAGACCTCCGCAGCGACTGCACTTTGCAGATTAGGGGTATACAATCAACACACTCAAAGACTCACCACTTCAGAATGGAAGCAGATGGAGACGCCTGGACTGAGCCAAATGGAGTGCAGGTCACAGTCATTGGTAAGGATGCTGAGAATAATATTAATTAATAATATTAATTAATACTGATATTTTTTTATGTTTTATTTTACTTGACTTTTATTTAACCTGGTTAGACCCATTGAGATGAAGCAGACATTTTCTTATACCTTGTGCTATATCTTTCATTTCAATAAAACTACTACTAAAAATAAAGCTAATATTAATGCAAATACGACTTGTTTTTCTGCTACAACAAATTATATTTGTATCACACTTTTTTAATGAATCTACATGCTGTAAATTTGAAGGAGAAAAGGCAATATGATCAGTTGAAACAAGTCAAATTGCTTGGATCAAAACCATGCATTGAGTAAAATGAATTAATTACAGATAACCCACGAATGAGGATCTCCAGCTCCAGTAGTGAGAGAGTGATGAAAAAGGGCGACAGAGTTACACTGAACTGCACTGCAGTCTGTTCTTCCCACCAATTGTGCGTCACCTGGAACAGAAATGGCCACGCCCTCGATGAGACCGGCCCCACCCTTCATCTCAACCCTCTGACCACGGCTAACTCTGGGAATTACTCCTGTGCTTTGAAGAACAGAGAGACTACACGCTCCGACCCATACAGCCTGTCTGTGGAGGCTGACGAAGGTTTGTTCATTCATTTTTCAATAGACTACTTGCACAACTCCACTACTTCCTGAAATGAGTAGGGCATCTTGGTTTCCTGTCCTACACTATTGGATGAACTGATTGTCAGGTGTGCCTGACTGCTGCAGTCCCCCCCCCCTTTCCCTCTTCCCCCCTTCCTGTTTGACCCTGATGCAGACGCGTTGCGTCGAAACGTTGGTGCACTTAGCCTATTAAAAGAAACCTTCTCACCAGTGTGAACCAGTGGTTCAATGCCATTTTGACTATGCTGCCACCTCCTGGTTTACCAGCACAGCGCAGTGT
Organism: Poromitra crassiceps; assembly: GCF_964638095.1. Lineage (NCBI taxonomy): Eukaryota > Metazoa > Chordata > Actinopteri > Beryciformes > Melamphaidae > Poromitra > Poromitra crassiceps. The sequence goes on from NC_139629.1 coordinate 25,477,849, forward strand.
TTGAAGAACAAACTTCAGACTGCCCAAAATAAATTAGCCAGGGTGGTGTTAAAGCTGCCTCCCAGGACCCACCTTGGCCCAGCACATTTCCAACAGCTAAACTGGCTCCCAGTTCAAAAAAGAATCATCCAAATTAAATTAGGACTTACCCATAAAATCATACACAATGCAGTTCCCAAATATCTTTACAACTACTTTAACCGTTTTAGGGACATCCACAGCTATGCCACCAGAGGCAGCACAACTAATATCAGACTTTTCAAATATAGGACTCTAGCAGGTAAGAACACTTTTCTGTACTCTGCTGCCATTGAATGGAACAAAGTTCCGGCATCACTGAAGCTTATTGAGGCACAGAGCAGTTTTAAAACGGCAATTAAAAAATTGTTGGCATCCACTCTCTTAGAATAGGTAGGTACTGTATCAGCACTGTATCAGCACTGTATCATAAAGCACTATGTACTTTATGTTAATTGCTATGTAGGTTTGTATTTATGTATTGTGAGTCGTAAGTATTGTATTTGCACCTGACAATCCTGTCAGCCATCCCCCTTCCTTTTCCCCCAGAGGACCACAATGGAAATAAGCCTGTGGCTTTGTTGTGTTTTTATCCTCGGCAGTTTTTTTGTTTATCTTCATAATGTCTGTCTTCTGTGAAGCAGTATTATGTGTGCTTTAAAAAATGGTCAAATAAAACTTACTTTCTCTTTCTCTCTCTCTCTCTCTCTCTCTCTCTCTCTCTCTCTCTCTCTCTCTGTGTGTCCGTTAACCAGTAAGCTGTAGCGCGCTGATCCATGGCGCGCTGATTGGTGAGGGTGAGTGATGCGGCCACAGCACTGACCCCCCTTTCCCCTCCATCTCTTCTGTCTGGCCGCTGTTCCTCCCACTCCCTCCCTCCCTCCTCTCTTTCCATATATCCCTGATTGACGTGTTCATTGTTATTTGTATCTGTTGCCTGTTGCTCGTTGTTAGCATGTTTTCTGTGTACTCATATTGTCGGCGTATTTGAGTCACTGAAAAGCGCCATATAAAATAAATGTATTATTATTATTATTTGCTTGGCCGGAAATGATGATGGTGTCATATAGACATTATAAGAAGAATATGAATAAGACAACAAAACAATCAAATAGAAATAAGTTATATAGAGTACGTGTCGGCACATAGGACACAGAGACCAGCCAATAGCAGATGGTCAGAAGGTGTATCTGATCTACTTTACCTTCACTGGTTGCTGTCCTTCTCTTGATCCAGGTGTGGTGCTCCACCACCAGCATGCGTCTGGCCGCTACACTCTGGACTTCACTGCAGCTGAGGCTGCCTGCAGGACGATCGACACCAACGCTATGCTTGCATCCCCCGAGCAGCTGTCCGATGGCCAGCTGGAAGGCCTTCAGTCTGATAGAGGATGGCTGAAAGACAATACAGTCCGGTGTGTGTGTGTGTGTGTGTGTGTGTGTGTGTGTGTGTGTGTGTGTGTGTGTGTGTGTGTGTGTGTGTGTGTGTGTGTGTGTGGCATACAGCAGTGATTCTCAACATGGGATCCTGGGACCGCCAGGGGCCCCTGATGGGCTTGCAGGGGGTCCCCAGCAAACAGAGGAATTGTTCAACTTCCACATTATTGAAGTGACCAGAATGTAGGAAGAATGAGTGTTCTTGTGTGTGTGTGTGTGTGTGTGTGTGTGTGTGTGTGTGTGTGTGTGTGTGTGTGTGTGTGTAATGTGGTGTAAATGAGGGGTGCTTGATATGTTTAAAGTATGCGTGTGCGATGTTTGTAAATGTTGCAATTCCAATATATATAATGAGCTCATTTGTTTGTAGACGCTCCGTGACTGAAGGCGTGCTAACCTACAGCGAAGAGTTCATAAAGACACACGGAAAGTCTGACGCCTACTGCTTTGTGCCCAAACAGGAAGAGGAAGGTAAATCAACATGTACACACACACAGAAGCCACTTTCACACATGAACTCCGGGTCAGGTCAGGGTAACAGGTTGCTTGCCCTGAGCCTGACCCGGGGGATACGTGAAGTGTACCCTTTCAGACATGAGGCATGTTGCTTTCATACATGTGGAGCACCTCCGGGTGTAAAGTAAAGACACACACACACACGTCACACACACACATACACATGTCACACACGTCAAACACACACACACACACACACACACACACACACACACACACACACACCTCACACACAGACACACAGACACACAGACACACAGACACACACACACATCACACAATCCCCCCCACCCCCACCCCCCACACACACACACACACACGTACACACACACATCACACACACACCACACACACATATGCTTAGGAGTGCCGTGAAATTTGTCAGGCATTTTTCCTCTCCTGGCTCCAGGCTGAAGTCTTGGATATATCCTGTGTCTCCTCTCAAAAGGTATGGTCTTCTCCATGGCCCAGAGGGTAACCCTGCAGGAGGCCAGAAGGAGGTGTGGGCTGAACCACGCCGAACTGGCATCAGTGGGACAGCTCTTCACGGCCCATCTCCTGCCCAACGACACCGACTTCAGCTGGCTGCAAGACGGTAGCGTCCGGAGAATCCTGGCCGAAGGCCAGCACTGTGGCCCACACCGCGGCATCCTGTCCCGCGCCACTGGTTCCCCAGATCCCAATGAGGAGCACGGTGCCTACTGCTACATCTGTAAGACACTCCATTTATACAGCCTTATACAGACTGATGACGCGTCCCAGCGCATGCCGAAGTATGTATTTTGAATTGTACTTGGCAATAGGGATCTACACTATTCCTATAATATTCCTATAGTATATTTTTCTACAGTGTAATTCAGCAGCGGGGGGGGGGGGTGTACTGCTGGATGCATATTGGGGAAACGTGTCTGTGTGTGTGTGTGTGTGTGTGTGTGTGTGTGTGTGTGTGTGTGTGTGTGTGTGTGTGTGTGTGTGTGTGTGTGTGTGTGTGTGTGAAAAACACATGTTAAAAACATCTAACAATGCTTTTTCCACCTTTCTAGTGTTCAGCCCTGCCGACACAGCTGTTGCAGCCTCTAAAGATGAAGCAGGTAAGATAATTTCACACATGCTGTAAACACTTCACCATATTTGACACAATGTATTTTTTTTACAGATCGCAGCAAAAAAGCAGTTTAGGAGTCCCGCAAAGCTCGCAGCCTCGCCACAGAAATTGCTTTCACACACCCCTTTGTACCCTTTCAGCACACACACACACACACACACACACACACACACACACACACACACACACACACACACATCACACAATCCCCCCCCCCCCCCCCAAACACACACGTACACACGTACACACACACACACACACACACACACACACACACATGCTTAGCAGCGCCGTGAAATTTGCCAGGCATTTTTCCTCTCCTGGCTCCAGGCTGAGGTCTTGGATATAACCTGTGTATGCCTCCTGTGTCTCCTCTCAAAAGGGAAGCTCTTCTGGCTGCCCCAGAACGTAACCCTGCAGGAGGCCAGCAAGAGGTGTGGGCTGAACCACGCCAAGCTGGCATCAGTGGGACAGCTGATCACGGCCCCTCTCCTGCCCAACGACACTGACATCAGCTGGCTGGACGACGGGAGCTTCTGGAGAAACCTCCCCCAAGGCCGGCACCGCGGCAAACTCACCCTGTCCCGCGCCACTGTTTCCCAAGATCCCAGTGAGGAGCACGGTGCCTACTGCTACATCTGTAAGACACTCCATTTATACAGCCTACATGCCAACCAACTTCCCTGCCCACTTTAACCCATTGATACCTGATGCAGCATTTGTGTGTGTATCCCTTTAAGACCGTGAATCGCGGTTCGCGGTCTTGGCAATAGGGATCTACAGTATTCCTATAATATTCCTATAGTATATTTTTCTACAGTGTAATTCAGCAGCGGGGGGGTGTACTGCTGGATGCATATTGGGGAAAACACACGTGTGTGTGTGTGTGTGTGTGTGTGTGTGTGTGTGTGTGTGTGTGTGTGTGTGTGTGTGTGTGTGTGTGTGTGTGTGTGTGTGTGTCTGTCTGTCTGTCTGTCTGTCTGTCTGTCTGTCTGTCTGTGTGTGTGTGTGTGTGTGTGTGTGTGTGTGTGTGTGTGTGTGTGAAACATCTAACAATGCTTTTTCCACCTTTCTAGTGTTCAGCCCTGCCGACACAGCTGTTGCAGCCTCTAAAGATGAAGCAGGTAAGATAATTTCACACATGCTGTAAACACTTCACCATATTTGACACAATGTATTTTTTTACAGATCGCGGCAAAAAAGCAGTTTAGGAGTCCCGCAAAGCTCGCAGCCTCGCCACAGAAATTGCTTTCACACACCCCTTTGTACCCTTTCAGACATGAGGCATGTTGCTTTCATACATGTGGAGCACCTCCGGGTGTAAAGTAGAGACACACACACACACACACGTCACACACGTCACACACACACACACACACACACACACACACGCACACACGCACACACACACATGTCTCACACACAGACACACACACATCACACAATCCCCCCCCCCCCCCAAACACACACGTACACACACACACACACACACACACACACACACACACACACACACACACATGCTTAGCAGCGCCGTGAAATTTGTCAGGCATTTTTCCTCTCCTGGCTCCAGGCTGAAGTCTTGGATATAACCTGTGTATGCCTGTCTCCTCTCAAAAGGTATGGTCATCTCCATGCCCTCCTGCAACGTAACCCTGCAGGAGGCCAGCAAGAGGTGTGGTGTGAACCACCACACCAAGCTGGCATCAGTGGGACAGCTGATCACGGCCCCTCTCCTGCCCAACGACACTGACATCAGCTGGCTGGACGACGGCAGCTTCTGGAGAAACCTCCCCCAAGGCCGGCACCGCGGCGAACTCACCCTGTCCCGCGCCACTGTTTCCCAAGATCCCAGTGAGGAGCACGGTGCCTACTGCTACATCTGTAAGACACTCCATTTATACAGCCTACATGCCAACCAACTTCCCTGCTCACTTTAACCCATTGATACCTGATGCAGCATTTGTGTGTGTATCCCTTTAAGACCGTGAACCGCGGTTCGCGGTCTTGGCAATAGGGATCTACAGTATTCCTATAATATTCCTATAGTATATTTTTCTACAGTGTAATTCAGCAGCGGGGGGGTGTACTGCTGGATGCATATTGAGGAAACACGTGTGTGTGTGTGTGTGTGTGTGTGTGTGTGTGTGTGTGTGTGTGTGTGTGTGTGTGTGTGTGTGTGTGTGTGTGTGTGTGTGTGTGTGTGTGTGTGTGTGTGTGTGTGTGTGTGTGTGTGTGTGTGTGTGAGAAACACATGTTAAAAACGTAACAATGCTTTTTCCACCTTTCCAGTGTTCAGCCCTGCCTACGCAGCTGTTTCAGCCTCTAAAGATGAAGCAGGTAAGATAATTTCACACATGCTGTAAACACTTCACCATATTTGACACAATGTATATTTTTTTATTACAGTACAACTTACCGTAACACAAGATTGCCTTGTTTCTCTCTCTCTTTGTCTCTGCTCTTTGTCCCCAGCCGACACGGTCGAGCTCGTTGCTGGGATTGCGTTGGCTGCGCTGCTCTCTGTCGCTCTGTCCGCTGTCGTCTTCTACGTTTGGAAGAGATGCAGACGTGATGGTGAGTTACCCAAGCCCCCCCCCCCCCCCCCCCCCCCCCCCCATCCACTTACCTTACACTTACCCACCCACTTACCTTACTCTGGACCTGGGCTGGCTCGTGAATGCAAGCAGCCACGTCACATGATCACGTCACATGATCTTGGGCCGCGCACATCATGGAAGTAAAACCAGGAAGAAAAACTCCTTCAAAATGCTTCATGTGCTGTTGAGCAGCTTATGTTCAAATGAATGGGTGGGCGTGTCCTATATACCCTGTCCAATTTCTTTTAATATACTGTATCTGTGGAGTTCCCTCGCCACCCTGTCAATCAATCTCTATCATCCTTCAGTAGTCATAAGCACAGTAGTAAGCACGCACGCACACACAGCTTTTTTAAGTCCTTGATTATTCTTTCTTAAATCCAAGCACTTTCAAGTACTTTCCAAACTCGTGGCAACCCTGAACTTTACGCAGTAATTACTCTTTTTAAAGTGACCCTGAAACGTTGTAAATGCCCCCATTGTTTTAGACAGTGGGGCAAAAGTTGCCCCCAAAATATCTTTCTAATTTCCTACACTGGGAACACTACACTGACTAAATTGTCAAATATAGCCACCTGCTCACCGCCCAGGCACTTATATGTACTTAACTAAATTAACCTAACTAACTATCCTGTGCGCGCACAATTGTCAGACTAAACTCTGACGACCCAAAAACCTACAGTCCGCTACAGATTAATTAATATTAATGTTTGTTTATTAACTGGCCCCTGGCCTCCTGTCATTTAAGTAAAGTGGGTATCCCTGCCCTAGGCTCTGGAATAGCCTAGAGGCTTTTCAATCCCTGCTCAAGACGCACCTTTTCTCCCTGGCCTTCCACCTGAGTTGAGTTTAGGTTGTGGCAACCTAAACTGTTGCATTTTGTGTGAAGCACTTTGGTCGGCTATTTGTCGTTGTAAATGTGCTCTATAAATAAAGCTGACTTGACTTGAGTTGACTTGACTTCTGTACTGTCCGTTCACAGTCTGGCAGAGACGGGCAGAGACAGTGTCTGGCAGAGACACTCAGGCAGTGGTGTGGAGTACCGCGACGGAGCTTGGAGGTGACTTTTTTTTACTGTTTCCAGGCAGGACATGCCGTACAGTTCCACTCGTAAAGTAGCACTATTATGTCTTATGTGCTAACACTAATAGTGATTGCTGTAGCCTACTAACAAATATTGTTTGTTGCAGAGTCGCGTGTGGTCATCTACGACAACGCTGGATTCTCCACGTCTGGGGCGGACTCCATCAACTAGTCGAGCCATTCGTTCCTAGAAAGGGCCAAGATTAATGCAATGTTATGTGAGATTACATGACATTAACATGCTATTTCCTCCGTTTTTGCCGGCCATTTTTGATATTAACATGCTACAAACATGTATTTTTATTTACAATGTGAGATTTAAGTACAGCAATGTTTCTTTCTCTGTTTTTTTTTTTTTACCTATGTATTTTCTTTCTATTCAATATTCAATTCTTTAAGTTGTGGTGAAGTTTCCTAGAGTGGTTTCATACACTTTATATAACAATATTGCATACATCATGTATTTGTAGTGTTTGGAAATAAAATCCTAATCAAACACCTTGAAAGCAGTTTTAGGCCTATCATTCCATCATTAGACATTTAACTGTCACACGAGCTCATGGTGCAGTCAGATGGGTGTCCACGTGGCGGCGCTGCAGTCACGCTGTTTGGTGTTGTGATGATGAGCGGTTTGAGGTTTTTATCCCATTGAAATTATGTTTCCGCTTCAAGATGCATTCTGTGACAGGCAGCAGCAGACCATGCCGCGCTCAGTTGTACGGAGGCAAGGGCCGATAATTCCTTTTGTCTGATGCCCTCTATCAACCAGCAATGGTTGGAGACCCCACCTGTGGATGGAGAGGGGAGGGAAAAAGACATTTTAAACCCTAAACTAAAGGAAGCTGAATGTCAATATGTCACGGTATTATCCTTGTATCAAATGGGTATTTGAAAACTTACGTATGTGTTCCTGGTGATGACATTTAAAAGAGTGAAATTCAACATATCGAGATGTTCCATTTCTTATTGAATGGGATTGAACGTTTTACCTATGGCCCCCAAACGCTGGATCCCATGGAAGATGTGGGTGTTGACTGCGCTCTGGGTCCATTGCTGCTGCAGTGCAGGCGACCCTCACGTCACTCTCTCTCAAAGGAGACCGTGTGGCGCAGCCATTTTCGTTCCCCCATAGAAATGCAACCAAGTCGAGCCTCACCTCGCCAGTTAGAAAAAAATAAGACGCATGGACATACCAAACGAAGTAGGTATTCAAAGAAGTACTTGAATCTTTTAGAGTAGCTAGATAACAGTGGCATAGCCAGAAATGAAATTGCAGGTGGGCCTGAATAAAAGTGGGAATTTGACTCCAGTAAATGTTCTTAATGTGCTTTCAAAGGAAAATGAAAGGTATGCATACAAGCCAAAACAAACAAGGACTGCGATCAAAGGTATATAAAGCAAGTGAACTGCTATTTGCATTATATAGGCTACAAGAAGTGTGATGTAGAATGTCCGCTATGAATATGTAGCTATATAAGCAGGAGTCAAATAAAGAAATAATTGTATACCTATGTACAAATCATTGTATAGCTCACTGCAAAGACAGTACAAGTAGGGTTTGTTTGCTGTCAAAAGGGTGTAACCGCATGTACACCAGTTTGACACAGAGCAAAACCCCACTTTTGACACTGACCAAGCCTTGTGGGTAGACTGGAGGATCCTAACAGCACTTAGGTCAGCTCATAATGCATGCTGTCATAAGTGATGCTACAGTAGCATGGCAGCATCATCACATATTTTATACTATATTCTAAAGAGTATCAACTTTTGAGTTATACCCAATTTATGCAATTCCAAAACTGTTTAGGGACCCCAGTATGCAAAAATATTAAAATAGAACAGGTGCAAATAACACATTTATACTGCATGCAAAAAAATTGCATGGTTTTTTGCAAAACTGCATGGGATTAGTATAACGTGACCATGACTGTAAAGGGGAGACTCGTGGTACCCCTACAACCCATTCTTATTCTGATTCAGATATCTTGAGGTGAGAGGTCAAGGGGACCCCTTTGAAAATGGCCATGCCACTTTTTGACTTGCCAAAATCTAGCCTCAATTTAGAGCATTGTTTAGCTCCCTTCCCAACAAGTTAACATGACAGAGTGGAATGGATGCCTCAGGTCTTCTAGTCTCATATGATAGCAGGACCCTCACTCCATCTCTAAATATAAGTCCATTAAAGCCTCTGAAAGACAGTAATGTCGGCCATTTAGGAAGTTTTAAAGTCTCGTGATTGGATGGGCCTAGGCAAGAAGTGGGTGGGCGTAGGCCCAGCCAGGCCCACCCGTAGCTACGCCCCTGCTAGATACTCGCATGTTTTCTGAGCAGAACGCAAGATTAGAGCGGAATTGTTTTCTGGAGAACACCAGCACTCTGGTTCCCAGCGTTTCCCGGAACACCGTGGTGTGTTTCCGCCTGTTTCTGCCCATAGCCGGAGTATCGACAAGGCTTCTGGTCCCATGGCTAGCCAGGGCATGGTTCACCTCTTCAGGCTGCTGCTGCCAGCTCAGCCCTTCAAAGTGGCAGCCATGCAGCACCAGCAGGGGGCAGTCTACTGCCATGCTGGAGAGAAGAAGAAGGGAAACGTTCAATGTAGAATTCATGCTGATGCAATCTGTTCACAGTGTTCCTCGTGGTTTCACAATGCGCCAGACAGCATCAGTTGGAGCATTGGTGGTTTCTTTGGTTAAAATCCCTCACACATTACTAACTGTATTGGGGTTTTCCTGGGGTTACTGTCAACTTCCAGCAGCTGTCTGATTATCTCTGGGGTTTCCAACTTCTGCCAGGAGGATCGAGCACTGCCATCATGCAGCGGACCTGCAGAGCAAATAGCACCACACTAAATTCACAGGCTGATAGTGGTACTGCAGGTACTCTTGATCAAAGCAGTCACATTATGAAAAGAGATTAGTGCCTGCAGAAATGTGTCATGCTGCCATTGAACTCAAACAATGATAAACAAATTAATTTGCAAACTTTTTTTAAAGCAATGCCTTGAAATTGAATGGGAAATTTTCTTTTCTCATCTCTCCATTTTCTACATCTTTTAACACTTGAAGGACCAGAATTCCATACTAGAACGACTGTAAGTGGTCATTTTGACCACTAGATTCCAAACTCTCTCAATCTCTCATGATAAATTCCCAATTGAGCGATTAATGCATTTATTGTGTTAAGATATTAAGATATATTTTAAAAAGACAAAGCAACACCAAAATGTGAAAATATAGACTACAAAATAGGTCTAGAACCCTGGGAAATTAAGTGAGGTCCAAATGGTCTTTCTAGGTAAAAATGCTAATATTTTCTTTGCCTTTTGTGTAATTCAAATAAAAACTACTTTAAATGACAATGCAGACACTTTTAGGAAAAGGCAGGTACCAGCAGCATTGTATTTGTTTTTTATTCAACAAAGCGATTGCACATTATACATTTCAAAAAGGTCAAAATGACCAGTGACCGCTGTGGTCTTTCTAGTGTTAAAACACCAAAGGACCACACTGGAAATAAGCCCTAGGTGTTCTTGTGTTATCCTTGATGGTTTTTTATGACACATCAAATAAATTCATTAATCATATTGGCTTTTATTTGTTATTGTCTGTAAGGCACTTTTTTTTTCATTATGATAATGACACTGATGATAATGACAAAGGTCACTGCCTGTATCATAGATGAGATTGAGGGATTGTCTTCTTTTATCAGGCACTTTGCACTGATTTATGAGGCTAGAGCCCCAAAATGGGTCGAAGTCCAGACAACTCACTACGATTAAATAAGCACCCAATAGATAAAAGTAGTCTATAGTCAATGCATTGATTTTCCTTTTTAATGCAATTATAGTGAATCGTTTTGTTTCATCAAGTCTTTGAGCATGTGAAATTGAAAAGCATGGAAGATGAAGCTGCATGGTTTAGAGTTGCTATTATTATAGCTACTGCAACCTATTTCAGAAGATAGATCTCTCCAATCAAAAACAGTGAATTATCTATACTTATTTTCTGACACTTATGAAGTCAGATCAAGGCATGAACTGGCTGAAAATGAGCTTTTCGTTTGCTTGATGTTATAGGGGGATAGGGTGTTGGCTGATGGCACGTGATATGTATTGCTCCAATGATCCAAACAGAGGCAGCAGTGGAGCACACATATAATAAATAGACTATACCAGCAACCGGCAGCAACTCTCGTAGAAACCAGGCATTACTTGGGTTAAGAAATCAACAGATTCATGGTTTGATTCCTTAAACTCTGAAGAAGAAAAAAATTCATGAACAGGATGTAGGCTGCTCAGTATTTTCCAAGAGACAATTCAAATTGATAGTTGATTAACAATAGTTGATTACTTTTCACAATGTAATCTGTAGGCCAATAAAGACTACATTCTGCAGATGATCTTGAAGCTAATGGATGGGAGATGGAATATACTTTGTTAATGACATTTATTTTTTAAATAAAAACCGATCTCGTTAATTCAGAAAAACAAGAGCAGAAAATATTTTTCTCACAGAAAACTTATCTCATTCATTTCGAGACAGGGTGATCCCCCCCCCCCCCCCCCCCCCCCCTTCCCATATGCCTCCGGAGGTCCTAGCTGCAAGATTATTTTCATTATCGACCGATATCTGATCATTCTTTTTTTATTCGATTAATCATTTATGTCACAAATAATGACAAATGCCCATCACATGTCACCAGAGCCCGATATATATATATATATATATATATATATATATATATATATATATATAGAGAGAGAGAGAGAGAGAGAGAGAGAGAGAGAAAAGAGAGAGTATATGCTATATATTTTTGCTCTCTTTTGAAATGCAAAAAGCAAAAACATTGAATGTGGAAAATGAGGAAAAGGGTTTAAAAAACAGCAAAAGTTTTATGTTTTGCTATTTCTCTGTTTTGCTTTGTTTTTCTGTAATCAAATGTTTTATAGTCATCAGTTCATCTCATATAGCCATATGTAATGTAATGTAATGTATCTCATATAGCCGCTCTTCTTGGTTCCACATCCAGGCTTAAAACTCTTAAAACTCTTGGATTTTCTGAAACGCCAATGGAGAAATGAATGGGAAATTGACTACCTGGAAGCGGAGCTGCAAAAAGGTGCAGGCGGGAACTGTTGAACTCATTTGGCTATTATGCTGTGGGCAACATCCCAACCAGGTGATGCATGCACCGTTTCCCATAACTAAAGACCTGTGTAAAAAAACACGTGGGAAGGACAGCATTATGCAACGTTGTGTGATCATCAAGGCATGTGACCATAATGCCTTGAGAGGAAATGCTCCAAATATGGTTGCACAGGTGTGACAGAAGGTGTGACTCATAGTAAGTAGCGTTTTTACTGCTCTGTGATGCAGACAATTAAAGCCTGCGTGAGACCGACACTAACAGGCATATCAGATACAGACACATGTGGATACAGTGAAATTACCTGTTAGATATCTCAGGTGTGTTTTCTGTAAAGCATATTTAACTGCTGCCTATTTGCATATTACTGGGCCGTTGGTTTGACTAAAGGATTTAGACAGTGTAAGACCTAAGATCCAACCACAGGGGAAAAAAACCAAAGGACCCAACAACCCAACTTTCCTTGACTTGGACCTCCATTCAAGAAGCATGCTGCGGCGGAAAGGCGTGAGGGATCCCGGTGTGGAGTGTAACAGGGCTCTGCTGGTGTCGGTGGCTCAGTTCCACCATGGGGTGAACTTGGGGAACCGGCCCGGGGCAGAGAGAGACACCAAAAGACTCCACCGCACCCTCAGCAAACTGGGCTTCAAAGTCGACATACACAACGACCTCGACAGTGATGAGATCTACGCATTGTTTGAGAAAGGTAACATACACGTATACACAAGATGTAGCCTAGAATCAGCGGGGACACTCAACTTGCTTTGCCCAGGGGCCACTTTTGCAAAAATGACAGGAGGCAGGGGCCGCTAAACAACATTAATAATAATAATAAAAAAATCTGTAGCAGATTGTAGGTTTTTGGGGTGCCAGCTGGCAGCTGTAGTTGGCTGGTCATTTTAATGTTTTAAGATGTTTACACTCTGCCATGAACCGATGCCATGAACCCACATAGCATCAATTTGAACCACCGAGCAGAATGCAAACAAATAGTCAAAGCAATAATCCGAGTGACGATGTGAACACGTGTGCCTGCATGGGACAGCAAATAGGTGGCGATATTTGACAATTGAGCTGGAGCTCAGTCAAACTTTGTTTAATGTTAGTTTTCAGTGTGAATTAGAGAATGGTCGGGGGGCCACTCGGCGCCCTATCGGCGGCCGCATCTGGCACCTGGGCCGTAAGTTGAGTATCAGGGCTATACAGTATGGCATAGGGACAAATTAGGCCTACATGTAATTGGTCCCTATACCAAACATGGGTAAATGGTGGGTAACGATAAAAATCCCACGTTTTAAGCCTTAACATATAGACAACTACGCCTCCAATCCCCACCCCCATTATTATTATTATTATTATTATTATTATTATTATTATTATTATTATTATTATTATTATTATTATTATTATTATTATTATTATTATATTATAATTATATTAACATCTTTATCCTATATTAAGATTTTAAAACTTCTTTATCCTTCTTTTTCAAATATCTTCTTTTAAACATGTTATGCTTTTAATCGTTTTCTTTAAACACATCTTTATTATAACTAGTGGGATATTACCCCGTGCAGTGTATCGAGTTTAAATGTTGCATTCTCTGAATGTTCAACCCGGACTGTATCTGCAGCTAGGCTGGCCAGCGCGGACAGACAGTTCCCCAGCCCCATAAATCTTGTAAAATTAATCTGAAATAGCTCCCCAACAGATACAGAAATATGACCATAATGTGTTTGATGTACATATAAAGAACTGCTGCAATCGGTTTTGTGAAACACGCATTTCAAAAAATCACGTTTTCCCTTCTTCCTGGTTTCTCCTCTGACAGCCTGAGCTCACCTCAACAGAGGCAGCCAGACTGCGGGTGTTGG
>NC_139629.1:25494122-25514122 GCF_964638095.1 Poromitra crassiceps
TGGTGAATCCCATGAAGCTCTTCCAGGAGGTGCGTGTCACTTTTGAGGTGCCACTGTCTACTGATACAGTATTAAATAAAGAGGCAGAGAGGCAGCAATACTAAACCCAGTTATTGGTTTATTTGCATTTGGTATTTGATGTTGTATTGTGAGATGTTCCAACCGGCTACCTGTACATATAAAACACTATGTGTACTCTCACATTGGCCAAGTGAGCCATGCACAACATTGCACTGTAAATAATGTCAAAGCTGTAGTAGTGACATCTTGTGTCAACATACAAAAATAAAGATATTATGTAGCCTACAAAAGCAAAGCAAGTTACCCTCAATATTTGTTGTCATATTTCAGTATTTTCCTAGACCAGTGGAAAAAAAACAGCTATCCAAAACAGCTATCCAAACGAGACGACAAATAGTGTGAAGACTTGAAACCTCTTATTTACAGACAATGATAGTAAACCTTGAGCATTTAATAGGGGTGAAATGTCATATTACACATTAGCCATGGTTTGCTCCAGTGTAGATATATATCTGTACAAATCTGGCTAAGCTTTATTATAAAACGGCTCTCTCAAATCAAGCAATCTGATTGGTTCACAGCCATTGTATAAATCCAGTAACCCACTCCAATAACCCATGGCATTGTCACAATGCTGAGGAAGGCTTACGCCGAAACGTTCATTGTCACTGCTGTTGCTGCTTGAAGGTATTAAAACAACCCAAAAGGATTTATTTTGAGTGCTGGTTTTTTGTCCTTCTATAAATTTAATATCAATGCATCACATCTTACCTCTAATAGTCGACGAGACCAACGCAGAGTAGTGTCGCTTAACCCCGAGTGAATCGGCGAGTGTTAGTGTGTCTGTAGCCAGGGCAGATCAGGAAGTGAAATGAAACGGTTTGCAGCAGCCACTTCGGCCATAACCACAAAATAACTTCCAAAAAACCTGTTAGAATTTAACGAGAGATGTTCCCGAGAGTATGCGTGGCGTTCACATTGTTTATGTTATGTTGCTAGGCAGCGCAAACGGCGTAGGAAGGCAGCTGCGTTTCACTTCCTGGTTTCACTTCCGCGTTTCACTTCCGGGTTACCCGGTCCGGTCGCTCTAGAGAGCCCCCTGTTGACGCGAGTTTAGACAGACTATAGACTTAATAATCACCTAAGGGAGCAATCTCAGATACACACGGCTTTGGTCTCGTCGACTATTAGAGGTAAGATGTGATGCATTGATATTAAATTTATACTGTTTAATAACAATCGAAAAAGTTGCTCGTAGCTGCTTTAAGTAAAGACCAAGTGTACTTTTATGCAAGTATACTTATATACTCAAGTATACTTTATGCACCAAGTATACTAATATCAATATACTAGTAGTATACTCCAAGTGTACTTGCCTAATACTTCTTGACACTAAATTGGCACTAAATCGGCCCAATTCAGTATACTAGTAGTATACTAAGTAAGTATACTACTAGTATACTTTAAGTTTAAGGAAAAAGTACAACCATGTGAGATTCGAACTGAGGGCCCCTTCCTTTCAGCACAATGTCCTGTGTCTTATCCACTCGACCATCCATTCAGCTGAGTAATGGAGTGAATGTTGACCATACCACTATATGTGTATCTGTCTCTATTCTAACACTATAGCTCGGATTGGGCTGAAAATTTGCATGGAGGTGGGTTATGATCTGGGGAAGGTCATGAGCAGATTAGAAAGTCCTGGAATCACCTGGAAAGTCCTGGGAAATCCTGGAAACGACCTGGAAAACACCTCATGCCCACAGCCCAGTTCGGATTGGGCTGAAATTTTGCATGGAGGGGGGTAGTGATCTGGGGAAGGTCATGGGCATGTCATCAAGTCCTGGGACCACCTGGGAAAGACCTGGAAAATCCTGGAAAACACCTGGAAAACACCTTACGCCCACACCCCAGGACGGATTGGGCTGAAATTTTGCATGGCGGGGTGTTAGGATCTGGGGAAGGTCATGGGTCCATCACCAAGTCCTTGAACCACCTGGAAAGTCCTGGAAAATCCTGGAAACCACCTGGAAAATACTTCACATCCACACCCCAGGTCAGATTGGGCTGAAATATTGCATGGCAGGGGGTTATGATCCGGAGAAGGTCATGGGCACTTCATCAAGTCCTGGAACCACTTGGAAAGTCCTGGAAAACACCTGACACCCACACCCCAGGTGGCATTGTACTGAATATTTGCATGGCGGTGGGTTGTGATCAGGGGATGGTCATAGGCAGGTTGTGTACTTCTGGAAACCATGTCTGGACACCACCATAATTTCCAGCGAGGCAAAAGTCACAGTTGTATTGCTTTAATTGTGCCTATAAAAGGGAGCATGGGCTCTGTTTGTCTGTTTGTTTCTCTGTTTCAATTGTCCCTCTGATGATTTCATTCATGAATTAATGTCTATGACATCATCACTGATGATGTCACAATCTCTATGACATCATCACATCTATGACATCATCAGTGGTGGTCATCAGTGAGTGATGTCATCAGTGATGTGAAGTTGAGCAATTGTGTGCTGAGTGACTCCATATATTCTGGTAGCCTTAGCAGCCAGTATACATCAAGTCTGCTACTCTCATATATGGAAGAATTGTCAATAAAATCAGCCAAATGTGTATGGTGTGTATACTACCTCAAAGAAACCGATATGTCTGAAAAAGTATTTAATCAGCTATAATCTATCGACTATAAGGGACCACATGGAAATAAGCCTCTGGGATTTATTGTGATATCCTGATTTTTCCATTTTATATGCAGAACTGCTGTAGCGTACTTCAAATAAAACAAATCAACTACAAGCCAAGTATACTTATACTTTCTGTATAAGGCAAGAATACTTATTTATACTTTTCTTGTGTGTATCTCAATCACAAGTTTAAGTACAAGTACAGACAGACAGACAGACAGACAGACAGACAGACAGAGGGGGTTGGTCAGTCAGGGTGAAGGTGATCACAGTTTTCCTATTAGCTTGCACGGCATCTGGTGTCAGACGGTTAAGGGATTAGAATGAGACGGCCTCGGATTGTGACGCAAACACACACACACACACACACACACACACACACACACACACACACACACACATTCACGACTAGACATGCTACTACCAATGCCAATGAGATTTTTTTTACACATTCCATCAGGTGAGGAGGTACTCTGTCATTCTCAGAATTCTGTCTTTACTCTCATAATACTAACACAGTCATTTGGTTAATCTAAGGACTCAAAATCATTTTTCACATTAGCCTTAACCTTTCATAAGTGCATAGAGTTTCATATACAGGGAAAATCCTTGTCTTTGGTTAATCATTTTCTCTAGGTGGCCAGTTTGCACAATTTTTGGAGGCAGTTATGTCATTAAATTCTAATCTTCCCCATTGTTCAGGTCAAAGGGTAGGTTATGCTGTAGATTTCAGTGGTTCTCAAATTGGGGTCTGGGAAACCCCAGGGGGCCTTGATTGGGTTCCAGGAGGTCCCCAGCAAAAAGGGGAATCCTTTATGTTGGCTCTAATTCCATCCTCGTGTCAATTTAGGGGTCCTGGACAGCTTTGTAAACTTTCAAATGTTTGTTTGTTTGTTTATTTATTTAAGAAAAGGGACAATGCACATTAATTAACATGAGCATGTGAGTCCATCATGTAAATGTGCCAGATTTAGCCATACAGGCTAATTTTCATCTGCAGTCCCTGGCAGGTTGATGTTATATGTGAAACATTAACAAACACATGCAATAGTACAGAAGACATAAGTAGACAAAAGCATATAAAAGAAGAAAAGCACAAGCAGATTAATAGCATATAAAAAGAACATGCATGAGCACATATAAAAAGAACATGCAAGATGACATTAGCATATTCTATACAATACATGCCAGAGCAACAGCACATAAACACATAAAAACAGACAAAAGCATATAAGCAACTTTTCTTTGCACTGGGTGATGTCTATGCATTAATTCACTGCTATCACAATAGTTCAGGTGATGCAGCGTGCTAACAAACCTTCTGGCCAGGCAGGGTGTGTTGACGTACAAGTGACGCGTGATGGGGCGGGGCACTATGTGTGCTAGCTTGCATTTTGACTCACTGTCTGACAGCAGAATTGACCAGCTTGAGTCAGATGTCTACAAAGGTATGCTCACACACACACAGACACACACAGACACACACACACACACACACACACACACACACACACACACACACACACACACACACACACACACATGAATACACACATCCAACGCATAAATGCAGGAATGCAACACATACACACAAAGACCACAAGTGCACACACAATAGTGTGCATGCAGCCACGCCCACTGACCCTATTCACACACACACACACACACACACACACACACACACACACATGCATGCACACACACACACACACACACAGACACGCACACACACACGCACACAAAGCCACTGATGGCTGTTAAAGCCCTGCATGGCGTCATTGCCAGGCAGTGGGTGGGTGTGGCCAGGCAGTGGGTGGGTGTGGTCTTCACTGGCTGGTTAAACATTCCAAGGCTTAAATACTGAACAGCCACTGCCATTCAGGACCACATCACTCTGCCCCTCCCTCTTCTCTCTCTCTCCTCTCTCTCCCTCCCTCTCTCACACACATCGCAGTCCGGCTCACTCTCGCTCTACCATCCAATAGCTGAGCTGCTACTTTTCAGTATCAGGAAGGTAACTATCAATAATGTTTGTTTGTTTGTTTGTTTGTTTGTTTGTTTGTTTGTTTGTTTGTTTCTTTTATTTTGGTACTGCCTGGCTCAATCATTCAGTAGATTAAAGTCTTGTTTTTATATCAGGACCGTAGCTATCAGTAATATTGTTTCTGTCTGTAGCTCCCTTTCATTTTGCACTCATTCAGAAGCTATGAAGACTTATTGTCAAATATCAAGAAGGTGGTTAGTGATAATTACTGTGTGTGTGTGTGTGTGTGTGTGTGTGTGTGTGTGTGTGTGTGTGTGTGTGTGTGTGTGTGTGTGTGTGTGTGTGTGTGTGTGTGTGGGTGTGGGTGCGTGTGCGTGTGCGTGTGCGTGTGCGTGTGCGTGTGTGTGTGTGTGTGTGTTTCCCTGTTATAAAAAAGGAGTCCCTCCCTCTCTCTTTGAGCCACTGGAGCCACTTGTGATACTTATTCCAATGTCTCTGTCTCTCCCTGTTCACATCAGTTGACAGCCTCAGCCTCCTCTCCTGCTCCCCTCTCGTCTCAAAGTTCCTCGGTTCGCACTGGAGCCTCTGCAGGACCTCTGAAGACATCTTGCTGAGGTTTTGCTCGGGTCAGCTCAGCTCGGTTGGAACAGGCTGCTTCGGTCGGAGGTCGGAGCTTTTCTGCAGCAGATCTGCTCTAACAGTGAGCCGTCTGGGCTTCAGCGGGCAGCCGGAGAAGATGTCTCTCCATATGTCAGTGATCGTGTGCATCTCCGTGGTCCAGCTGTGTATGGGAGAGCAGCCTGTGCAGGAGGAGATCATCACAACCAGTAAGTACCTATACGCTATATGAAGGAGACATACCAGCACAGGTATGGGGAATGAGGGAGAATGCCTCTGTCATCAAACTATGATGTATGGTGACAGTCGAGATAGGGAATAGAGTATGACGCACTATAGGCTATGTGCTATTCAAGATTCAAGATTCAAGATTTTTATTGTCACTCCATGGTATCACGTGTGAAATTCTTGTGCTGTGGACTCCGTTTACAACATAGTACAAGTATAACAGGGCATATGAGTGCAAAAACAACAAGAGACACAACAAGCAATAAGGCACTATAGTGATAAGACAAGTCAGAGACAGTGGCCTATTCACTGCACATAGGTGCACATGTCGTGTGCATACTTTAGACGTGATTCAACATTTTAAATTCGGCGTATTTGACATACAGGTGCAAATAGCATATTCCTTATTAAACATACAATTAAACTCAGCGTTTTAAATTCGGCGTATTTGACATACAGGTGCAAATAGCATATTTCTTATTAAACATACAATTAAACATTAGACATACGTAATGGTAGCAGCTACAGTACGGTACAGTACGGCTACTACACTATTTGTGTATGTTAAGGAGTCTCGTGGCCTGCGGGAAGAAACTGTTCCTCAAGCGATTTGTGCGTGCTTTTGGGACCCTGTATCTTCTCCCTGAGGGTAACAAATTCACATTTTATTTATGAGAACAGCCTGTACAGTACAACCTAAAAAGTATGAACTCTGATTGAGAATGGAGTCTCAGCATGGGCAAAAAATGTAAGGTCAAATAGAAACAAACAGTAGGCTAATGTTGACAACTCTCCCAAACAGAATACAGTCCAGAAAGTGAGTTCTGAAAAGCCAGAAATCTCAGCATCTATAAGTAATAATAACTGAATCAATGGTATTGATTAACAACGCTATCAACCCCCCTGCAGATATATTCAGTCCTTTTGTGCTATGGGACAGTATCAATCCAACAACAACAACAACAACAACAACAACAACAACAACAACAACAACAACAACAACAACAACAACAACAACAACAACAACAACAGATAGAGATAGATAGATAGATAGATAGATAGATAGATAGATAGATAGATAGATAGATAGATAGATAGATAGATAGATAGATAGATGGATCATTTTTAGACAGTGAGAAGGAACAATTGGAAAGGACTGTTAGTAAGAAGGAAGTTGCTTGCTGTTTCTACATAGTAAACTAGCTTACTATGAAATGCATGTCAGGACAACTTTTTCAACAAAATAGCAAATCATTATTTCACATGATTGAATATGCTCAGCAGTACAGTAGCTAGATGAAAAGAAAAAGAGACATGATAAACAAGGAATCTTAAGCACTTGAAGTGACACAATGGATTCTACACATCAACAGAGAAGTGCAACTCAATATGGATCAAATGTTCTGTGTAAATGTGCTGCAGGACACTGGGCAGCATTATGTGATTTCAAGAGTCGCCTATATGAATATTATGTATATTAGTAACACACAGCATGGCATACAGTAACACACATTTTAGAGGTTTGGTTTGTGTTCTATGAATAGGAAAAGACAACAGTAACAAGACAAGGCCTACTCAGCTGCAGACAGGCTGACGTGCGGCACCCAGAAACAGAGCAGACAGGCTGACGTGCAGCACACAGAAACAGAGCAGACAGGCTGACGTGCGGCACACAGAAACAGAGCAGACAGGCTGACGTGCGGCACACAGAAACAGAGCAGACAGGCTGACGTGCGGCACACAGAAACAGAGCAGACAGGCTGGCGTGCGGCACACAGAAACAGAGCAGACAGGCTGACGTGCGGCACACAGAAACAGAGCAGACAGGCTGACGTGCGGCACACAGAAACAGAGCAGACAGGCTGACGTGCGGCACACAGAAACAGAGCAGACAGGCTGGCGTGCGGCACACAGAAACAGAGCAGACAGGCTGACGTGCGGCACACAGAAACAGAGCAGACAGGCTGACGTGCGGCACACAGAAACAGAGCAGACAGGCTGACGTGCGGCACACAGAAACAGAGCAGACAGGCTGACGTGCGGCACACAGAAACAGAGCAGACAGGCTGACGTGCGGCACACAGAAACAGAGCAGACAGGCTGACGTGCGGCACACAGAAACAGAGCAGACAGGCTGGCGTGCGGCACACAGAAACAGAGCAGACAGGCTGACGTGCGGCACACAGAAACAGAGCAGACAGGCTGACGTGCGGCACACAGAAACAGAGCAGACAGGCTGACGTGCGGCAGACAGAAACAGAGCAGACAGGCTGACGTGCGGCACACAGAAACAGAGCAGAGCGAAAGGACAACAATGAACATATGACAACGGTGACAGCAGCACCGACAGCTGTGCCAGAGTCCCGACTAACAATCTAGAAACCTCCCAAGCAAAACGCTTCCTTTGTTGAGGAGCACAGCCCATTTTGTTCTGCTCTGTGCCTGTATTCTTTTCAAGAAGAGGTGGAGAGGAGAGGAGTAGAGATCCTGGGTGTGTGACTGAGTGTGCACACTATTATTTCCAAATGAAATGATATAAATAATACACCTTTGTTTGTATAGCACTTTACTGGAACAGAGGAGCCATCAAGCCGAGGCCAAATCACAAGTGCACAACGTTTAAATTTAAATGACGGAGATAAAAGAATGAATGAAAATGAAAATGAGGTAACAATCACAGAGGCAACCCAAGGTCAGCTCGTATGTTACCATGGCAACAAATTACCATCTGATCTCACACTTGGGAATGCAAACAAACAGGAAAAGCCTGAGAATGTGTAAAAAAAAAAAAAAAAAAAAAGTCTTTGTGCATTAATAAGCAGAAAAGCTGTCATGTCAACACCTGTGGCAACTGATTGCTGTTTGCATCTTATACATACATATGTACATACATACATACATACATACATACATACATACATACATACATACATACATACATACATTATAATTTATGAAGCAATTAACAAGAATTTGCACAAGTAAATAACTACTTGATAGTGCTTCACATTTAGCTCTCTGAACTTGCATAGGATTTCTAACCAGGGAGTCAGCCTATATTATGTGATGACAGTTAAACGCATATCTAATGTTTAATGTAAAGTTATTAGATATTTTAAAGGCTTTAGCATCAGAAGTCTAAAAGCCTAGCAAACACAGGCTGAAGATGGAATCGTGGTCATTTGTACGACATTATTTTATCTCTACGCACTCAAACCTTTGGACACACCTGATTGAATATTGTATGTTTTTCATTCTCATAAACTCATTTTGATCTAAAGGCTTCTGCTTGACATTTGCCCCTTAGACACATTTAAATAGTGAAGTTGATCCTATGTATGGATTTCTTTCCAAAGCCTTCGTCAAAGGGCAGCTACTTCAAATAATCTAAAATATAAGATTTGTGGTCACTTCATTATTCCATCTGTGTCATTTGATAGTTTTAATGTCTTTGTTATTAGTCTAAAATGTGGAAAATAATCAAAATAAAGAAAAATCTGTGTCCAAACTTTTGACTGGTAGTGTAACATAGCATTTTATCAATCCCCTTTATCAATTTAAACCCTACATGTCGACCACTTTATGTGCTGTATAGTTTTCTTTATTCAGCATTTCTTCATGTTATTTTATTTGTTAAACTTTCTTAAACGCATGCTGGCTGTCTCGCAGGGCGTGGCCACACGCGCACACACACACACACACACACACACACACACACACACACACACACACACAGGGCGTGCCTGTGGGAGAAAATGACAAAGTGTGTTGCCATCGTCGGGCTGTAGCCAGTGAGCTCATGCAGCGGTGTGGTTGGGTAGAGTGAGTCAGAACAGTTGGTTTGGCCAGCGGTCTGAGAGAGTTGTTATTGGTCAGATGATATTTTATTTGGCACAGCAGAGTTTGGGTTGCAGTTTTGTTTGGCAGTGAAAGCTTATCCGACGAGGCCCATTCAATTCCACTAACCAAATTTGCACAAGTGCAGTTGTGCAAATTATATATGCACATTTCAAATGCAAATTTGCACAAGTTGCAATTGTGCAAATTTCAATGGTAGAAGGTTCGCTTAGCGTATCACAGATTCTGGTTGGTTCAGAGATACTTGGCATAGAAAAGGACCTGAAAATGAATACAATGCAATTATAGAAAACACCACCAGTCCAGTCTAGTCCCATGGTAGATTGGCTCTTGGTTGAACATTGGTTTGGATGCAAAATATACTGCACAATTTGGACAAGATTTACAATTAAGGACCCAAATGTCATCAAATAAAAGAGAAATGCATGTAGACAGACTTTGTTCCTATACTCTCAAGTGTACTTCCAGTGATCAGCACCTAGATGTTATGGGCCACCAAACCTCTCTGAACCTCTCACTTTCACTAAAGGTTTCCCCAGCTGTAGATTAGTCCTTCATCTGATGATCAAGGTTTGCTTTGACACACCAGTGGTTCTGCTTGTTGCTTGCTGGGCATCTACCAACTCGGATCCATCGGCACCAAAAGCACACCACCAATGTGGTAGCAATTAGTGGTCGGGATAGAGTCAACTGTTCCGTCTTTCCACTTTGCCATTCTTCTTGGTCCTCATTTGCCCTGTGCACAAAATGAGGAAGCCATTTTATTATTTATTTATTTAACCAGGAAGTCGATGCGGGCGAGGCCAAGCTGCATAGCCTATGCGAGCCCGTGTAGCGGTTGAGGCTGGGCGAGCTCGCTAGCTGCGTCTGCGACTCGAGGGCAAACCAACGAGGTACGATAGACATGAGCGATGAGGAGGAGGAGGGAAAGGAGGATGATGAGGATGAGGAGGAGGAGGGAAAGGAGGATGATGAGGAGGAGGGAAAAGAGGATGATGAGGATGAGGAGGGAAAGGAGGATGATCAGGAGGAGGATGATGAGGACGAGGCACGGAAGGAGCGATGCTAGAAAGGAGTGCGCAATGGAAACTCATATGGCACAAATTGATAGACTCTGCTATCAATCCGCGCTACCACGGTAGCATTTTTTGCTACCGTGCTTTATAGCTAACCTGGGTCTGATGGTAGAGAAGCAGCTGCTTTATAGCCAACCTGGGTCTGATGGTAGATGCCTTTCGTTTGGCAGAGCGGGACAGATGGTTTGGCAGCACAAGGCGAGAGGGTAACTGGGTAACTGTGCGTAACTGGTTGAGAGGGTAACTGGGTAACTGTGCGTAACTGGTTGAGAGGGTAACTGGGTAACTGCAGTGCGTAACTGGTTGAGAGGGTAACTGGGTAACTGGGTGTAACTGGTTGAGAGGGTAACTGGGTAACTGTGCGTAACTGGTTGAGAGGGTAACTGGGTAACTGGGTGTAACTGGTTGAGAGGGTAACTGGGTAACTGTGCGTAACTGGTTGAGAGGGTAACTGGGTAACTGGGTGTAACTGGTTGAGAGGGTAACTGGGTAACTGCAGTGCGTAACTGGTTGAGAGGGTAACTGGGTAACTGGGTGTAACTGGTTGAGAGGGTAACTGGGTAACTGTGCGTAACTGGTTGAGAGGGTAACTGGGTAACTGGGTGTAACTGGTTGAGAGGGTAACTGGGTAACTGTGCGTAACTGGTTGAGAGGGTAACTGGGTAACTGGGTGTAACTGGTTGAGAGGGTAACTGGGTAACTGGGTGTAACTGGTTGAGAGGGTAACTGGGTAACTGGGTGTAACTGGTTGAGAGGGTAACTGGGTAACTGTGTGTAACTGGTTGAGAGGGTAACTGGGTAACTGTGCGTAACTGGGTAACTGGGTAACTGTGCGTAACTGGTTGAGATGGTAACTGGGTAACTGTGCATAACTGGGTAACTGGGTAACTGTGCGTAACTGGTTGAGATGGTAACTGGGTAACTGTGCGTAACTGGTTGAGAGGGTAACTGGGTAACTGTGCGTAACTGGTTGAGAGGGTAACTGGGTAACTGTGCGTAACTGGTTGAGAGGGTAACTGGGTAACTGTGCGTAACTGGTTGAGATGGTAACTGGGTAACTGTGCGTAACTGGTTGAGAGGGTAACTGTGCGTAACTGGTTGAGAGGGTAACTGGGTAACTGTGTGTAACTGGTTGAGAGGGTAACTGGGTAACTGTGCGTAACTGGTTGAGAGGGTAACTGGGTAACTGGGTGTAACTGGTTGAGATGGTAACTGGGTAACTGTGTGTAACTGGTTGAGAGGGTAACTGGGTAACTGTGCGTAACTGGTTGAGAGGGTAACTGGGTAACTGGGTGTAACTGGTTGAGAGGGTAACTGGGTAACTGGGTGTGGATCTAGAGTTTGGTGTTATGATTCACTCGCATGTCCTTGACTGATGTTCAGGTCTGTTCCAGCTAGCTGACACAGCAAAATGGGGCATAAAAACACAAGAAGGATCACGCAAACTATTACAACTGTCTTTGTGTCTGTCTATAACTTTACAATTTGTGTTATTGTTTGAATGCATTTGTATAAAGTACAGTATGTTTTTGATTACATGCCACCTTTCTACATCTCGGTAATACATGTTGTACTGCCAATCTAGCCCTTATGTAATTATGTGGAATTGAAACTATGGTATGTTCTTTGTCTGACCTTCCGGTGTGATGTCCCCACAGAAAATGTCGCTCTGCTGGGCGGCTGGTTTGAGAGCAGTCCAGAGTCAGCTGAGGTTCAGATGGCAGCTCGCCACGCTGTGGACAAGTACAACAGCCACTCCAAGACCAAGAAGCTGTTCAGACTGCTCTCCATCACCTCCGTTCAGACTCAGGTTAGATCCACGTCTCCTCTGGCTGATCCACTGTTCATCTGCTTTGGATTTACCTCTGTCAGTACCATAGCCAGCATATTCCATTAACTCAATTAGAATTTTTAGAAGCTAATATTAAGTTTGGTTATAGACAAAAAACTCTGATACGCTCTGATAAACAATAGCTCTTGGCTTCGCCCGCTGAGGTTTGACTCACTCCGCCAATGAGGTTATTTCTGCCTCCAGAGCAGCTCTGACTCTGAGAAATGTTTGTAGAACTCGAATCTGCTCAAATTGAAAATCAGTGATTTTCTTGAGCCATGTAAAGAAGCTCAAAACTGAATTAGGCCCATGACACCAACACACTCATATCCAACGCTGAGCCTCTGTCTTCTGTCCTGTCGTCTCGTCAGGTGACCAGCATGATTAACCATAAGATCGAGGCCGTCCTGGGAAAAACCAAGTGCCTCAAGGCTGAAAACCACGCCTTGGACAAATGCAGTCTGGGGAAAAAGGTGAATCTCTGCTGCAATCAGAAATTATGCCATTTTCCCCCCTGATTATTAATTCACAAGGATTCATTATTTATGCACATATCTAGGTTACTGATTCCAGGAATCTCTGTCTGTCTGTCTGTCTGTCTGTCTGCATGCGCGTGTGTGTGTGTGTGTGTGTGTGTGTGTGTGTGTGTGTGTGTGTGTGTGTGTGTGTGTGTGTGTGTGTGTGTGTGTCTGTCTGTCTGTCTGTCTGTCTGTCTGTCTGTCTGCATGTGTGTGTGTCTATCTGTCTGTCTGTCTGCATGTATGTGTGTGTGTGTGTGTCTGTCTGTCTGTCTGTCTGTCTGTCTGTCTGTCTGTCTGTCTGTCTGCATGTGTCTGTGTGTGCGAGAATAGAATAGAATAGAATAGAATAGAATAGAATAGAATAGAATAGAACTTTATTGTCCAGCCAAGGAAGGAAACGTGTCATTGGTCTCACTTAATTACATAAAAACAGGAACATCAACAGCCTCATGACATGACATCACATCAGATCACATCACATCAGATCACATCACATCACATAGTGCGTTCATATTGGCACAGCCTGCACTCCTCTATACATTACTGTACTTTATCCACTACATTGATCGCATTAGGAATAAAGGAAGCCTTGTAGATCTTCTTCCCTGCCAGGGGTGCTCTATAGCGCCGCCCTGAGGGGAGCAGCTCAAACTCAGGGTGGAGGGCATGTGTCTCATCATTGATGATTAGGAGGGCAATTAACAAAGGCATACAGCATAACTTAAAACTCGCATAATAGTAGTGGATGGAAACGCGCATAATTTCACATTTTCCTTTGCTGATTGTCTGAAATTTGGGTAAAATTTGTGATCCATTTGGATGGAAACTCAACTAGTGTGACCCAGTGAGTGAGTGAATGAGTGAGTTATTTCCATAGATTGACCCAGTGAGTGACTGAATGAGTGAGTTATTTCCATAGATTGACCCAGTGAGTGACTGAATGAGTGAGTTATTTCCATATTTCCGGATTGCCACAGCTCTCCTCCAAACACTCCCGCTCGGAAATGCCCCCGCCGATCTCCTCAAACAGGCCGTAGCCGGATCTCCTCTGCCGGGTCAGGACCTTACTGGCGGACTCACTGTCCAGGAAGACTGAGGAGCCACCTAGGAGGACAGATACCGTTAGCTACTAGCTAAAGACTTATTTCATCATCTGATGTATCTACTAATTCCAGGAAGATCTGTCTGTCTGTCTGTCTGTCTGTCTGTCTGTCTGTCTGTCTGTCTGTCTGTCTGTCTGTCTGCGTGTCTGTATCTCAAGAAGCGTTGGTCCGATCGATCGACTTCACACTGCCGTTTATTGCACCAAATCCCACACAGCACTTCTTCGGCCAGCAACACACCCGCCAAATGTGAAGTCAGTGGTTATCACGCGATAATAGATGACAACCACATATACAGAGATTTGTGGAAGTAATAGGAATTAATGTGTGTGTGTGTGTGTGTGTGTGTGTGTGTGTGTGTGTGTGTGTGTGTGTGTGTGTGTGTGTGTGTGTGTGTGTGTGTGTGAAGGTGTGTGTTTGTGTTCATGCCAATTGTCTAAAATGCATGCACACACGCGCGTGTTTGTGTGTATGGGTTCGTGTGTACAGTTCTGTTAGCAGCAATTTATGTGAGTCTTCTGTCTGGCCTGTGTGTGTGTGTGTGTGTGTGTGTGTGTGTGTGTGTGTGTGTGTGTGTGTGTGTGTGTGTGTGTGTGTGTGTGTGTGTGTGTGTGTGTGTGTGTGTGTGTGTGTGTGACGTGTGTGTGTGTGTGTGTGTGTGTGTGTGTGTGTGTGTGTGTGTGTGTGTGTGTGTGTGTGTGTGATGCCTCGTGTGGTGACTTGTAATTGAAACTGCAGACGTTATCCTGCTGAGTCGCCATTTAACCACCTACTACTACAGGATGCAGACATTTAACAGCTTCCACATCCAAACATATGGGAGCAAAAGCTTCACACAACATCTTATTGGCCCACCCTGACTGCTTAACCTCTCCAAGTATCCTCTACTGCAGTGGCTCCCAAACTGGGGTACGTATACCCCTAGGGGTACGTGAAGGTACTACAGGGGGTACTTGAGATGGCCTATATCAATATTGAATGGACATTGTGGCAAAATATTTAGAATCCCCACTCGGTTAAAAACTCGACATTCAGATCCAACTTTTCTCTTTTTTGAAGCATCCGTCCTAATCACAACCACTAACGTTAGCCTACTAACCTGCCACTAGAGGTGATCAAGAGTCAACGTGGAGCCTTTAAGATAGATGCCCTTTAAATGAGTATTTTCCTCATTCTGACATCAATGTTTTTGTTGTTTCCCTCTGTGCAGCGGCTGACGTGTCAGTTCACAGTGCGTTTCGACCCCCGCAACAACAAACACGAGGTGGTGAAGTCTTCCTGCACCAAGATCTCCACCGTCGGCCCGCCTACCTCCTCCCCCTGAACAAGTCCCGCCTCCCCCTGAACAAGTCCCGCCTACCTCCCCCCCTGAGCACGCCCCCCTACCTCAACACCCGCCCCCCCCCACCCGAACACGCCCCTCAACCAGCTCACTGAAGGACAACACAATCCTGATATTGCAAACCAGCACTCAACGTTGGAGTTCAGCTCTACAGCTTTGACTATCTCCCTCCCTACACTTTGATATAATGTTCATAAAACACTTAATAATGTTAATAGTGTTTTGTGCATAAAACACTTTGATATAATGTTAATAGTGTTTTGTGAATTAAAACACTTTGATATAATGTTAATAGTGTTTTGTGAATAAAATGCTTTGCAACTGATTTGAAGCGTTGGATCTGTATTTTGCTGGAAGATGAATGACACAACATTGTCTCTGTAAAACTTGTTTGGAGAGGCATTGGGAAAAAAAATGTTCCAGGTTAAGACTGCATGCAGGATGTAATATTGGTTATTGTTACCATAATATGAAGCTTATTTACACTACCAGTCAAAGGTTTGGACCCACCTGATTAAATGCACTGTTTCTCATGCTCTTAAAGCCATTTGGACCTAAAGCCTTCTGCTTAAATGCTTGAAAATTGAATTTCTTCCCATAGCCTTTGCCTTTCCATCACTTACTTTAAATAATATTAAGTATGAGATCGTTTTGATTTTATTTTTAAATTTTGGTCACATCATAATTCCATTTGTGTTATTTCACAGTTTTGATGACTGCTATTATTCTAAAATGTGGAAAATAGTAAAAGGTAAAGAAAAAAATGTGTGCATCCAAACTTTAGACTGTTGTACATCTTGATGGCATTCTCATTCATTGATTTTTGGCTTTACAAAATGGTTGTTTATCGTGAGAAAAAACACACAATAAAGTTTCATTCCAAACGGTTATATATAAGCTCAGAAAAGTTATTTGATGTATTGCTTATTATTTAAAAACAGACGATGACAACAATGATTTTGATAGTAGGAGCCTTTTTAAATATCTGATATTTGGATGTCAGGTATATAATATCTATATCTAAATAGAAATCCCGCACGCTAGGGTGCTTCGTATGCTCTGCGTGCTCGTGCTTCGGGCATGCGCAGTTGTGGGCCGCGTCGTGCAGGAAACCCTTCGCCTTATTATAGTGTAGTAAGATTTTGGAATCAACTCATCAATGTTGATTCAAGTGTTGTAAGCAAGAGGTAAAGAGCACATTGATTCTTAAATCAAACTGGAATTGGTTTTGGTTTTCATGAATAAATCTCTGAATGCACTCATTGCATCGCATGGAGGTTTTGCGAAAATATCTGAAAAGAAAGAATGGTCTGGAATCAGACCCAGGTTCTATTTCCCCTCATTCAACATCATATATTTGTATTCTGAAAGCAAGAATGAATGAGATCCAATGGAAGGCACGAAGAAGTCTGTCACGACAAACAATCTCTCCAGCATGTCATAATACCATTCTTCCTCCAAACATGTCAATCAGAAACAAATATGGATACACTTTGCTCCAATCTCTAAAGTCAGTGGCTTTTCACACAATTCCTTTCATATAGATGAAAAGAAAAGATACATTGAGAGAAAAAAGTCCCCATGAAATGAAATCCTAATAATGTTACTAGCATATCTTTAAGTAAGTATCTTTCATGGTGACATCATTCTGAACCAGGAGGGGTAATAAATAAAAATCAGTTTTTCGGACAATCCCACCCCTCCACACCCCTTGCATCAAATAAAACTGTGTTTCTCTCCCTGACTCATATTCCACACTTTTAGACATGTGAATGATCCCTCCCTGCAGGATGTCCCGCCCCAACGTCCTGTTGGGGCGGGACATGGGACATGTCCCATTGGACATGGGGCATTCAAGTACAGTACGTAAAGGTGCCATTGCATGGGATGTTCAAATATCATGCACTCGTAATATTGTGAGTTTGAATCTTTGATGTGTGTAAACTACCTCTCAATCTCTCTCAATCTAATCATTTCCTCTATTTATTATGCAGAAATGTCTTTCAAATGAACCAAATAATAAACCGAAGTAGGACGAGACAGCGGCTGTGAATGAATGTGCCTACTTCTACTCACTGCATTGATATAGAATGTTGATCCTGGAGATGTCGATATCGGACATTTCTTCCCTCTGTCCGATCTGCACAGAGGAATCTGGAATGGGAGTGATGGTATCTTCTCCATACGATGATGTGAAGGCAGTCCTGAAGTCAAAAATAAACACACAAGAAAACAGACAATAAATGAATACACCAATGAAGAAACTGTCACTGCTTACGGTTGTAGGAGGGTGAAACCTTGTCTCCCAAAGTGTCAAAGAAATGTTTGGGTTTTTCCGTAACAGCTGTACATTTTTGACGTCTCCAGTACGTTGCATTTTCAGTCATAAAAACTATCATGCGAATCGTGACCAAGCTGTTCAGTGGGCGGGAGTACTTGCCTTGACAGACAACTCCTTCAGCCTATCGGCGGCGTCAAATCCAATCCAAGTCAAATCCATTCCAAATCCACACAGAAGAACGACAAAAACGTCTTTTCCGCTGAGAAACTCCGCTGGTGCATAGTCTTGTTCTTGTTTAATTGTTATTATGGCTGTGTTTACTCTACTAACGGTAAAATTACCGCTCATTGCTTCGGGAGACGCCATTACTGTTTTGCCAGTGGTGTCCCTGATTGGTCCGGTTACATGATCAACTACGACGCAGTCCCTGATTGGTCCGGTTACATGATCAACTACGACGCAGTCCCTGATTGGCTAGTTACACTATAATTTCTGGAAATGGTCGTGGGTGGCTGGAAGTCCAGACTAATCCGTGGAGAGAAACAGAATGTGAGGTCATGTGATCAGGATGGTTTTGGTAAAATGGTAAATGGTAAACGGCCTGCATTTATATAGCGCTTTTATCCAAAGCGCTTTACAGTCAGTAGGTACATTCACCCATTCACACACCGATGACGGCAGGTTACCACGCAGGGTGCTGGCACACCATCAGGAGCAATTTAGGGTTCAGTGTCTTGCCCAAGGACACTTCGACATGCAGCCTGGAGGAGCCGGGAATCGAACCACTGACCTCTTTTATCCAAGGTGATTAGTGACAACCCGCTCTACCTCCTGAGCTACAGGCGCCCCTGGTCTTCTTACCAGGCTACATTTTCAGTATTTGGCTTGATTTCAGGGTCATAAAACAATTGGATATCACTTTCGCAGGACACTGACAATATGAAAAATGAATACTGCTCAATGAAGATCATTGTTAAATATCAGTGCTGTTATATCATATTAAGATGGGTTACCTTCCGTAGTGCATGATGGAGGTGTAGTCATACGGAGTGTCCAGGTTGTTTGTGTTCGCTTTGTTGAACTGCGGGTGTGTTGCTGGAAGAATAAAACATTATATAAGATATTTATATAAGATCCTTGAAGTAAAATAAATGAAAGCAGTGACCGCACGGAACAAAGAATAGCATGCAGCTTGGTAACCTTTCTGTTTAACATCTGGAACATTGGGAAACCACAGGGCTTACATTCACAACTGTACCCCACTAAGAGTAGACATGGCTATACTACAAGACAGGCAGTAGATGCTCAATTCACTCTACCTCTACCAAAAACCACTGCTCTGGAAAGAACGGTAATGTATAGAGCAGTTGCGTATTGGAATAATCTACCTAGTAATATAACGGTGGCAAGTAACACATTTTTGTTTAAAAAAAAGTTAGAACATGCAGTGATGAATAATGTGATAACTTTAGGTCAGTGGTTCCCAACCTTAGGGTTGCGACCCTAAGTGGGGTCGCCTGGAATTTCTTTTTTTCCCCCCTTTTTATTACACCACACAAATTTAATACTACCGAAGATGATTAGGGTGACTTGTGATTATTTTCTTTTTTTTTAGTTCTGAGTTTAAAGTGCTAATCTCTAAGATTTCAGTTTTGTTCTCTTGGGTGAGTGAGTGAGTGAGTGAGTGAGTGAGTGAGTGAGTGAGTGAAATATGAATGAATCAATGCACAACAGAGGATTATTGTGATGGCGATCTATGGTGATGAGTGGTAATTGCAGGTGAGATCCAAACAGTTGCATTATGTGACATTACTAATGTCACATAATATGACTATATCCTGCAAAGGCTTCCATCAATGGACCATAGCCTCAATCAACATTGTGAGTGACTTATTTTTTATTTAGATGAAAATCTTTGAGATTATAATTTTAAATCAGGATTCTGAGACACTGATGATATTTTCGATGGTGTACCGGAATTTGAATGTCTTGGGTCCCTAGATTTCTGTGATGTCAAAGGAGGGGCACAAGCCAAAAAAGGTTGGGAACCCCTGCTTTAGGTCATTCATTATTGTACACATATGTTGAATTGTATTGGATTGTACTGCATTGTGCTATGTTATATTATATAACACTACACTGTTCTAATTCATAAACTTCTGAAATGTATGATATGTAATAGAGTGAGCCGATTCACTCTCTTTTTGTCTTTGTTGTTATAATTATCAGCAATGTTACTGTATTATGTTTTTATGTTATGTGTTTTGGACCCCAGGAAGAGTAGTCTCACCTTGGTGCAGACTAATGGGGATCCACAATAAAGAATAAACAATAAACGCCTCAACAGAGAAACTCACTCCACTGAAAACCCACGGAAGCTACAGTACCCACAGTGTCCAGCTGGTGCACTGGTGCCCAGGTAGCGCTCACCTTTGGGGACG
>NC_139629.1:25516622-25526622 GCF_964638095.1 Poromitra crassiceps
ATATGATATGCAGGTGTGAATCTGACATGATATGCAGGTGTGAATCTGACATGATATATCAGGTGTGAATCTGACATGATATATCAGGTGTGAATCTGACATGATATGCAGGTGTGAATCTGACATGATATGCAGGTGTGAATCTGACATGATATATCAGGTGTGAATCTGACATGATATGCAGGTGTGAATCTGACATGATATGCAGGTGTGAATCTGACATGATATATCAGGTGTGAATCTGACATGATATGCACGTGTGAATCTGACATGATATATCAGGTGTGAATCTGACATGATATATCAGGTGTGAATCTGACATGATATGCAGGTGTGAATCTGACATGATATATCAGGTGTGAATCTGACATGATATGCAGGTGTGAATCTGACATGATATGCAGGTGTGAATCTGACATGATATATCAGGTGTGAATCTGACATGATATGCACGTGTGAATCTGACATGATATATCAGGTGTGAATCTGACATGATATATCAGGTGTGAATCTGACATGATATATCAGGTGTGAATCTGACATGATATGCACGTGTGAATCTGACATGATATATCAGGTGTGAATCTGACATGATATATCAGGTGTGAATCTGACATGATATGCAGGTGTGAATCTGACATGATATGCAGGTGTGAATCTGACATGATATATCAGGTGTGAATCTGACATGATATATCAGGTGTGAATCTGACATGATATATCAGGTGTGAATCTGACATGATATATCAGGTGTGAATCTGACATGATATGCAGGTGTGAATCTGATATGATATGCAAGTGTGAATCTGACATGATATATCAGGTGTGAATCTGACATGATATGCACGTGTGAATCTGACATGATATATCAGGTGTGAATCTGACATGATATGCAGGTGTGAATCTGACATGATATGCAGGTGTGAATCTGACATGATATATCAGGTGTGAATCTGACATGATATGCAGGTGTGAATCTCAAGTCAAGTCAAGTCAAGTCAAGTCAAATTTTATTTATATAGCACCTTTCATACACAAGGCAATTCAAGGTGCTGCATATCTGACATGATATATCAGGTGTGAATCTGACATGATATATCAGGTGTGAATCTGACATGATATGCAGGTGTGAATCTGACATGATATGCAGGTGTGAATCTGACATGATATGCAGGTGTGAATCTGACATGGTATGCAGGTGTGAATCTGACATGATATATCAGGTGTGAATCTGACATGATATGCAGGTGTGAATCTGACATGATATATCAGGTGTGAATCTGACATGATATGCAGGTGTGAATCTGACATGATATGCAGGTGTGAATCTGACATGATATATCAGGTGTGAATCTGACATGATATGCAGGTGTGAATCTGACATGATATGCAGGTGTGAATCTGACATGGTATATCAGGTGTGAATCTGACATGATATGCAGGTGTGAATCTGACATGATATATCAGGTGTGAATCTGACATGGTATGCAGGTGTGAATCTGACATGATATATCAGGTGTGAATCTGACATGATATGCAGGTGTGAATCTGACATGATATATCAGGTGTGAATCTGACATGATATGCACGTGTGAATCTGACATGATATATCAGGTGTGAATCTGACATGATATGCAGGTGTGAATCTGACATGATATGCAGGTGTGAATCTGACATGATATATCAGGTGTGAATCTGACATGATATATCAGGTGTGAATCTGACATGATATATCAGGTGTGAATCTGACATGATATATCAGGTGTGAATCTGACATGATATGCAGGTGTGAATCTGACATGATATATCAGGTGTGAATCTGACATGATATATCAGGTGTGAATCTGACATGATATGCAGGTGTGAATCTGACATGATATGCAGGTGTGAATCTGACATGATATGCAGGTGTGAATCTGACATGGTATGCAGGTGTGAATCTGACATGATATATCAGGTGTGAATCTGACATGATATGCAGGTGTGAATCTGACATGATATATCAGGTGTGAATCTGACATGATATGCAGGTGTGAATCTGACATGATATGCAGGTGTGAATCTGACATGATATATCAGGTGTGAATCTGACATGATATGCAGGTGTGAATCTGACATGATATGCAGGTGTGAATCTGACATGGTATATCAGGTGTGAATCTGACATGATATGCAGGTGTGAATCTGACATGATATATCAGGTGTGAATCTGACATGGTATGCAGGTGTGAATCTGACATGATATATCAGGTGTGAATCTGACATGATATGCAGGTGTGAATCTGACATGATATATCAGGTGTGAATCTGACATGATATGCACGTGTGAATCTGACATG
Source organism: Poromitra crassiceps (assembly GCF_964638095.1). Lineage (NCBI taxonomy): Eukaryota > Metazoa > Chordata > Actinopteri > Beryciformes > Melamphaidae > Poromitra > Poromitra crassiceps. The sequence continues at coordinate 25,518,962 of NC_139629.1, forward strand.
ATATATCAGGTGTGAATCTGACATGATATATCAGGTGTGAATCTGACATGATATGCAGGTGTGAATCTGACATGATATATCAGGTGTGAATCTGACATGGTATGCAGGTGTGAATCTGACATGATATATCAGGTGTGAATCTGACATGATATGCAGGTGTGAATCTGACATGATATATCAGGTGTGAATCTGACATGATATGCAGGTGTGAATCTGATATGATATGCAGGTGTGAATCTGACATGATATATCAGGTGTGAATCTGACATGATATGCAGGTGTGAATCTGATATGATATGCAGGTGTGAATCTGACATGATATGCAGGTGTGAATCTGACATGATATATCAGGTGTGAATCTGACATGATATATCAGGTGTGAATCTGACATGATATGCAGGTGTGAATGTGACATGATATGCAGGTGTGAATCTGACATGATATATCAGGTGTGAATCTGACATGATATATCAGGTGTGAATCTGACATGATATGCAGGTGTGAATCTGATATGATATGCAGGTGTGAATCTGACATGATATATCAGGTGTGAATCTGACATGATATGCAGGTGTGAATCTGATATGATATGCAGGTGTGAATCTGACATGATATGCAGGTGTGAATCTGACATGATATATCAGGTGTGAATCTGACATGATATATCAGGTGTGAATCTGACATGATATGCAGGTGTGAATCTGACATGATATGCAGGTGTGAATCTGACATGATATATCAGGTGTGAATCTGACATGATATGCAGGTGTGAATCTGACATGATATGCAGGTGTGAATCTGACATGATATATCAGGTGTGAATCTGACATGATATGCACGTGTGAATCTGACATGATATATCAGGTGTGAATCTGACATGATATATCAGGTGTGAATCTGACATGATATGCAGGTGTGAATCTGACATGATATATCAGGTGTGAATCTGACATGATATGCAGGTGTGAATCTGACATGATATGCAGGTGTGAATCTGACATGATATATCAGGTGTGAATCTGACATGATATGCACGTGTGAATCTGACATGATATATCAGGTGTGAATCTGACATGATATATCAGGTGTGAATCTGACATGATATATCAGGTGTGAATCTGACATGATATGCACGTGTGAATCTGACATGATATATCAGGTGTGAATCTGACATGATATATCAGGTGTGAATCTGACATGATATGCAGGTGTGAATCTGACATGATATGCAGGTGTGAATCTGACATGATATATCAGGTGTGAATCTGACATGATATATCAGGTGTGAATCTGACATGATATATCAGGTGTGAATCTGACATGATATATCAGGTGTGAATCTGACATGATATGCAGGTGTGAATCTGATATGATATGCAAGTGTGAATCTGACATGATATATCAGGTGTGAATCTGACATGATATGCACGTGTGAATCTGACATGATATATCAGGTGTGAATCTGACATGATATGCAGGTGTGAATCTGACATGATATGCAGGTGTGAATCTGACATGATATATCAGGTGTGAATCTGACATGATATGCAGGTGTGAATCTCAAGTCAAGTCAAGTCAAGTCAAGTCAAATTTTATTTATATAGCACCTTTCATACACAAGGCAATTCAAGGTGCTGCATATCTGACATGATATATCAGGTGTGAATCTGACATGATATATCAGGTGTGAATCTGACATGATATGCAGGTGTGAATCTGACATGATATGCAGGTGTGAATCTGACATGATATGCAGGTGTGAATCTGACATGGTATGCAGGTGTGAATCTGACATGATATATCAGGTGTGAATCTGACATGATATGCAGGTGTGAATCTGACATGATATATCAGGTGTGAATCTGACATGATATGCAGGTGTGAATCTGACATGATATGCAGGTGTGAATCTGACATGATATATCAGGTGTGAATCTGACATGATATGCAGGTGTGAATCTGACATGATATGCAGGTGTGAATCTGACATGGTATATCAGGTGTGAATCTGACATGATATGCAGGTGTGAATCTGACATGATATATCAGGTGTGAATCTGACATGGTATGCAGGTGTGAATCTGACATGATATATCAGGTGTGAATCTGACATGATATGCAGGTGTGAATCTGACATGATATATCAGGTGTGAATCTGACATGATATGCACGTGTGAATCTGACATGATATATCAGGTGTGAATCTGACATGATATGCAGGTGTGAATCTGACATGATATGCAGGTGTGAATCTGACATGATATATCAGGTGTGAATCTGACATGGTATGCAGGTGTGAATCTGACATGATATATCAGGTGTGAATCTGACATGATATGCAGGTGTGAATCTGACATGATATATCAGGTGTGAATCTGACATGATATGCAGGTGTGAATCTGATATGATATGCAGGTGTGAATCTGACATGATATATCAGGTGTGAATCTGACATGATATGCAGGTGTGAATCTGATATGATATGCAGGTGTGAATCTGACATGATATGCAGGTGTGAATCTGACATGATATATCAGGTGTGAATCTGACATGATATATCAGGTGTGAATCTGACATGATATGCAGGTGTGAATCTGACATGATATGCAGGTGTGAATCTGACATGATATATCAGGTGTGAATCTGACATGATATATCAGGTGTGAATCTGACATGATATGCAGGTGTGAATCTGATATGATATGCAGGTGTGAATCTGACATGATATATCAGGTGTGAATCTGACATGATATGCAGGTGTGAATCTGATATGATATGCAGGTGTGAATCTGACATGATATGCAGGTGTGAATCTGACATGATATATCAGGTGTGAATCTGACATGATATATCAGGTGTGAATCTGACATGATATGCAGGTGTGAATCTGACATGATATGCAGGTGTGAATCTGACATGATATATCAGGTGTGAATCTGACATGATATGCAGGTGTGAATCTGACATGATATGCAGGTGTGAATCTGACATGATATGCAGGTGTGAATCTGACATGATATATCAGGTGTGAATCTGACATGATATGCACGTGTGAATCTGACATGATATATCAGGTGTGAATCTGACATGATATATCAGGTGTGAATCTGACATGATATGCAGGTGTGAATCTGACATGATATATCAGGTGTGAATCTGACATGATATGCAGGTGTGAATCTGACATGATATGCAGGTGTGAATCTGACATGATATATCAGGTGTGAATCTGACATGATATGCACGTGTGAATCTGACATGATATATCAGGTGTGAATCTGACATGATATATCAGGTGTGAATCTGACATGATATATCAGGTGTGAATCTGACATGATATGCAGGTGTGAATCTGACATGATATATCAGGTGTGAATCTGACATGATATATCAGGTGTGAATCTGACATGATATGCAGGTGTGAATCTGACATGATATGCAGGTGTGAATCTGACATGATATATCAGGTGTGAATCTGACATGATATGCAGGTGTGAATCTGACATGATATGCAGGTGTGAATCTGACATGATATATCAGGTGTGAATCTGACATGATATATCAGGTGTGAATCTGACATGATATATCAGGTGTGAATCTGACATGATATGCAGGTGTGAATCTGACATGATATGCAGGTGTGAATCTGACATGATATATCAGGTGTGAATCTGACATGATATATCAGGTGTGAATCTGACATGATATATCAGGTGTGAATCTGACATGATATATCAGGTGTGAATCTGACATGATATGCAGGTGTGAATCTGATATGATATGCAAGTGTGAATCTGACATGATATATCAGGTGTGAATCTGACATGATATGCACGTGTGAATCTGACATGATATATCAGGTGTGAATCTGACATGATATGCAGGTGTGAATCTGACATGATATGCAGGTGTGAATCTGACATGATATATCAGGTGTGAATCTGACATGATATGCAGGTGTGAATCTCAAGTCAAGTCAAGTCAAGTCAAGTCAAATTTTATTTATATAGCACCTTTCATACACAAGGCAATTCAAGGTGCTGCATATCTGACATGATATGCAGGTGTGAATCTGACATGATATATCAGGTGTGAATCTGACATGATATGCAGGTGTGAATCTGACATGATATGCAGGTGTGAATCTGACATGATATATCAGGTGTGAATCTGACATGATATGCACGTGTGAATCTGACATGATATATCAGGTGTGAATCTGACATGATATATCAGGTGTGAATCTGACATGATATGCAGGTGTGAATCTGACATGATATGCAGGTGTGAATCTGACATGATATATCAGGTGTGAATCTGACATGATATGCAGTGTGAATCTGACATGATATGCAGGTGTGAATCTGACATGATATATCAGGTGTGAATCTAACATGATACAGTATATCAGGTGTGAATCTGACATGATATGCAGGTGTGAATCTGACATGATATATCAGGTGTGAATCTGACATGATATGCAGGTGTGAATCTGACATGATATATCAGGTGTGAATCTGACATGATATGCAGGTGTGAATCTGACATGATATGCAGGTGTGAATCTGACATGATATATCAGGTGTGAATCTGACATGATATGCAGGTGTGAATCTGACATGATATATCAGGTGTGAATCTGACATGATATGCAGGTGTGAATCTGACATGATATATCAGGTGTGAATCTGACATGATATGCAGGTGTGAATCTGACATGATATGCAGGTGTGAATCTGACATGATATATCAGGTGTGAATCTAACATGATATATCAGGTGTGAATCTGACATGATATATCAGGTGTGAATCTGGTGTGAATCTGACATGCACTCACCCAAGTTTACTCTTAATGCTGAGGTAGTCGGACTGGCCACTGCGAGGAACAAAGCGAACGCAGGTCTTCTCTTGGAAAGTCTTCATAGCTTTCTCAACCTGGGCCCTTTCAGAGTCATCTGCAGTGACAAAGACATGACCACATGACAGCATGCTGAGACTGCTGTTAGACATGATCACATGACAGCATGCTGAAACTGCTGTTAAAACTACAAACTCCTCGCTCACTGGATTGCATTTGTTCATTTTTACTCATACATCATTATTAGGGAGGAATGTACTTTCTGGAAATGAGGAAAAGAAAACAATATAGCCATCTCTGATCACTGTCGACAGTCTTCAACAAAAATAGACTTTTAAGATCATCTAGTTTTGACTGATCTCAAGTGAAATCTCAAGAAAATGAGACACAAGTTTAATGAGAAGCTCAGAACCAACGTGTGACATTTGCGAGAGCAGCAGATACTATATATTTACAGCGTACTGACAACATTAGAGTTTTTGTGTGGACGTTACATTGATGTCATACATCACAAAGCACTTACAGAAGTAATCATCGATGGTGTACGGCACCTCAACCAGTCCGTTAGGGGACTTTTCCCATCTGCAGTAACCTGACATGCACCTCAAGGCATTCCTCTTCCTTGAAGGAGCCACGTCTCCCTCCACCAACATATGGTCCAAGCCTGGAGTCAGAAGATACGCAGACATTAATGTATGAATCTCTGTGACCAAGTCAGCTTTGCTAAGGTCCCAAGTCAGTCTCAAGTCTTAAGGCACAAATCTCAAGTCAAACCCCCAAATTAGTTACCAAGTCAAATTCAAGGCAAATTCATGTCATTAATGTCAAGTCTCAAGTCAAAATGTAGAACACCAAGTCAAGTCAGAACAAGTCAAGCCCTGTATCAATTTAATCTCTTAAAGAAAACGAAATCTAAATATAGGACTTTTCAATCAATTATGGTTTTATTCTCCTTTATTATTATATAAATAAAAGGTAGTGGGTTCTGCAATTTTGGTCACGTTTTGGTGGTGACGTTTTTGGTCATGTTTTTGGTTCACTCAAGCAATTGTGATGTCACTGATGATGTCACTATGACAGTGATGATGTCACAATGTCTATGACATCAGTGATGTCACTACATTCTAGCAATACACTCGAGCTGGGATGTCACTGATGATGTCATAGACATTGTGACATCATCGTCTATGACATAATCAGTAACATCATCATCTATGACATCATCTTTTTGGTTCCACTGGGGCAATTGTGACATCACTGATGATGTCACAATGTCTATGACATCTTCAGTGATGTCACTCGAGCAATTGTAATGTTTTTATAAAAAGGGAGAGGCAACGGCCTCTGTTTCGAGATACCTCGGGATCATCAACTCGAGCTCCTGAGAAAAGGGCTATGACTACTGCTGAGAAAAAGCAGGCTCTGTGGCCAGAGGGCAAACTGCGGACGAGGCCGCGCAGCAGGAGAGTTGCATAATGAGCTACAGGGCCGGCTCACCCACGCAGCAGGTGAGCCTAGGAATCGAGCGTGCGAGATGCCTAGTTGGATAAAAACCTGGCAAGATCATCATGAGTTTGATTTCTGTTTCACCTTCAATAAATTCAATCATTCCATATAAATTCAGAAAACAGAATTTAAAATCTGTTCCGATCTAAAGTAATTTACAGAAACACAAGATGTCAAGTCAAGACTTTAGAAACCTTTTCATGTCATCAAAGTAGGCCTACAAGTCAGAGTTAAGTCCCAAGTCACCAGAACCCAAGTCAAGTCAAGTGAAGTCTTCTCTTCATATCAAGTCAGGTCTCAAGCAGTTCTGATACTTGATACTGGAGTCATTTCCAGCAGGCGAACACAGAGATAATGTAGAGTACAGCGAGCCATTATTAGAAAATAAACCCTGAGGTGAAGTGGAGGGTCTTGAATCACCCAAGAAGTTTATTTTCCAATAATGACCAGCTCACTGTACATTATCCCACTTATTACACGGCTGCGTACTAAAGAAATCAATAACTTGACACAAAATATTGATTTAAAAATTACTTTATTGATTTAAAACATATTTTATTGCGTCCGCTAAAATAAGCAGTCTGCTAGGTTGGCACTGCGTCCATATGCAGCCTTCTTATGCAGTCTCAGGCTTATTATAATTCACGTTAAACTGAACATCTCCATTGACGGTGAAGTTAGACATGGTGAATGGGACGTCTTCTTCTTTTTTGCTCTCATTCATCTGTACTCTTCCTTCTTGCTGGGCTTTTGCATTTGATGTTGTCGCACCTGGAAACAAAGCTAACGTTACTTTTTCGCTAACTAGCGTTACCTTGGATACACACCAGCCGGGAAGATACAACAACAACCAGAAGGCTACCCGAATTCATCTGAGATGTTTCTAATTAATGAAGAGAGAGGCACAGTGTTAATTTCGTTAATGATGACGATGACGAAAACTGTCCGTCGACAACTTTTTTCCCATGACTAAGACTAGATGATGACGAGCTAATAAGCTAAAAATAGACATTTGATAAAAATTTGATAAAAAAAAAAAAAAAGGGTTTCTCACATTTTCTTCCAGTTTGCAGTTTAGATGAATGAGCCTGGCTTCAGGCTAACGGGTGGGTTAATGTGTTGGCCCCCCTTGCTCGCACCACACCCATTTTCTAACTAACAAGTTTCCTGTCAAGTTTCATGACTGCATCTTGCATCGCGCTAACAAAATCTGTCCACGGACAGACAGACAGACAGACAGACAGACAGGCAGACAGACAGACAGACAGGCAGACAGACAGACAGACAGACAGACAGA
>NC_139629.1:25534989-25654989 GCF_964638095.1 Poromitra crassiceps
GACTGTAAAATCCAAGCCATTTCCGCGGAGGCGGCTGCTTTTGGGTCCCGTGGCTGTGACTTCTCTCGGTCTCTGTCGCCACTTAGTGGTCGGTAAAATAGATTACACACATGCTCTTGCTCCTATAATTATCTCGAAGATGTAAAAGGGGTTGATTGATGTACCACCGTCAAAAAAAAAAAATCTTTATGTAAGACGAGTTAGTCCGTCCTTGGCACTCAAGCGCTGGATTATGTAAGACGAATTAGTCCGTCTCTGGCACTTAATGTGTTAATTCAATTAAAAATTAATTAAAATATTCGAATATAATTCGAATATTAAAATGTATAAAGCACTGAAATTCGAATTTGATTATAGAGGGAGATTGACAGCCCTAGTGTGTGTGTGTGTGTGTGTGTGTGCGTGCTGAGGTAAGAGGCTCTGGTGGGTGCTGTGTGTGTGTGTGTGTGTGTGTGTGTGTGTGTGTGTGTGTGTGTGTGTGTGTGTGTGTGTGTGTGTGTGTGTGTGTGTGTGCTGAGGTAAGAGGCTCTGGTGGGTGCTGTGGAGTGAGACGCAGGGCATTAGTGAGAACTGACCAACAAAGAGAGTGAGAGCACACAGCCAGAGGATTAGACCAACAGCAGCCACTTTCATTAGTCTCAGGAGAGGAAGAGGGGGAGGAAGAGTGACGGAGAGGTGGAGGGAGACGCAGGATTAGACAGATACCACGGCCTTTCATTAGTCTATGGAGAGAGAGAGGAGGGAGAGAGAGAGGGGGAGAGGGGGAGAGAGAGACGGGGGAGAGGGAGAGAGAGAGAGGAGGGAGAGAGAGAGAGGAGGGGGAGAGAGGAGAGAGAGAGGGGGGAGAGGGAGAGAGAGAGGAGGGAGAGAGAGAGAGGAGGGGGAGAGAGGAGAGAGAGAGAGAGGGGGGAGAGGGAGAGAGAGAGAGGAGGGCGAGAGAGAGAGGAGGGGGAGAGAGGAGGGGGAGAGAGGAGGGGGAGAGAGGAGAGAGAGAGAGGGAGAGGAGGGAGAGAGAGAGAGGAGGGGGAGAGAGGAGAGAGAGTGGGGGGAGAGGGAGAGAGAGAGAGGAGGGCGAGAGAGAGAGGAGGGGGAGAGAGGGAGAGAGAGGGGGAGAGAGAGAGGAGGAGAGAGGGGGGGGGGGAAAGAAAGTGACAGAGAGGTAGAGGGAGACACAGGATTAGACAGATACCAGGGCCTTTCATTAGTCTATGGAGAGAGAGAGGGTACAAAGAGAGAAGAGAGAGAGAGAGAGAGAGATTGGGGCTGATTGGTGAGACAGAGAAATGAAGCGAGAGAGACAGTGAGAACACTCATCCCCTGGATAAGACCAATCAAGCAGGGGCTTTCATTAGACGGGGAAGGATGGATGGATGGATGGATGGAGAGAGAGAAAGCGAGTGAGAGGGAGGGAGGGGGAGAGAGATGCACAGGAGGGAGGGAGGGAGGGAGGGGTGGGAAAGGAAGCAGCAATGAAAAGGGTTCAAGCCTTTTCTGAACAGTATTGAAGTCGCAAAAAAGTTCGAAACGGTTCTGACAGGGCAACCGAAACAACTCTGGTAATGCTAAATGGACTATTTATAGAGCATATTTTATATAGTCTATCGACTACCCAAAGCACTTTCACATGAATACCTCACATTCACCCATTCCCACTCACATTCACACACCGACATGGTCTACAGCCATGCAAGGCGCTAACTGCTCGTCGGGAGCAGTTAGGGGTTCAGTGTCTTGCTCAAGGACACTTCGACACACTACGGAGAGGAGCCAGTCTCGAACCGGGAACCTTCAGATCCCCAGGCGACAGCGGCCTTAACCCCATGGAACACATCGGGATGCAAACTGAGTCTCTCGCGACGATGACGTTGAGGGACGAGGAAGTTACAGGTCCTCCAAAACCCACCCCTTTTGCAATGTCCCCCCCCCCCCCCCCCCCACCAGGATAGCAAAGGCATGTCCCGCCATACTCTGCCTCTGATTGGCCGACCCTTATATTTGACCCTAACCCTGTGATGACTGGCCAGTGCTCTCCTGAGTGCTGAAAGCCCGTCCACTTCGGCATGTGTGATCCGCACCGGGTTCTGAGCGCTGTCCAGGGTGCTGAAGGCAAGTTCCATCCCGCACGGGGCAGAATCCGTGCCAGGATTCCGCGAGGTCCAGGCGGATTGCGAGGCGTGCTTCCTATAGGGAGACGGTAGTTATCAGCCTGTACTTATCTGTGATATCTTACACCTGTTTTCTGGCCTATTTAACCTGTTGATCCACAGACTGCCACAGTGCTGAGACTTCAATCTAACTGACACTGTCAACTCCACGGATCTGCTCCTGCTCTGCCTGCTTCAGTCTGCCACTCTGCATCGTGAGCTTACCCACGAGCCACAAACTGCTGGATCACACTTTGCTGTTGTTCAGATTCTGAAAATACTGACTTTGAAAAGCTAACCTCTGAAGCCTGCCATCTTCTACCTTCTACCCTTCCTGGGGATTTCACCAAGCTACTTCCTGGTTGCCGCTACTTCCCGGGTGCAGCTCCCAACTCGTGCAGTGTGCATATTCTGCGCACTGCACGCATGTATTCATACCCCGTTCAAGACAACTCGGACCGCCGGGAAAAATGGGTTCCGACCTGTAAAAAGTGAATTGAACGGTCGGTCGTTCAGGCCGGAGTTACAGCTCGGAAATCCGGGTATCATTCAGAGCTCCGTTTTCTCCGAGTTGTCGTCACAGCCACATGACAATGGCAACTTGCATCGTTAATGATAATCACAGAATTATTATAAAGACGTTTGTTGACGTTTTAACACACAATTTGAGGTCAAATGATGTAATGTTAACGTTTTATTATGTGTTTGTGTCATCTGTGTTTCGCTCTGTGTGAAATTCAGCATTCAGCATGTTTGGTTATCATTGTTCGCTAGTAGGTAGCTACCATGCTAACGCGGGTTGTTGAAACTTACGGCGGTCCGAGTTGTCTTGAATGCGGTATAAGTCACAAGAGGTCGGATTCGTAAACATTTGATTGGTAGTTACCACTTTTAAAATCGACAATGTTGCCGTTTTCATTGCGAGGACGGGCTGGCTCAACCCGTATGTTACCCGCCACGCCACGCCCGCCACTGATGCTTTTTTTAGCAGAACGCTGGCACGGTGTCTAGAAGCACACCCTGGGCCTGCATGATGACAGAGTTGTTTGGTTGTGTGTAAGAAGTCAGGATGGGCTTAATGGCAGGCCTTCTTTAGGGCGATGTGGTGGGATCTGTGTGTCTACGGGCTAATGAGAGCGAGAGGCAGAAACAGAGTCGCGGGGGAGGGGGGTTAGAGGAAGGTTATGGAGGGCAGGCGCAGTGGTGTAGAACAACAAGTAGCAAGGATTAATCACTCACACACACACACACACACACACACACACACACACACACACACACACACACACTCACAAGTCAGGGCCTGGGAAGAACACTGCTGTGCCAAACTAATTAGCTACTAACACAACTACAGCTCACACAGATGAACTGCTGCATTTACAATGGAGACCCAGGGCAGGTCTCACAAGTGTGTGTGTGTGTGTGTGTGTGTGCGTGTGTGTGTGTGTGTGTGTGTGTGTGTGTGCGTGTGTGTGCGTGTGTGCGCGTGCGTTTCAGTAAGTGTGTGTGTGTGTGTGTGTGTGTGTGTGTGTGTGTGTGTGCACGCGCGTGCGTTTCAGTAAGTGTGTGTGTGTGTGTGTGTGCCCGTTTGAGTATGTGTGTGTGTGTGTGTGTGTGTGTGTGTGTGTGGCTGTGCGCGTGTGCGTGCGCGTGTGTTTGAGTAAGTGTGTGTGTGTGTGTGTGTGTGTGTGTGAGAGAGAGTGACTGAGTGTGCTTACACTCCAATAAGACCATGACAAATTAAACGTCCCCACTCGGCGAGACAAACAATCTACTCGGGGCAATTACTCTGTTTCTTTTTTTCCTGCTTTCTCAAGAAATTCTCATTTGCATATCCCCGCCGGCCTTTATCTGAAAGCTGATTGAAACATCTATTATATTATAGGCTTAATATTAAATGTGTTTCCCTGTTGAGCCTCGTTCAACAGCCGCTTGTCTCTCTCTCCAAGAAGACTGTAAAGGAAGTACAGATTGTTTTATTCTTCTTTTCCCCCGGATGATTAATTCATGAATTAATTATACTCAAAACAGCTTATGTGGTACTTCCTGCTGCACTAAGTGGCACCAGGATCACATTTGGCGCACACGCACGCACACACACACACACACACACGGCAACACACTCGCGAGATTTGGCAACAGGAACTCATGTTAGCAGGGAGCGATTAGCTAAAGCTAAAGCTGAAGTTCGTTAACTCATTCCTGGCCATATACGTCTTTAACGTCTTATCAGGAATGTGCCTCCCAGCCAAATACGTGTTTGACGTGTTTTTGTTTTTATTAGAGCTTAGCGTAGTTCAAAGACTTCCCCAGCCTGTGACATGGTATCAGGTCCCTGGCCTCAAAGGCAAGCCGACAACACGTGAACAAACAACTACGCAGCTGTTGTTTTGAAATGGAGGAGGAGGAAATAACAGAAAACGGAGAAACGCTGCCTGTTGCAGAGTAGGAGAAACGGCATTGAAACGCCCCTCGGCGCGCTGCACGAGCTGGTCGCCTTGCTGCAGGGCAGCGAACCTGGATGAGTTGTTCGCGGTAGTCAAACCCGTGACCAATATGATCGATCCGGTTCCAGCGCCTGGTCCCAAACCCAAACCGGACCCCGTTCCTGTGTCCCAGCCCGAACGAGAGGAGGAGAAGGAGAACGAGGAAAACACAGCAACAGACAGGAGCCATTTTTCAGAGCGCATTTGCGCCGTGCGAAGACCCGCCGGGATTACATTGAAAGTGACTATAGGCTCTTTCAAACACAGATCACGCAAAATTGTAGTTCGGGAAGCCCGTAAAGCTTGGCAGCCTCGCCACACATTTTGTTGTTGATATATATGCATTGCCAACGAGGCAGAGGAGGCTAGACGCTGATCTCAGACCAGTTTGGTGTTCTCCTTTTATGCTAATTTGCGGGGAGATCAATAGTGTTCCCTGGGAAGGAGGTGTGATCCAGCAGCAGCTGTGGACAGAACTCTCTCTCTGTGTGTGTGTGTGTGTGTGTGTGTGTGTGTGTGTGTGTGTGTGTGTTACTCTACTGCTGCAAGGGTGTATCTGTGTAGATGATGTTCCACAGTTGATTCCACTAATGTAATGTAAAGAGACACACATGGGCCCCGCACACACACACACATTCACACTCACTCACTCACACTGAGTAAACTGTATTGTTGAATGTAAAAAAAGCACTTCATGTATATATATATATATATATTTTTTTTGTCATTTGTGTCATAACGAATACTATTTACATGTCTGATGTCAATACAGTTCAAAATAAAAGAATTGAGAGCGAGTTCTGCCTGAGATTGTGTCCTTTACAAAAATGCCTTTTTTTCCAATTTCTCTTCTCAGAGAGACCTTTTTGGTGAAAACAGGGTGTATATAAATGGCTATAAGTAGAGTACAGAACATGCTAAAAGCTCACTTTTTTTCTGGTGAACCCAGAGACGTACATCTTCATTTTGAGGTATTGCAAATCACTTTGGTGCTAATAGATAATTTACTGTGGGTCTTGAAAAATGACCAACAATTATGAAAATCTTTGGCCTGAGCTAAATATTGGCAGTCCTAAACTGGCCATGAATGAGTTAAAATAGTAGCTAAATCTCTTTTTAGTGGAATATCTTAGTTTCAACTGTATTGAGCTAACAAGGGGCAGCTTTGTGTTTATATGTGTGGTTTGTGTGGAGTTTGGGAACTCACAATCTCTATTTCAAGTTAGCTTGCTAGGTCAGCACTAACCCCGCGTCACCAGGCACAGTCCTCTCTCAACACTTCAGGAGAGAGGTCAGGTGACCATGTGACCATTGGGGAGACTTGCTGCTACCATTTGCTAGAATAGAGACACTGCGTAATGCGTCATCATTCAGAAGCCACGCCCAAGACGGGGGAAAACAGAAACCCCCCCTCCAATCCTGGCGTTCTCCTATGTCACGTGCATGGTTGCGTGTTGCACAAAAAGCTCGTATATACGGAAGATGAACACTCCAACTTAGTTCTTGACAGCTAGATTTACATTTTTCTTCTCGCCAATTCTCAATGGCTTCCTTGTTTTGCTCAGGAGTACAAGCAAACTTTAACTGGCCATTTTTTACATTTGTTGTCTGAGCAGCCCCACCACACAACAGCTTTTAGCTATGTTTAATTCAAGGAAAATGATGCTGGTGTGTGGAAATGAACGGAGCTTTTCCCCCATGATGGGCGTGGCCTATTTCATGCAGTGTCTCTATTGGCGGAGCCTGCGGTGACCCATCTAGATAGTAATAGAAGATCTATGGTATAATTTGGGAGAAAATGGAGACGAAAAAAATAAATAATAATAAAACAAAATCAATAAAAGGGCCCCACCACTGGAACACCTAAATGGATTGGAAGTTGGAAACCCTCATTGATGTTTTGCTTGCACCTGTGTTAATTCCTGCCTTTTAGACACAAAATGTCCCATACTGTTTCCAGACCTGCACAGGCTCAGCACCACTGAGCGACCCTGTAAATCAAGCCATACTTTGTCAATGCCATCTCGCCCAGTGCCTGTTTTATGGCATGAAATCATGTCCTTCTTCCTTACAGGCAGTAACTCTGAAGGTTGACTTAATGGACGAGGAGCATTTGAGTCAGTACACTCAGCAGGAACACTGAAGCACACAATCCCTCTACATTTCTCTATCACAAAACATCTACATACAAGGGATGTTTCTGATGATCATTTAACTCTCTGGCTCTGTATTATATTTGGATTATCCGATTTAAACCTTGATTTAATTAACCCAGAGGGGGACAGAGATGTTAAGTAACTAAGTAGCCTACATTTACTCGAGCACTGTGCTTAAAAACAGTTTGAGGTAATATCACTGGCACTTTACTTGAGTATTTCTTTGACTGATGGAGACTTTATACTTTTACTCAGAGGTAAATCTCGTACTTTTTCCTACATCTGCCGACTGGAGTTACTATAGGTACTTTGTAGAATAAGGTTTAACATGCAGGACATACGACAATTCATCAAATATGTTGCATTGTTAGAGTTTAAACTGCCCAACAGTATATGGAGCAGTTAGACCAACATAAAAATACTTCTGACAGATTAACGCTTCAATAATTTCACATATTATGAAATGAACCTTTCTTCAGTATGAGTCGCCTGCTTTTGGAGTATGTGTTAATGATGGTATTTGTACTTCAGTAAGGATTAGAAGACTTTCTCCACCACTGGAGAGAGAGGAGTGCCACTTCCTAAAGTTCCACAAGTCACATTTTTAGACGCTTTGAAGAAGTTGATCATTTGTCACTTCTCACGGTTTCCCTCTTCTTCTCTTTTTGAAGCCACATTCGATGCATTATGGATGAAATGCTCCTTCAATAGCAGGATGGTTTAAAGCATATCTCTCTGCTTTGGAATTAGACTTTCTCACTGCACTCAATTCAATGTGAGGAATGAATTGATTTTGGAACATTCCGATATTAAATTGACTCAACTTTGCACACATCCTTTCTGAGACGGTACATTAAGAATATTTTTTGTCATTTGACTTTAGAAAAGTATCTATATTTTTTAGGGGTGCACCGATCGATCGGCACGCAATCTGTATCGGCCGATTTGGACCTCAAATATGTGATCTGCTGTTTCCGATATTCCTTTATTGTCGCCGATCGCATAGCCGATCATGCTGCACGTGAGAAACATGAGGCAGCCCATTTTCATGTCTTCAATGTCCATCGTTTAACTTTCATATTGTGCTCTAACGTTTATATCATTGTGTTGCAAAGCACACGATTTGCTTTCGTCAGCCAAGGCGCACCTGAATATAAGCTGCAGCAGCTAAATTGAATGATTGTTACATATATAAGCCGCACTGGACTAAGCCGCAGGTGTTTTAATGTTTAAAACTGGTCAGGAGGAGGCGTAGTGCCTGCCTGTAACAGAGATCTCCGTGTCTTATCAGCGGAGACCGTTTTGAGTCCGATGAACAAATCAATCAAAAACACTTCACTATGTCCAAGGCTACAAGATTCGTTTCATTCCATTGAATTTGGCAGCGCGGACGAAACATGGGTGGAACGAAACATGCAAATTACATGTTTTGCATCCTCATCGTCGTAACACAGCCAGTTCTCCATCTTTTGAAGCATGATGTTAGATTACAACGAGCTAGTTGTGTGGCTTAGCCTTCCAAAATGTTGCCGTTAAGTTTTTAGAATGTAATACATAGAATTGGGAACGTTACATTCAATTTCATTCAGACTGTGTTTCTGGCTCAATCGCCGACATTTTTCCCCCGGAGCGAGGGAGGGTGGGAGGAGGGAGGGTGTTTTACAGTAGTGGCTGATAGAGCGTAGTGGCACAGTGCTCCAAGCAAATCGCGAGGCACATTTTTTGTCCACACACCACACCAGACTGTCATGCTGTCAACACACCCCTTGCGTCTTTGAATCACACACATCAGCTGGTGATGAGCAGACTCAGCAGAGAGAAGTTACCTCCAGTCCTCCCGCCCGGTGCCTACCGAGGCATTTGCATGCTGTTAAGTCCGTGTTTGATCCATATTTGCGTGTATCCTCCTAACGTTAATAGCTCCGGTTAGCTTTAGCCGCTTTAGCTTAATCGATAAAATAGTTAACTTGGGTCGAAGTTATTTTTCTTGTGTAACAGGGAAATCCCGGAAAATTGAGTATTTTTGTTGAGTGAACTGAACTGCATTGAACTGGTAACATGGAAATCCCGAAGTGGAATCAGTTTTGTTCTTTTATAAACTGAACTGAGGGAACTGGACTGAACTACTAGCCATTTAGTTCAACACAGTCTTGTGCTCCAATTATCTCACACACAAAAAAATCATGTTGGCGGTTTCCTTTAGCCTACAAAATATAAAATATTGATGTAGAAAAAAAAGAAAATGTGCTGCACTTTCAATTTGATGCATGAAATGTAGGCCTATATGTAAAATGGAAACTGTTCTATAATAGACTGCTATAGCTGCTTACAAAATAAATAAATAAATATATATATACCGGTATATATATATATCGGTGATCGGTAATCGGTGATCGGTCGATGATCGGTTGGGCAGATATTTCTCATAGGTGATCGGCAATCGGTGATCGGTGGCAAAAAACGTGATCGGTGCACCCCTAATATTTTTAGCTGTCATTTTTATCCAGAGTG
Organism: Poromitra crassiceps; assembly: GCF_964638095.1. Taxonomy (NCBI): domain Eukaryota; kingdom Metazoa; phylum Chordata; class Actinopteri; order Beryciformes; family Melamphaidae; genus Poromitra; species Poromitra crassiceps. The sequence goes on from NC_139629.1 coordinate 25,544,287, forward strand.
ATTTACAATGAGTCTTCTTCTTAGCTGTTGATGTCCACATTTGTAGGAATCAAACCTGTGATCAATGTGTTGCAGTCTTTCTGCAGTTACAGATGCAGCCTCCCTAAGCACTACACTACGCTCCCTCCCATGTCCCTCCAGCCTTTCAATTACTAGTCTCTCAGACACTCTGAAGAAGACTTCCTTATTAGACAACACAATGGAAACGCATGGCTTTGTCAGAGGCTTTACTTCATGTGCGCAGCGCCTAGAAAGCTTTGGTTCAAAAGAGAGAAGTGCCGTTTAACCACAGTCAAGGACTTCTAAATGTATCGCATTTAAGTGTTTTTACAATAGTCCAGTTCCTTGTGTAATTTCGTTCAAATTTTCGGGGGATTAGGAAAACTATACATTTTTGGAAACTTCAGAAAATAACAAATCAGAAAATCCATGATTCCATTTGCACAGAAGCCAATATGGCGTCCATCCTCCATTTTGAAAAATGGCGACCTTTGAATACTCGTTTTTCAATATCTCGACTTGTAGATTACATAGGATCATGATTCCAGTGGCTAAATCTACATTTTTAGGGTCAAGAAAACCAATGGTACTAATTATAAATCAGTACAAATGATCAATGGCACAGATTTGGGTCATCATCCTTGATTTCAGGAAAAAATAAACATTTTCATATTTGATTTTCCGCTATTTTGACTTCTATATTACATAGGATCATGATTCCAGAGGCTAAATCTACATTTTTAGGGTCAGGCAATCCAATGGTGCTAATTAGAAATCAGGGTGCTTATTAGAAATCAGTACAACTGATCAATACCACAGATTTAGGTCACTTTTTAATATGAAAAACTGAGACAGAGACAGATAGTCCAGGCAAAGTAGCGTTTTACGACAAATTGTAAAATAATTTTTTGCAGCTTAGATCATTTCTATGAGGTGTCCAGAACAACATACTAAAAGTCCTAAGAAATCCTAGTTGAGGAAATATGTTTAATTCTCATCAATCCAAGATGTGTGCCAGTAAGGCCAGACAACAATACACCCCAATGGGGCTATTTTTTTCCTTTACTCCTATCAAAATAAAACTTTATACAATGAAAGTATCCATGAAAAGTAAAAATTTTTGTATTACAAGTTTCTTTGAAAATGAATTTGAATATGCAAATGAGCTATACACTAATCGAATATAGGCTACCCAAAATATACCCGCAGAGGAGTAAAAGAAAAAATGAAGCCTATCACAATCAAACCTCACACAGTGAAAGTATACATGAAAAGGAACTTTTTTGTTTTAAAAGTTTCTTGGAAAAATCTATTTTAAATATGCAAATGAGCTCAACACTAGGCCTAATTGACTTGTCCAATAAGCCATAAAGTCACAAGTAAAACAGGGGCCAAATAACTAACACATTCATGTCTATTCAGTAAGTTAACCTATGCATAAACAAGATAAATTTGAAGTCACTTGCCACACTTACCTGGGTCACTTGCCACAAAAAGACTTATATTGACCTTAAGAATTGATTGCACAATCTTGCCTCCAGTTGCTTTCTAAATTATTATTTTTTATTTGCGAACAAGCCTAACCTAATGACATGACAGAAAGTCAGAATAGCCATCTTAGTCATTAGTAACGTGGTGAGATTACATTTTGGGCTGGTAGATTTACAAATAATTGGTATTGTTGGTAAGATTACGAGATAACAGGCAGAAGTCATTCTTACCAACTACTGTAAACGATTCACTCTCACACAGAAGACAGATGAAAAACCAGATAGACACACTTTCCAGACATTCCAGCTCTTTAAATAATTTTGCCAGACACCAAAACTGTAAAACTGTAAAGTATTTCAGACCAGGTGGGCCACACATCAGACTTCCACCGTTTGTAAAGTAGCTTTGCAGTGTTATTAGAAGCTAGCAACAGCAATATATTTTATATAATAAAAAATGTGTCTACAGTAAAATGTCTAGTTAGAAAGGAGTTGGTAACTTAAAATGTTCCGATTGGGTTTCTAGCCTAGATATTGCTGTTGCTAGCTTCTCATAACACTGCAAAGCTACTTTACAAACGGTGGAAGTAATTTTTCCAATATTGGTGCCACTTCCAAAATCCCAGATGCCATTGAAACACAAGTGTTTTTCAGCAGGATTTCATAGTTTGCAACAACCAGCAGGAGCACATCTGTGTCTGGAGAGAAGAGCATGAGCTGTGTATCAGAGGGGTTGCGACGTGAAGCCAGAACTGCATGATGGATCAACAAAGTGTCTGCTTCTTCATGGTTATTGCTTTCAAAGTGCAATTGACTGTTACTCTTTGTGTGTCCTGCAGCAGAAGCAATGACAAGCATGGGGGAGTCTTTGCTGTACTCAATGGTCTTTGATGCCAGATACTCTGTCAGACCAGCCTTTGTTTGTTCATGAGAAAGTAATCGACTCATTGGAACGTTCTTGATGTTTGTGCCATCTCTGATTTGGTATTGGATTGGATCCTTTCCTTGTCTTCTCTTCTCCCTTGTGATGTGCTTCAAAGAATCTGCCTTGTAGGTATCAAATACCAGAATCACCTCATCATAATTTCTGGTTAGAGACATCAGGAGGGGCGGCTTTAGCTCAGGAGGTAGAGCGGGTCGGCCAATGACGCAAGGGTTGGCGGCTCGATCCCCGCTCCCCCCCAGCTGCTGTCGCTGTGTCCCTGGGCAAGACACTTAACCCTCCTTGCTCCCGATGGTGTGTAGGCACCCTGCGTGGTAGCCTGCCGCCATTGGTGTATGAATGGGTGAATGTAGACTATCTACTGATTGTAAAGCGCTTTGGATAAAAGCGCTATATAAATGCAGGCCATTTACCATTTACATCAGTCTGCCGTAGAACCATTCACTTAGGTGTCTTACTGTCACTACTGTTGCTGGTTTCTTTGTCAACTTCTGGACAAGAACCATGCCATCCACTATATACTGCCATGCATTGACAAGGCAAAGTTGATCCACCTTGGATGTCAAAAAAAGAAACAGCAGATCAGGATGAATCACAAGCTACAGCTGAAGCTCCAACTGACTCCGAAACTCTGGGCTCCAATCAAGATGATAATCCTAGACGCAAAATTGCACTAGTGCCAGCATTTCATGCCTTTACAGGAGCAGACAACACTGGACGATTTTCGAGGATAGGCAAATCTACCTGGTGGAACAGCTACCTCAAAGCTGGTGATGATGTCCTCGATGCTCTGAAGATGCTTTCTCAAACCAGTGAAGTGACAGAGGATCTGCTCTCTACATTAGCTAGGTTTGTATGCACGGTATACTTACCGAAGGGGATCAAAATTGAAAACATCCCTGAGCTGAGATGGCATCTTTTCTGCAAACACATGGCAGAAGGGGACAAACTTCCACCCACACTTGGTGCTCTCAAGCAGCATGTCCTAAGAGCCCATATCCAGGCCAGAGTGTGGAGTCAGGCACACATTGCTCAGCAGGAGTTCCTTGACCCACTAAACAATGGCTACTACAAGGATGAGGATGGCCAGCTTAAGCCAGTTACAACTGAGTCCCTCCCAGCACCAGAGGCAATCATTGAGATGGTCAGATGTCATTGTAAAGCAGACTGCTCTTCACATAGGTGTTCATGCAGATCAGTAGAGCTACCCTGCACGGAGCTTTGTCAGTGTAGTGCTGACTGCCAGAATGACGAAGACTGTCAAGATATTACATTTGCTAGTGACAGCGATGACGATAGTGAGGATGATGGAGATGTATAGACTGGAGTCAAATCAGTGAAAGTGGTAAGGTCTGTCTAGGGGTTTTATAAATAGTGAACCCACAAAGTATTAACAAGAGCTTATGCCTAAATAATTACATACCGGTAATTGGATCCATTTAACCAGATAATTTTTTTTGTTCCATTTTCTGAAAAATAAATGTTTTAAGGTTTCCATCGACAGCAATGATAACCAGTTTTACTTGGTAGTTTGAATATTCAGATTCAGATTCATTTTAATGTTGTATTTGTAGCTACCAATTTGGATGTTCTTCAATAGAATGGAATATATCTTATACTTTCAAATATATGGAGATGTGTACACTGGTCTACAGCTATCAAATAAATGACCCAATCTTTTGTCAATGAGAGGAATCATCTGTCTCTGTCTCAGTTTTTCATATTAAAAAGTGCCCTAAATCTGTGGTATTGATCAGTTGTACTGATTTCTAATAAGCACCCTGATTTCTAATTAGCACCATTGGATTGCCTGACCCTAAAAATGTAGATTTAGCCTCTGGAATCATGATCCTATGTAATATAGAAGTCAAAATAGCGGAAAATCAAATATGAAAATGTTTATTTTTTCCTGAAATCAAGGATGATGACCCAAATCTGTGCCATTGATCATTTGTACTGATTTATAATTAGTACCATTAGTTTTCTTGACCCTAAAAATGTAGATTTAGCCACTGGAATCATGATCCTATGTAATCTACAAGTCGAGATATTGAAAAACGAGTATTCAAAGGTCGCCATTTTTGAAAATGGAGGATGGACGCCATATTGGCTTCTGTGCAAATGGAATCATGGATTTTCTGATTTGTTATTTTCTGAAGTTTCCAAAAATATATAGTTTTCCTAATCCCCCGAAAATTTGAACGAACCTATTTTTTTTGACATAGTGAACTGGACTACAAGGAGCTTTTGTAATATTAGTCATGTTTCAATCTTTTGGTCTCAATTTGTGCATTTTTATGAATTCATATTACCAGTGTATTCAGAAGAAGAGGCTGTCGACAGCTCTCTACACGACACGTCTCGGTTTCTCTCTCTCTCTCTGTCTATCTACAGTCGGCTATCTGTCTCTCTTTTTCTCCGTCTCTGGTAGTAGTTATGGATGGAAGCTTCAGAAAAGCCTTTGATGTCCTCGGTTTGATATCGGCCCAACTAGCGCCACAGGCGTGTAGCTATGAGGTCTATGTGAAAGTGAGGTGAAGATGTTTGCATTAATAACACACGTTGCTGCGTGCACGCACTCACGCACACACACCATGGAAACACCAATTCATTAATAACATCTAGTAGGAAGCCATCTTTGTTGTCAAAGTGTAGAGACACAGTGGAGAAGAAGGCTGACCTTGACTGAAGTTCATTACCCCCTGCTTTGAAAGTCTAGCTGTTATTCTACAGACATCGCTACATTCATTGTGGCTCTGCTATTGTGTAGCAAGTTCCTACAACACTGACCTTGGTATTTTTCTGCTTGTTTTCTGGGCTTCAGCTGAAACGCATTTCACCATTTCCCTTGATCCCAAAACCTTGTAAAACCAATTTAAAGCCGACTGTATATTTCCCCAACGTCACGAGGATCAGTGTGCAAATCAGCGTGCCTGGGATGTTTGGTCTCTGATGGAAGGTATGTCTCCCAGGAAATATAATACAGAGGAGATAAAATATACAAGATTTGATGCAACTATACTCTTATTTAGAATGTAGCCCAGTTCCAGACTCCTGAACCACGTCTCGCCCGCTCTTTGAGTTTGTTGAACGATTCAGAGACTGGTGTTAATCTAGTCCAGTGATTCACAACCTCTCTCATATCAAGGACCCCATTTAGTCCACATTATGGCCACGGAGCCCAGATATTTTGTCTCTCAGACCAAAATCTGGGAATCTGTTTATTGTTAGATGTAATTTGGTCTAGAATTGTGTTGTAGATAGACGGATAACAGTGAAAATATGATCAAAACAGTCATCCCTACATTCTCGAATTGTGTTAACTTCTGAAAATATGGTGGCGTGTTTAATCAATTTGTTGGGGACCCCATGATCCCCTTTCGAGTTCCCCATAATAATAATAATAATAATAATAATAATAATAATAATAATAATAATAATAATAATAATAATAATACTAGGATTTATATAGCGCTTTTGTAGATACTCAAAGCGCTTCACATATTCATATGACAGTTTTCCATTGGCGTTTCGGCAGAATAGATTGTTGAAAACACGCCTGATGATTTTTGTTTTGTTTGTCAAAACGGACCCACATTGTTGGTAAAGTGTGTAAATACACTGGCTAACTATGGAGTGTGTCCTGGGTAGAAACTTTGTTGGTCATGGATGGCTGAACCTCTGTCTGCTCTGACCCAGGGCTCAGGCTGGAGTTTTTCTCAGCAGAAGACAGACAGCCATTCTCCTGAGCCTCAACACTTAGTCTCGCTTCTCTACTTTTCTTATCTTGTTCTTTCCGTTTGAATCTCTGCCCAGCTTGTGTCCGATAGCTTTTTCTGTTACATTCAAGTACTGTTGGATTTTTTTAAATATATATAGAGCACCACAGGAATGAGTCTGGAAGTAGCATAGAAGGCAGAAGTCCCAGACTTCCTGGAACTTACATGGAAAAAAGTCAATGAGGTTTTAGAATGGGGATTTCACTTAAATGCATACAATAAGGTCTGTGGTTAACAAACGCAGGATAATCAGCAGGATAATCTTCACAAACGTGAATCACTTTTATGACTTTTGAAACATACATTTTAAAAAGGCGTTTTTTTTTAACGTGATTTGTAGGAAACGCTTCAAAAAGGCATACAAATTATTCACGTTCATGAAGATTATCCTGCTGAACCCAAATTACCACTCCTATAAACTTTTGTTTTGACCTTGACGACAATTCGACTGACCTTGAGGGACTGCCTCGTTCTGACAAAATCTTCCAGGCATGCTTCAGCAGGATGCCGCCACATTAAGCTAACAGCCTACTGCAGCAGCGCCGCAACAGATGCTCCCTTTTGTTGTCTATCATCAAAGAAAATTGCCCTCATTTGTCATTGTTTATTTCCTTATGTTTTGGACTTTGGGAGATAAAAGGTAGCATCCTGCAGAAATGCGATCCATTGTGGAGGAATGTGGGATGGAATTCACCATGATGGACAGTGTGGACAGTGCCCTTTAACACTGTGGGTTGTGGGAGGTGATATAGACTGTGTGTGTGTGTATATATATATATATGAGGAAGTTACCTGGTGGTGGGTGGTGTGTTTGGGCAATAAACGGCACGAGTGGTGGCCAAATTAAGCCCCTTTGTCCTGCCTGTTCTCTGCACCTCAAAACCATCCTGTTTTTTCTCTTTTTTATGTAATTAATGAGTATCATAAAAATAAAAAAATAATGATGATGATAATAATAATCATAATAATAATCACCATCATCATAATAAGACTAATAATAATAATACCTACCCTGCAAATAAACAAATATATCAGAAAATGATTAAAGATATATGGATGTCAATGGATTGAGAGAGAAAGTTCCCAAATAGTTGACTTTTTCAGGATGAGTGCCTTACGGGTCTTACAGCTCGGCCAACCTGCTTGTAATTGTAATGACCCACCTTCCGCATCTTTAGCAAATAAAAACTATTTCTCGTGCATGGAAACTATGTTGTTAGACAAGGAGTAAACCACCTCAAAGAGTACAGACAATGGTCTCCTCCTTATGCATGTTAACACATTCAACCTGCATAATATATATTTAGATTATTTATTTTATTGGTTTGCATTGATGCATTGATGAGTTGATGAACGGCAGCATTGCTAATAGGTTAGCTGTTCCCTCTAAATGCCATGTCTTTCCAAATGGAGAATCTCATTAGAAAGAATGAAAATAGAGCAGATGCCCGCTGCTATGAGCAAACTTCATTTGCAGACTCTGATATCATCCACTTTCATTGACTTTTAAATGAACGGCTGCAGTGCCTGTCAGCAGCTTCATCATCGTCATCAGTGCCTGTCAGCAGCTTCATCATCATCGTCATCAGTGCCTGTCAGCAGTTTCAGATCAGGGCAAAAAGACAGATACAAAGAAAACACTACAGAATTAATGGATTTTCCTTCACTGGATTTTCCTTCACAAAAATGAATGCAATGAAAGAGATACACATGTGACACGGTTTGGTGAAAGGACTATTAAAGCAACCATGAAATCGCACAATCACAAGTTTAGATGTTGAAGAACACACTCAATATGTGTTATACAGATCAGTTGATTTCTGACTAGCTGACCAAACTATTTCTTTTTTCTTTCTTGTTTTTATACTGCTTTTTACTCTGTTGTTCTGAGATTTTCCTGTATTTGCATTGCATTTTACTATGTTATTTTACTACTGCATTTTACTTTGTTTGCCGTTTACAATTGCTAGTAATGTATAGTGTAATGTGTTTGGACCCCAGGAAGACTAGCGGTCGTCTCGGCGGCAGCTACTGGAGATCCTTTTAAATAAACAAATAAATACTTCGAATTTGACACCTAACTAAGCTTGTCCAGGGCAAACCAAGCTTGTTCACCAACTGTCAGTGCTATTTTCTCTGAATGGTGCTTTTAGCAGTACGACCATTCAAATAAGCATATCTTATTCAACTATTTTCAGATTTCAATTTCATAATATGTAAAAAACTGAAAAAATGACCATGGCTTACTTGTTACCCAAAACACCAGTCGCTGTCACATATACGGTGATGGGTTTCAGTTTGCACCAAACGCCGTCATGCAAGTGAGAATGTGATGGAAATGGAGTTGAGAACTGGTGTCACACCTTCCATCTTCCGCGCCTGTTGTGCCAGGCTAATGTAGCACCATGCTACTGTTCAGCTAACACAGAGGCTCGCTATGCTGTGCCAGGCTAATGTAGCACCACGCTACTGTTCAGCTAACACAGAGGCTCGCTAAGCTGTGCCAGGCTAATGTAGCACCACGCTACTGTTCAGCTAACACAGAGGCTCGCTATGCTGTGCCAGGCTAATGTAGCACCACGCTACTGTTCAGCTAACACAGAGGCTCGCTATGCTGTGCCAGGCTAATGTAGCACCACGCTACTGTTCAGCTAACAACACAGAGGCTTGCTAAGCTGTGCCAGGCTAATGTAGCACCACGCTACTGTTCAGCTAACACAGAGGCTCGCTATGCTGTGCCAGGCTAATGTAGCACCACGCTACTGTTCAGCTAACACAGAGGCTCGCTATGCTGTGCCAGGCTAATGTAGCACCACGCTACTGTTCAGCTAACAACACAGAGGCTCTCTATGCTGTGCCAGGCTAATGTAGCACCACGCTACTGTTCAGCTAACAACACAGAGGCTCGCTATGCTGTGCCAGGCTAATGTAGCACCACGCTACTGTTCAGCTAACAACACTGAGGCTCTCTATGCCCCGCCAGATGTTGTCTTTGTCATAATGTGTTTTTAATCACCACTCTCCTGCAGTCAGATGCCAGCAGGCGGCTTCCAATCCCATTTGCATCACTTGTTCCCCCTCCTCTCTCTCTAACAGCTGAGAGCATCAATCACGCTTAACTAGCCGCGCTGTCCACCGCTTCCTCCACCCGCCGGGGCCCGGGACCCCCCAGCGGCGTGCAGCAGGGCCGAGCTGGACCCAGCGCCGCGGCCCGGGACCCCCCAGCGCCGTGCAGCAGGGCCGAGCTGGACTCAGCGCCGCGGCCCGGGACCCCCCAGCGCCGTGCAGCAGGGCCGAGCTGGACTCAGCGCCGCGGCCCGGGACCCCCCAGCGCCGTGCAGCAGGGCCAAGCTGGACTCAGCGGCGCGGCCCGGGGTCAACTGACCACACGCGTAAAAAGGACCTGTCATTTTTAACGAGGCCAACGCGTTAGTACCAAAAACTGCAGTTCCTCAAATGGCCACTTTGAGGCTGGCTCCAAAAGGGAGTCATTGCCCATTCACCCCCAGCATGTTAAAATGCCCCAATTTACAACAGAAATAAACATGTTTACAGCCTGGTTCAAAAAACGGTTTTGGTTTCAGCTAATTTCATTATTCATAACAACTGTATGGGGGTGGATTTGTATAGAACTCGCCCAGCGACTCCTGCAGTTCAACATAATTTCCATGCCATTTACTCCAGTAGCCTACTACTATCAAACTCCATTGTAGCTTCAGTGGAAATATCTTTATGTGACGTGGGCGTGGCCTTGTCTACATTTGGCCAGTTATGTGACGTGGGCGTGGCCTTCTCTACGTTTGGCCAGTTATGATGTGACGTGGGCGTGGCCTTGTCTACGTTTAACCAGTTATGATGTGACGTGGGCGTGGCCTTGTCTACATTTAACTAGTTATGATGTGACGTGGGCGTGGCCTTGTCTATGTTTGGCCAGTTATGATGTGACGTGGGCGTGGCCCTGTCTATGATTGGCCAGTTATTCTTGATTTTGAACATGCACCTTTCCTTCTGCATTGAAGACATACATTGACATGTATTTTAGGGCTGTGAATCTTCACTGGCCTCACGATTCGATTACGATTCAGAGGGCTACGATTCGATTACGATTATCGATGCATCTTAAATCGATGCATCACTTTTTTCCCCCCCAATACATGATTTATTTTTTCTCACTTTCTTTTTTCTCACTGTGTGGCTACTTTTAAAATAAAAGTGCATTTGGAATTGCATTGTATTATGATCCAAATAAACAACTGCATGTACTTCCATTATATATATTTTTTTATTATTATTTTCTTTTTTATCAATTTTTTACATTTGTGAATCGATGCAGAATTGTGCACGTCCGCATCGCGATGCATCTTATAATCAATTATTTTTGACACCCCTAATGTCTTTTGTGCGTGAGGTTATATTTTTCTGCGCTTTTCTCTCCAAATATTAAGCATGCAGTCTGCAAAGGTGTGTCCTTACCAAGGACATGTGATGCCATTTGTTTGTTTGTCCATTTTGTTTGAATGCGTTTGCTTTAACTTGCTTTGATTGTTTTGTATCATCTGCCTCGCTATGTGAAGCACTTTTGTCACAGTGTGTTTTAAAAAGTGCTATGCCTAACAGCACATAAATTAAAAAAATAATAAAACCACTCGCACTCTGCAGGCCTCCAAAGTTCACTCACTTCATTTATTGCAGTGAGGTGACGTTTGGAGCAGCCTGGGGAGCTCCAAACGTCACCTCACTGCAATAAATGAAAGTAACTGAACTTTGGAGGCCTGCAGAGTGCGAGTGGTTTCATTCCTTCTTCATGTTTTGTCCACCTTCTGCTCAGCACCTGCCCTACCTGACTTGGATATGTGTACTTGTTCTTATTTGAGCCTATAGAAATGAAGCTTCATTAAACTGATTTGCTACTGACAGCAGAGACTGACAATTCTGAACATATATACGTCGACATAGTCATCATCATAACAGGTAAGCCAAAATATTACAAACAGAAGTGTACATGTCATCTAAATGCTGTGATATGGATGAGAATAGTGAATTAGAAGTGGTGGAGCCGTGTGTTGTACCACGTTAACATGTTTCCCTGGCCTCTCCATAGTTAACATGGCTGCATCAGAGAAGAGCTGGTATGAAAGGCTCTACACAGTATGACCTCTGACCTCTGCAGCCATAGGGCATCCACTACTGTTGTTTCAGCCATCGGGGGCCTTGAAGTCAATTAGACCTGCTCCCTGCACATGCTGTCAGACCTTGGTGTCAGACCTCATTCATCCAGGCCACGGCCACACACACACACACACACACACACACACACACACACACACACACACACACACACAGCGGTCGACGTTTGCCAACACAGGGGAAGAGAAGTAAGGAGATGTTAATATCATTGAAAGGCTCTGTTTCCCTCAGATGGTAATTGATAAAAAGCAGAGATCATCAGCACAGAAATGAGCATCCAGAGCAGTCTTCTCTGTCCTGCCCCAGTGCTTCTGTTGTTTACATCAATTCATCTCCTAGTTTTCACAGTTCAGGCCAGGGCCAGCAGCCTACTGCATTATTACACTATGTCTTTTCTAATGTAATGCATGATGCCATTCTGTCTAAAGGGATGCGGTTACACTTTGAATTGTAGCTTGTTTTCTTTTTGGTTTGATCCCTTTATCATGCAGCTATCATTTATCAAGCAATGCACTACAGTCATTATACCAATGCCCAAAGGCCAGTACTGTGGATGCTCCAGAGAGTAGCTCTGATGCTGCTTCTAACCACACAGTCAGTTTAAAGGCCAGTCCTGTGGATGCTGCAGAGAGTGGCTCTGATGCTGCTTCTAACCACACAGTCAGTTTAAAGGCCAGTACTGTGGATGCTGCAGAGAGTGGCTCTGATGCTGCTTCTAACCACACAGTCAGTTTAAAGGCCAGTACTGTGGATGCTGCAGAGAGTGGCTCTGATGCTGCTTCTAACCACACAGTCAGTTTAAAGGCCAGTACTGTGGATGCTGCAGAGAGTGGCTCTGATGCTGCTTCTAACCACACAGTCAGTTTAAAGGCCAGTACTGTGGATGCTGCAGAGAGTGGCTCTGATGCTGCTTCTAACCACACGGTCAGTTTGGCATGCCCTGTTTCTGTTGTTTTGTGGCCTTAAAAGAAAGTTGCAGATTTCCTTTGCCGTCTGAGCCATCTTTCATTTACTGCAGCACTTAATTTTCCCATTCGAATATTTATTCTGTTGAGGGAAAAATGACTTAAAATGATTTTTAATAACCTTTGGTTTTGGCCTTAGTGCCCTACATTTTGGCCACAACGCCCCAATAAGTTTGTATTTATCAAAGGCCAAAGTGACCTTGCCCTTAAAATGGCTTAATTCCAGGCCTGCACTAATAATACATCAAAGAAAAACATTTTGAAAACATAGTTCTATGTCAATTAGACAGTGCTGGGTGTTTACAACTATGTGCCATTCATATTTGATTTATGAACTAAGGTTGGGGCCCCTGTTCTAAAATTAATTAGGTTAATTCTTGATCACCTGAACAAATTTTAAAGATGGGAAATATTTCTGTACAACTTCAAAAACACATTAAAAAATACAGGCCGTTCAGGATCACGATCAGAAATGTAAAAAAACACAAACAAAACAATGTATAGCATGTAAAACTCATGCTCTGCTGTTACTGGACATAGTCTTTCTTTCAAAAACCTCAGTAAATCATTTGGAATTTGGAAATGAGAAAATAGCTTGAGTGTAATGAATCAAACCGAGAAGCCAGAGGTGGTGCCACAGTGTTTGGACAGGTGGTGCCTCCTTCAAACACACAGTCATACTGCTCAACTAAATATGGGCCCATTCTCCAAAGCTAATGCTATTCTACAAAGCCATCAAGGACTTCTGTTACAAAATGCTGTGCCTGCTGAGGCCTGGGGACAACAAATAATATATTTTTGAACTGCAGTGATTCATTATTCAATGTGTCTCAAATGTAGCAGGCAGAATCTGTAAAACGCTATTTTACCAACCAAGGACATCAGCTCCCTGCTGCTCTTTACAAATACCACAATCTAGGAATCCATCGGTTAAAAATCTGATAAATGAATATATATTTTTAAACCTCTGGTGGCAAGCATGTTTTAATACCTGAATAACTGGAACCAGACTTAACTCGCTCGGCCATGCCCCTTTATGCAAAAAAAATTTACGAGTGCTCACGCTATTATTAGGAGCGCGATCATCCGGATTTTCTTCGACCATGCCATCAAATTTTCAGGTAAATCAAAAATCTGTCCGATGACATCACTGATCACATCACAAATGCTCAAGTGACATCACTGATGATATCACTGTGACATCACTTCCATCACAAATTGTGACTGACACCACTCGGACAGACAGACACCCAGACGGACAGACAGACAGACAGACAGACAGACAGAGCCCACTTAGCCTATTTTAACCCCACACACAGCCTAAAATATCCCAAGGGAATGGAAGCGGGCAGCTGATGTTAAAGGTGACAGTAAAGCAGTCACTATGTGATACCATGTGACCTCAGAGAAGTATGTGTCTGTGGAAGGTCCCTCTCAATGGAGGGAAGTCCTTAGGAAAACACTTACAACCCCTAAGCAGTGCTCTTAAACACTTGTCATCTTCCAAGAAGGCTCCTTTCACGGTGACAGAATGACCCCCTCTCTCTCTGTCTCTCTCTGTCTCTCTCTGTCTATCTCTCTATGTCTCTCTCTCAGTCTCTCTCTCTCATCTCAGTGTCAGCTAGAAAGGTTGTAATATGAGCTGTCTGGCACCTTGAGTCTCCGCGGCCCCCCCACCACTCCCGTCTCCAGCCCATATGGTAAATGGCCTGCATTTATATAGCACTTCTATCCAAAGCGCTTCACAATCAGTAGGTACATTCAGCCATTCACACACCGATGGCGGCAGGCTACCACATCATGCCATGCTGGCACACCATCAGAAGCAATTTGGGGTTCAGTATCTTGCCCAAGGACACTTCGACATGCAGACTGGAGGAGGCGGGAATCGAACCACCGACCTCTTTTATCCAAAGCGATTAGTGGACAACCCGCTCTACCTCCTGAGCTACAGCCGCCCCCATATCCACTCTCACTTCTGTCTCTTCCTCCCTCCTCTCCTCATCCCATCCTTCCTCCTCAGCTTTTCCTTGCTCTTCTCTTCCTTTGATTTTCCTACATTTCAGGCATTTGAAAATAGCAGGCATAATAAGGTAATATGATCTGTGATAGATAGAAACATAGATAGATACATTAATAGATACATAGATGGATAGATACATAGATAGGTAGATAGATGCTGCAACTGATTTATTTTGATTGTCGATTAATGTCTATTTTCTCGACTGATCAATTAGTCGGTTGGTCTATAAAATGTCACAAAGTGGCCCTCCTCTCCTCTCCTCTCTCTCCTCTCCTCTCTCCTCTCTCTCTCCTCTCCTCTCCTCTCCTCTCTCCTCCTCTCCTCTCCTCTCCTCTCCTCTCCTCTCTCTCCTCTCCTCTCCTCTCCTGACTCTTCAAACCTGGCGAGGCCGTCAGCACGACTTCAGGAGGAGAACCGCACCGCAATCAGACATGTCAGCACCTCCATCACACACACACACAAGTCAGCACTTCAAACACATACACACACAGCTACAAACACATATGCGGACACACAAACACACAGACACATGTCAGCACCTTCAACACGTGCACACACACACACAGAGTCCGCTGGCGTGTCGTTAGGGAGCTCCACATGGCTCATATAAAAGCCTGACCAGGAGGAAGGGAAGGGGGCACCAAGGAGGGAGGGAAGGAAGGGGGCACCGAGGAGGGAGGGAGGGAAGGGGGCACCAAGGAGGGAGGGAGGGAAGGGGGCACTGAGGAGGGAGGGAAGGAAAATAAAGCAAAGGAGCAAGCGAGGAGTAATGCTGCATGCTTTCCTTTATGGTCGGAGGTGCTTTATGGTAGGAGGTGGGAAGTCGGAAGTGGGAACGTGTCATCACCAATCTATATGCATTCGAGCTACAAGTTGGGAAAAAAATTATACTAAAGGTGCGTTCACACCGAGATATTTATTTTTCGCTCTGTCGCTCAAGTCAACCCTTTGGAATCGCTCTGTCGCTCTGTTTAAATCGCTCATCAACAGGCACACGAAATGACGGACATGTGGGGGATATAACGTTACGCAATGTCATGATGTTTGTCCACTACGAGCCACCGTCATTGTTTACAAGCTAAAGCCTATCAGCGTGCTCCTAACGCGAGCTCCATACCGGTAGTACAGACTTCACTTCATGTCAGCTGTCAGGCTGTCAATGCGGTTTGTTGCCACACAATAAACCAGCGGTTTGTTCCAAGCCAGTGTGATCCTTGACTCGCTCTCGCACGGCAGCCAATCAGCGTTGAACAGCGAGCGACTGATGCCAGCGTATTTTCGCTCGAGTTGGGATATTTCATCTCGAGCGACGAGCGAATTTTCTCCCTATCGCTCTGTCTCTGCCGCTCGGACGCCTAGCGATTTTTCTCCCAGGCGAATATACGCTCAATCGCTCGTTTGCATTGACTTTGTATGTAAACTCGACGCCAGCGAAAAACTTTAATAGGTCGGTGTGAACGCACCTTAATACCATCAGCTATTAGACAGTAGGGCTGCCACGATTAGTCGACTAGTCGCGATGACGTCGATGACCAAAATCGTCGACGACGTATCTGGTAATCGACATCATCGCATGTTTGTTTTTTTAGCTGAAAAAAAGAAAAAAACGTTTGTTTTGTTTCCCCCGAAGCTGCTGCTGGCGGTGGCCTCACTGGCTGGCCTGGCCTCCAGGCGTCTCTCCGTCCTGTCTTTGATGCACATGCGCAGTACCGATCATCCGGGGAAAACGTGACATCACCGGACAAACAAGCAGCTTGCAGCTTCCTCCCAGTGCTCCACAGAAAAAATGTCTAGCCGTCCTCATCAGTAAAATAATAATAATAATATTGTTTTTTTTGCGGCGTTTTTTTTTTTTTTTAATGTAATTCCTTGATGATCCAGCAGAGGGTGCTCCACTCTAAAAGCTTGACCTATCCTGACCACCTGACATGTCTCGACTTGACATGACACGAGTTGTAACGTAATCTTTATGGGGCCGCGCGCGCGAACAAATTGCGGGTCAATTAAAGTTGGTTCTAACTTTATTTTTGGAAAAAGTGACAACAGCTCTAGAGTTGATGCACCATTTTATTTGAATTCTTCCTCGTAGGAAGTGGGAATTTATGACCTGCAAGTAATATTCCAACGCAGCACGAGGGAGGGAGTGGGAGAAGAGGAGGGACTTATTGAAGGAGGGAGGGAGAGAGGGAGAAATGTGAGGAGGGCCAGTCACCAGAGGGCTTCTTCACACATCACTCAAACATGTGTGTGTGTGTGTGTGTGTGTGTGTGTGTGTGTGTGTGTGTGTGCGTGCGTGCGTGCGTGTGTGCGCATGCGCGTGTGTGCGCGCGTGTGTGTGTGCGTGCGTGCGTGTGTGTGTGTGCATGTGTGTGTGTCCACTAAATCACTCCCTCCTGTTGAGCTCCCTGCCTGCTTTGACTGGCACAGCTCCAACACCTTTAACACACAACCTTTACTTCATTGCTTTTTCTTTCTTATTGGCCTTCCTTCCCTCCCTCTTTCCTTCCTTCCACCAAGTCCTCACGTTGTGTCAATCACGTTCACACAGATCAGGATCAGGTAAAGAACATCCATATCCATATCTTTATGTTATTCTTATTATTTATTTATATTTGTGTCAAATCCATGGCAAGAGAGTTGTTTGACGTGTCGTGTCTATGTTTGGGTAGTCTCGCTGGCCAGCCTCCCCTCCCTTCCGGGTGAGTCGTCTGGCTGCACGGAAACAGGCTGCTGGCATAAGCCCTCCCCTGCTCTACAGCTGCTCTCCCATTGGAGGCGTTTATTTCAGACGCTGCCGGATTTCCGCTCCCCGCTTACAAGCTCGGTCATTGGCTCTGACCATGTCAATCAGAGCGGGTTCCGCTCCCTCCTCCCTGTAAATGGTGCCCTGGCGCCTCAGTGAAAACAACTACGCTAACTAGCTAGCAAGCTAACGGCAGAAACCTTGTTGGAAACTATTCTCCAAGGGCACTGCCGCTAAGCGCCACCCATCGCAATTCCAGAATGGTGACCAGCGCTGCCAGACTCCTCTCACGGAAGGAAGGGGAGACTGGCCAGCAAGACTAGTGTTTGGGGGGGAAGAGGTGTCAGGGCGGGTGGGGGAGAGAGCCTGAGGAGCTCTGGCTGCCTCCTGGTCTGCTCCCCAGCACCCGGCTACGTTGCACCACAGCGGAGGTGAGTACGATGCCCACTGCCCAGAGTCCCTGTCCAGTAACACGGTTACCATTCCCTGAACTGCTCCCGTCCACCTTCTCCAGTAGCGCCGCACCACATCACTACCTCTGCAGATCAGCCACTGCTGCCTGCTTGTGATGTAGTGTGGTACACAGGAGAGGACGTCTGGACGACGTTGCAGACTTTTCAGTTTGGTGGAATGCATGGAGGCGATCGTGTCGCTCTTGTTGTGAAAGCTTTGATTGATTCTCATTCTTTTCCCAACTCATTTTTCCTCCTTTATCTTTTAGTTTCCCGTTTTCAACTATTTCCACAATGAAGTGAAGAGTCTAGATGAATGGTGTGAGCGAGAGAGAGAAAATGTGGGAGCAAAAGAAGAGGAGGAGAGAGTGGTTCAGAAAGAGGGAGAGGAGTAAGAGAGGGATGGTGTGACTAAACTGGGGACAGCAAGGAGAGGACAGATAGAGAAAAGATAGAAAGGCAATAGCAGAACTACAGAGGAGGGAGGGAGGGAGGGAGGGAGGGAGAGACAGAGAGAGAGAGACAGAGAGAGACAGAGAGAGAGATGAAGAATAACAGAAATAGCCTCAGATCTCACCAAGGAAATATACGGCTAGTGCAGATAACAGAAAATGAGAGAGAGAGAGAGAGAGAGAGAGAGAGAGTGTGAGATATAGCAGCAAGAGAGAGAGAGCCGACGAGGAGAGAGAGAGAGAGAGAGAGGAAGAGAGGGAGAGAGACAGCGAGGAGAGGAGCGTGGATCAATGGAAGGCCTGTCCTCTGCTGATGTGTCTGCATTTCCTCTGCCTCACACAATAAGGCCCTCTCACTATGCCAGAGAGAGAGAGAGAGAGAGGAGTGAGAGAGAGAGAGAGGAGTGTGAGAGAGAGAGAGAGACAGAGAGAGAGAGAGGAGTGAGAGAGGAGTGTGAGAGAGAGAGAGAGACAGAGAGAGAGAGGAGTGAGAGACGGAGAGAGAGAGAGAGAGAGAGAGAGAGAGAGGAGTGTGAGAGAGAGAGAGAGAGACAGAGAGAGAGAGAGAGAGAGACAGAGAGAGAGAGAGGAGTGAGAGAGAGAGGAGTGTGAGAGAGAGAGAGAGAGACAGAGAGAGAGAGGAGTGTGAGAGAGACAGAGAGAGAGAGAGGAGTGAGAGACGGAGAGAGAGAGAGAGGAGTGTGAGAGAGACAGAGAGAGAGAGAGGAGTGAGAGACGGAGAGAGAGAGAGAGAGAGAGAGAGAGAGAGAGAGGAGTGTGAGAGAGAGAGAGAGAGACAGAGAGAGAGAGAGAGAGAGAGAGACAGAGAGAGAGAGAGGAGTGAGAGAGAGAGGAGTGTGAGAGAGAGAGAGAGAGACAGAGAGAGAGACAGAGAGAGAGAGAGAGGAGTGAGAGACGGAGAGAGAGAGAGAGAGAGGGAGAATGTCATTCAGGAAGAATATGACCCCTTAGCCCGTTGCTTAATATTAGAGGTGAATGGTGGGTCATCAAATGTAATTTCAAATCCCATCAGTGGTTGTCAAAGTGGGGTCCGGGGACCCCCAGGGGTCCTTGAGGGGGTTCCAGCGGGTTCCCCACCATCCATAAGTGACACAATGACAGAATGTAGGACTATTTTGGTCAGGTTTCATACGCTTTCTGTAACAAAACATCTAAAAGCAGAGATCTTATCAGATGGGGACAAAATCTTATGAACGGTCTGATTTGTGTCAGTTAAGGGGTTCTTGAAGGTGAAAAAGTTTCAGATCCACTGCAACAAGACAGTGAATCTACTGTGTGAAGGAGATCAAGTCTTTATGTGCATCAGGGTAAATGTCCATATTTTTTACAGTATACCCGGGTTTTAACAGCTCAGCCGAGCGACGGCATATCGAGTACCTGAGAACACCGTTCAATCAGACTGCCAGTAAAAGTGACATGGCAACTGCATTGAACAGCATCGCTGACGGTGTGTGTGACAGAGAGAGAGGAGATATACCAGCATCACTGACGGTGTGTGTGTGACAGAGAGAGAGGAGATATACCAGCATCACTGACGGTGTGTGTGTGACAGAGAGAGAGGAGATATACCAGCATCACTGACGGTGTGTGTGTGTGTGACAGAGAGAGAGGAGATATACCAGCATCACTGACGGTGTGTGTGACAGAGAGAGAGGAGATATACCAGCATCACTGACGGTGTGTGTGTGTGTGACAGAGAGAGAGGAGATATACCAGCATCACTGACGGTGTGTGTGTGTGTGACAGAGAGAGAGGAGATATACCAGCATCACTGAGGGTGTGTGTGTGTGTGACAGAGAGAGAGGAGATATACCAGCATCACTGACGGTGTGTGTGTGTGTGACAGAGAGAGAGGAGATATACCAGCATCACTGACGGTGTGTGTGTGACAGAGAGAGGAGATATACCAGCATCACTGACGGTGTGTGTGTGTGTGACAGAGAGAGAGGAGATATACCAGCATCACTGACGGTGTGTGTGTGTGTGACAGAGAAAGAGGAGATATACCAGCATCACTGACGTTGTGTGTGTGTGTGACAGAGAGAGGAGATATACCAGCATCACTGACGGTGTGTGTGTGTGTGTGACAGAGAGAGAGGAGATATACCAGCATCACTGACGGTGTGTGTGTGTGTGTGTGACAGAGAGAGAGGAGATATACCAGCATCACTGACGGTGTGTGTGTGTGACAGAGAGAGAGGAGATATATCACCATTTGTTGTTCAGCCAGTCGGACGTATTTAATAACGTTAGAAACCTTGAAATGTGCTTCCACCAAAATGTGAGCGCTCATGCAAATACTCGAACTGAAGTTTTGTTCCAAAATGCCATATTTTGGAAATTACAATAAAGCAAAACATAAAAATGACACACACGCCTCCTATAAATGTGACTATTTTGTGAGTAAAAGGCTCAAAATAACAGGATGATACACATGATACCACAGAACATTCAGTCATATCGGATACTGAGTTTCACTTTCCGCCCACCAATCAATTTGTCACATTCGAACGGTGGCTATCTCACTTTGTGAATGAAATACTTCAATTGAAATGCCCTGTTCCACTTTAGGCTACTGTTAAACCTCAGTCAGTTTGAAATGCCCTGTTCCACTTTAGGCTACTGTTAAACCTCAGTCAGTTTGAAATGCCCTGTTCCACTTTAGGCTACTGTTAAACCTCAGTCAGTTTGAAATGCCCTGTTCCACTTTAGGCTACTGTTTAACCTCAGTCAGTTTGAAATGCCCTGTTCCACTTTAGGCTACTGTTTAACCTCAGTCAGTTTGAAATGCCCTGTTCCACTTTAGGCTACTGTTTAACCTCAGTCAGTTTGAAATGCCCTGTTCCACTTTAGGCTACTGTTTAACCTCAGTCAGTTTGAAATGCCCTGTTCCACACTTTAGGCTACTGTTTAACCTCAGTCAGTTTGAAATGCCCTGTTCCACTTTAGGCTACTGTTTAACCTCAGTCAGTTTGAAATGCCCTGTTCCACTTTAGGCTACTGTTTAACCTCAGTCAGTTTGAAATGCCCTGTTCCACTTTAGGCTACTGTTAAACCTCAGTCAGTTTGAAATGCCCTGTTCCACTTTAGGCTACTGTTAAACCTCAGTCAGTTTGAAATGCCCTGTTCCACTTTAGGCTACTGTTAAACCTCAGTCAGTTTGAAATGCCCTGTTCCACTTTAGGCTACTGTTTAACCTCAGTCAGTTTGAAATGCCCTGTTCCACTTTAGGCTACTGTTTAACCTCAGTCAGTTTGAAATGCCCTGTTCCACTTTAGGCTACTGTTTAACCTCAGTCAGTTTGAAATGCCCTGTTCCACTTTAGGCTACTGTTTAACCTCAGTCAGTTTGAAATGCCCTGTTCCACTTTAGGCTACTGTTTAACCTCAGTCAGTTTGAAATGCCCTGTTCCACTTTAGGCTACTGTTTAACCTCAGTCAGTTTGAAATGCCCTGTTCCACTTTAGGCTACTGTTTAACCTCAGTCAGTTTGAAATGCCCTGTTCCACTTTAGGCTACTGTTTAACCTCAGTCAGTTTGAAATGCCCTGTTCCACTTTAGGCTACTGTTTAACCTCAGTCAGTTTGAAATGCCCTGTTCCACTTTAGGCTACTGTTTAACCTCAGTCAGTTTGAAATGCCCTGTTCCACTTTAGGCTACTGTTTAACCTCAGTCAGTTTGAAATGCCCTGTTCCACTTTAGGCTACTGTTTAACCTCAGTCAGTTTGAAATGCCCTGTTCCACTTTAGGCTACTGTTTAACCTCAGTCAGTTTGAAATGCCCTGTTCCACTTTAGGCTACTGTTTAACCTCAGTCAGTTTGAAATGCCCTGTTCCACTTTAGGCTACTGTTAAACCTCAGTCAGTTTGAAATGCCCTGTTCCACTTTAGGCTACTGTTAAACCTCAGTCAGTTTGAAATGCCCTGTTCCACTTTAGGCTACTGTTTAACCTCAGTCAGTTTGAAATGCCCTGTTCCACTTTAGGCTACTGTTAAACCTCAGTCAGTTTGAAATGCCCTGTTCCACTTTAGGCTACTGTTAAACCTCAGTCAGTTTGAAATGCCCTGTTACACTTTAGGCTACTGTTAAACCTCAGTCAGTTTGAAATGCCCTGTTACACTTTAGGCTACTGTTTAACCTCAGTCAGTTTGAAATGCCCTGTTCCACTTTAGGCTACTGTTAAACCTCAGTCAGTTTGAAATGCCCTGTTCCACTTTAGGCTACTGTTAAACCTCAGTCAGTTTGAAATGCCCTGTTCCACTTTAGGCTACTGTTTAACCTCAGTCAGTTTATACGGATGGTGATTTGCCCAGAGAGCGAGAGAGCAGGTTGCAAGGGCACGATAACACAGGGCCATGACTGCACTTTAGACCTGTGAGAGGGTATCAGTTCACAAGGGTGTGTGTGTGTGTGTGTGTGTGTGTGTGTGTGTGTGTGCGCGTGTGCGTGTGTGTGCGTGCATGTTTTATGTGCGTGCATCTGTTTGTGTGTGTATGTGCATGCGTGTTACGTGCGTGCATCTGTGTGTGTGTGTGTGTGTGCGCGTGTGTGTTCGGGCATGTGTGTGAGACAGAGATAGGAGTGTGTGCATGCGTGTCCTCAGCAGCCGTGATGCATTAGTGTAAGCTGAGCCCTGTGCTCTCCTGTGAGCCATAACCTTGAGAGAGACAGTCCTGTGCACTGTGTGCTGTGCACTGTGCAGAGAGGCAGGTTCAGAGAGACAGTCATGTGCAGGGAGGCAGGTTCAGAGAGACAGGCCTGTGCAGGGAGGCAGGTTCAGCATCTTCTCATATAGATGAGGCTGTGCACTGTGCAGGGAGGCAGGTTCAGAGAGACAGGCCTGTGCAGGGAGGCAGGTTCAGCATCTTCTCATATGGATGAGGCTGTGCACTGTGCAGGGAGGCAGGTTCAGCATCTTCTCATATAGATGAGGCTGTGCACTGTGCAGGGAGGCAGGTTCAGCATCTTCTCATATAGATGAGGCTGTGCACTGTACAGGGAGGCAGGTTCAGCATCTTCTCATATAGATGAGGCTGTGCACTGTGCAGGGAGGCAGGTTCAGCACCTTCTCATATAGATGAGGCTGTGCACTGTGCAGGGAGGCAGGTTCAGCATCTTCTCATATAGATGAGGTTGTGCACTGTACAGGGAGGCAGGTTCAGAGAGACAGGCCTGTGCAGGGAGGCAGGTTCAGCATCTTCTCATATAGATGAGGCTGTGCACTGTGCAGGGAGGCAGGTTCAGCATCTTCTCATATAGATGAGGCTGTGCACTGTGCAGGGAGGCAGGTTCAGCATCTTCTCATATAGATGAGGCTGTGCACTGTACAGGGAGGCAGGTTCAGCATCTTCTCATATAGATGAGGCTGTGCACTGTGCAGGGAGGCAGGTTCTGTATCTTCTCATATAGATGAGGCTGTGCACTGTGCAGGGAGGCAGGTTCAGCATCTTCTCATATAGATGAGGCTGTGCACTGTGCAGGGAGGCAGGTTCTGTATCTTCTCATATAGATGAGGCTGTGCACTGTGCAGGGAGGCAGGTTCAGAGAGACAGGCCTGTGCAGGGAGGCAGGTTCAGCATCTTCTCATATGGATGAGGCTGTGCACTGTGCAGGGAGGCAGGTTCAGCATCTTCTCATATAGATGAGGCTGTGCACTGTGCAGGGAGGCAGGTTCAGCATCTTCTCATATGGATGAGGCTGTGCACTGTGCAGGGAGGCAGGTTCAGCATCTTCTCATATAGATGAGGCTGTGCACTGTGCAGGGAGGCAGGTTCAGCATCTTCTCATATGGATGAGGCTGTGCACTGTGCAGGGAGGCAGGTTCAGCATCTTCTCATATGGATGAGGCTGTGCACTGTACAGGGAGGCAGGTTCAGCATCTTCTCATATGGATGAGGCTGTGCACTGTACAGGGAGGCAGGTTCAGCATCTTCTCATATGGATGAGGCTGTGCACTGTGCAGGGAGGCAGGTTCAGCATCTTCTCATATAGATGAGGCTGTGCACTGTGCAGGGAGGCAGGTTCAGCATCTTCTCATATAGATGAGGCTGTGCACTGTACAGGGAGGCAGGTTCAGCATCTTCTCATATAGATGAGGCTGTGCACTGTGCAGGGAGGCAGGTTCTGTATCTTCTCATATAGATGAGGCTGTGCACTGTGCAGGGAGGCAGGTTCAGCATCTTCTCATATAGATGAGGCTGTGCACTGTGCAGGGAGGCAGGTTCTGTATCTTCTCATATAGATGAGGCTGTGCACTGTGCAGGGAGGCAGGTTCAGAGAGACAGGCATGTGCAGGGAGGCAGGTTCAGCATCTTCTCATATGGATGAGGCTGTGCACTGTGCAGGGAGGCAGGTTCAGCATCTTCTCATATAGATGAGGCTGTGCACTGTGCAGGGAGGCAGGTTCAGCATCTTCTCATATGGATGAGGCTGTGCACTGTGCAGGGAGGCAGGTTCAGCATCTTCTCATATAGATGAGGCTGTGCACTGTGCAGGGAGGCAGGTTCAGCATCTTCTCATATGGATGAGGCTGTGCACTGTGCAGGGAGGCAGGTTCAGCATCTTCTCATATGGATGAGGCTGTGCACTGTACAGGGAGGCAGGTTCAGCATCTTCTCATATGGATGAGGCTGTGCACTGTACAGGGAGGCAGGTTCAGCATCTTCTCATATGGATGAGGCTGTGCACTGTACAGGGAGGCAGGTTCAGCATCTTCTCATATGGATGAGGCTGCTCGTGCTCATGGCTGAATCTACCAGCCGAGGACTTGAGCTACCTGCTGTCCTTTATTTAGCACTCTGATTGCTTTCGTTGTGCCATCAATAACTTTGTATGTTTGTGTTACTTTGACACAGAGCGTCAAATGTGAGTTCACCTGACTGGCTGGTTTACCAGGCTAATATAGCTTTGTCTCTCATGTCAAAATATCACGATCATGCGGTTAAACAACATCAACTAGTTTGTTCTAGATTCACAGAAAGATGACTTTTTGACATACAGTATGGGGTCGCTACAGATCACTCATTATTACCACCATCACCTTCAGGGTAAAAACGGCAGCACAGTCAATAACTAATCTATTCCAATCAATATCATCATTAGGGTAATTAGATAGCTTTACGCTCCTGCAGACCATATATCGCTCGCAGTTCAACAAAACATTGGCGGCTCAGAGAGTTTTAATTACTTTCCCTCAGCAATATAAATTGGATCATCTATAGCATTTACTACTTGGTCAATGAGTCATATATCAATGCATTAAATACTTAATCGTTTGCAGTGTTACCGTGCAGACAGAGCGTGAATGGGAACGATACTCATCACTGCACACCAGTGCTCCACTGTGAGAAACGCTATTACGTCTCAAAGTCAATTCTTTCATTAAGAAGCCTGGGTCATTATTGGTCGAAGTGCCCCGCAGTCGAAATTCTCCCATCTCCAATACATTTAATAATAATGGACTATTCTCTATCTTATTCCTTAACATTTAATAATACTATTCCCACAGCCCATTAAGAAGCTTAATCACCAGGGGCTGAAATACACTGCGAGAGATAATTATAGTTGATGATGTTCACGGATAATTCAGCTCGTTTACTCTCTCTCTCTCTCTGTCTCTGTCTCTCTCTCTCTCTCTCTCACCATTTATTGTCTTCCAATTTCATAACTGTTCAGACAGACCCGTTTCTTTCTTTTGGTTCTTTCTTTCTTTCTCTTTCTTTCTTGTCCATTTCCGCCTGCACTCTCTGTAACCTCTAGCCCCCGACTGGCCTCACGACTCGCTGCTATCTGTCTGGGTTAAGGATTTTAAAGCACTGGGAATGGGAGGAGGGGGGGAAGGAAAGAATGAAAGAATCCGAAGAGGAAAGAATAGAAGATAAAAAGAGGTGAATAAAAGGTATAAAAATAGACATGTGGTAGAAAGGAACAATAAATCATTTACAGCCGTGCACAGGCAGGCAGGCAGGCAGCGGTAAGGTCATCAGGGTTTAAATATTCATTATGGGTGTCAAGTGGAAACTCTTGGATCTTGCAGGGATACAGTTTCGCCATCTTTCCTCGTTTGATGTTTATGTTCGCTGAATTATGCATCAAAAACAAACGTTATAAATACACTGTGTATTGTTGCTTCCATAAGAGGGCATGCCTCACACTGCCAGGGTTACACTTTCTGTTTTTATACACTGGAGTCACAATGCATGGATCTTCAGTACAGAACTGGGAGCTGTTTCGGGGGTCGACTGGTCAGTAGCGGGTCGGTCTCTCTGCCCACTGGAGCACCCTGCAGCCCACGACACAACTCTGAAACAGTGTGTGTGTGTGTGTGTGTGTGTGTGTGTGTGTGTGTGTGTGTGTGTGTGTGTGTGTGTGTTGACATGAATAGTGTGAAGATTACGCTCCTCCACCATGAAGGGGTTACGTGATGACGACGGGTAGCTGACGCCTGACGGTAAATATTTGGTAGAAGTTAGCCAACTGAAACAGTTTGACTAAAGTTCCCATGAAATTAATTTACATTCACTTCATGGAAAGAAGAGCAGTGTAATGGTGACCTCACGCTGCACTAGTAGGCGTAATTATTAATTCCAACCACTAAAAGACTCTACTATAGACGGTTTTAACTTGACAACAAAAACATTCTAAATTGAACCCCCGCTCACTTCCTGTTGCAGTGTTTGCTATGGACATAAAAGAAAAAAAAACATTCAAGTGCAGGACTGACCATTCCGTGAAAACCGTCTATACAGCTGAGCGGTGAAAACAAAAGTAACAATGTCAAGTGAATATTTCTGCAGTTTGCCGAATGCTGAGAAAAAGGAAGTGCTGTGGGGTTGAGCTCTGGTGAAAACCGTCTATACACTGTTCCATCTTTTTTCTATTGGAAATACATCAAATCACTTCACCAAAGTTTTATGCAAATCAGTCCAGTAGTTTTTCTGTAATCCCACTGACAAACAGACAAACGGCACCAAAAACATATAACCTCCTTAGGTAATAATCCGTTTTTAAACCAAATATCCCTTATTGTTGACAGTACATTTTCAGTTCTCTATGCAGTCTCTCTCCTCCTGGTGCTTTTCTTGTTTAATTCTCTCTCTGTCCTTTAGCCTTTAAAGTGTGAGGACTGGTGATCAGCTTACTGTTGTTGTAACAAGCCGATTAGCTGCAGGTTCACCTCTTACCACTGTAACAAGCCGATTAGCTGCAGGTTCATCTCTTACCACTGTAACAAGCCGATTAGCTGCAGGTTCACCTCTTACCACTGTAACAAGCCGATTAGCTGCAGGTTCATCTCTTACCACTGTAACAAGCCGATTAGCTGCAGGTTCATCTCTTACCACTGTAACAAGCCGATTAGCTGCAGGTTCACCTCTTACCACTGTAACAAGCCGATTAGCTGCAGGTTCACCTGTTACCACTGTAACAAGCCGATTAGCTGCAGGTTCACCTGTTACCACTGTAACAAGCCGATTAGCTGCAGGTTCACCTCTTACCACTGTAATAAGCCGATTAGCTGCAGATTCACCTGTTACCACTGTAATAAGCCGATTAGCAGCAGGTTCACCTGTTACCACTGTAACAAGCCGATTAGCAGCAGGTTCACCTGTTACCACTGTAACAAGCCGATTAGCTGCAGGTTCACCTGTTACCACTGTAACAAGCCGATTAGCTGCAGATTCACCTGTTACCACTGTAACAAGCCGATTAGCTGCAGATTCACCTCTTACCACTGTAACAAGCCGATTAGCTGCAGGTTCACCTGTTACCACTGTAACAAGCTGATTAGCTGCAGGTTCACCTGTTACCACTGTAACAAGCCGATTAGCTGCAGGTTCACCTCTTACCACTGTAACAAGCCGATTAGCTGCAGGTTCACCTCTTACCACTGTAACAAGCCGATTAGCTGCAGGTTCACCTCTTACCACTGTAACAAGCCGATTAGCTGCAGGTTCATCTCTTACCACTGTAACAAGCCGATTAGCTGCAGGTTAACCTCTTACCACTGTAACAAGCCGATTAGCTGCAGGTTCATCTCTTACCACTGTAACAAGCCGATTAGCTGCAGGTTCACCTCTTACCACTGTAACAAGCCGATTAGCTGCAGGTTCACCTCTTACCACTGTAACAAGCCGATTAGCAGCAGGTTCACCTCTTACCACTGTAACAAGCCGATTAGCAGCAGGTTCACCTGTTACCACTGTAACAAGCCGATTAGCTGCAGGTTCACCTCTTACCACTGTAACAAGCCGTTTAGCTGCAGGTTCATCTCTTACCACTGTAACAAGCCGATTAGCTGCAGGTTCACCTCTTACCACTGTAACAAGCCGATTAGCTGCAGGTTCACCTGTTACCACTGTAACAAGCCGATTAGCAGCAGGTTCACCTCTTACCACTGTAACAAGCCGATTAGCTGCAGGTTCACCTCTTACCACTGTAACAAGCCGATTAGCTGCAGGTTCACCTGTTACCACTGTAACAAGCCGATTAGCTGCAGGTTCACCTGTTACCACTGTAACAAGCCGATTAGCAGCAGGTTCACCTCTTACCACTGTAACAAGCCGATTAGCTGCAGGTTCACCTGTTACCACTGTAACAAGCCGATTAGCTGCAGGTTCACCTGTTACCACTGTAACAAGCCGATTAGCTGCAGGTTCACCTGTTACCACTGTAACAAGCCGATTAGCAGCAGGTTCACCTCTTACCACTGTAACAAGCCGATTAGCAGCAGGTTCACCTCTTACCACTGTAACAAGCCGATTAGCTGCAGGTTCACCTGTTACCACTGTAACAAGCCGATTAGCTGCAGGTTCACCTCTTACCACTGTAACAAGCCGATTAGCAGCAGGTTCACCTCTTACCACTGTAACAAGCCGATTAGCTGCAGGTTCACCTCTTACCACTGTAACAAGCCGATTAGCTGCAGGTTCACCTCTTACCACTGTAACAAGCCGATTAGCTGCAGGTTCACCTCTTACCACTGCTACTACTTCATTTCCTGCCCCTTCTGTCCTCCTCTCCCCGACCGCCTGCTCCTTTCATTTCACATGTTTTTCCACCTCCATTACTCTCCCCACTCTGTTCATTTATCACTCGGCCCCATCCACTCTCTCTCCACATATCCACCTACATCAATCTCTCTTTCCCTATTTCTCTTCCGTTGTCCATCTCTCTCTCTCCTCCCATCCCTTCTTCCTTCTCTCATCCTGTCTTACTTCTCTCACCCCTTCTCTCTCTTTCTCTCTCCTCACATGTCTTCCTGCTCTCTCTCCTCTCATCCCTTCTTCCTTTTCTCTCTCCTCTCATCCCTTCTTCCTTCCCTCTCTCCTCGCATGTCTTCCTTCTCTCTCTCCTCTCATCCGGTCTTCCTTCCCTCTCTCCTCGCATGTCTTCCTTGTCTCTCTCCTCTCATCCCTTCTTCCTTTTTTCTCTACTCTCATCCCTTCTTCCTTCTCTCTCCTCTCATCCCTTGTTTCTTCCCTCTCCTCCCTTCTTACTCCTTTCTCTCCCTCTCCACCTCCATTAATCTCTTTCCCAATTTATTTTCCCCTGTCCATCTCTCTCTCTCTCTCTCCTCTCATCCCTTCTTCCTTCTCTCTCTCCTCTTCCTCTTTACTCTCTCTCCATTACTTTCTCTCTCTCCGCTGGGTGTCCTGTTCCCTCTCTCTGGGAGTAGCAGACCTCCTGACGGCTCCCTATCGATCCTCCCGTCTTCCTCTCTTGCAGTCTCTCTCTCTCTCTTTCGTTGTCTCGCTCTCTCCCACACACACACACACACACACACACACACACACACACACACACATTAGGGTGACAAGATAAAAGGGCTTGTATGCCCTGAGGCAAAGCCAGCCGAACATGAGACCAGGGGCTCTCTCCTTCCTGTGTGATATCAAGAACAGAAACAACACTTAACAAACCCAAGCCTACAAACACAGGCCCCCTATCTGTGGCTAGAAAACCTCAACCCAGAAATTAGCATTTATTTACAACAAGTGTGTTTTATGTGAAAGTCAAGCTCTTGGTGAAATAACATGAATCTTGTGGAAACTGCTCTGGTCCAAACATTCCGGTGTGCCATTGCCTGAAAAAAACCTGAAGGCTACAAGCTCACTCAGGAAAATAAGGCTATTTATAATCTTTGCCTTGGGGGGGAATACTTGATGCAAACTAGCTGGAAGGCAACCCTGGTTTTTCTGTTCAAGCAAAGTTGGAGTTTGTGTTTGAAGGGTCAGTCTGTGATCCATATGTAAACAGAGTGGAAGCTAGCACCGCCAGAACCAATACAAGCCAGAAGTGGAGACTTTCTTCTAACAAGCACGGATTCTGTGCATTCACACGATGCTACACAGACCTAATTAGTTATAATGAATTAGGGCTACATATTAATTATTACATAATTATCTTACTCAATTTGATTGAATGAGATGTCGGCTCTTTGGTTCCATAACTGATCAACCATCCCTGATATTTAGACTACATTAATGTTAACTAAGTTCACTTGCTAGTTAGCATTAGCATATTACTTACATACACGGAAGCTTTGCCTATACAAAAAAGTGTGTGTCATTATTGTGGCACTGGTGTTGACTTGTTTACTGGCACAGAAACAAGGACGTTGCTACAGTTAGCAGCTAGCTAGCTACCTAAACAAAACTTTACAAAGGCGACGTTTGGACAATGTGCAGAGTCTGCTATTACACTCCACAAAATGCTCATCCATTCAAATCCCTCTTTTTGATTTAACCAAAGAGTGTGCCAATCAGAGGGGCCATGTCCGAGGTTCCGAGGTATCAGAGGTGCCGATTGTGCAAGAAGCCAACTTCAAACCCACAGCCAATCAGTGCTGCTCTGGGCTGAGCCAGGTCTCGTTATCCCATGTTTTCTCACAGGAAGGTCTCCTTGATGTTTGAGTTGGAGATGTTTGAGCTGGAGATGTTTGAGCTGGAGATGTTTGAGCTGGAGATGTTTGAGCTGGAGATGTTTGAGCTGGAGATGTTTGAGCTGGAGATGTTTGAGCTGGAGATGTTTGAGCTGGAGATGTGACTATGTGAGATTAGAAGACTGAAGTGAATCTTCCTGACTGCATCTACAGCCAAGCAATTATTTTTGAGTGTGGCAGAGTCGCCACAACAGTGTCATCTTGAACCTTTTTTTAATTTGTTTTAATGAGGCTATGAAATGTTTACAAACTATGCATTGTGGTATAATAAACAAATGGTATCATGAGTCTACTACATGTGCTTGGTTATCAAGGAAAATGGACATATTACTGATGATTTTGGCATGTGTATTTCTCAACTCAAAACATGCAGACTTAAATGACCATAAAAATAAAAAATAAATGTACAGGACTGTTTTCAGTGCCAGTAAAAATGTTTGCTAATTGTTTTATTAAATTAAATTGCAGCCTTTTGTGCTTATATCATTGCAAAGACTGACATTGCGCTTGCAATTAGATTAATTGTGCAGCACTAATTTGGATGGCCTCCTCGGGGTGAGCAGCACTCTAACGGGCTGCAGGGCATCACTTACTTCAACTGTCACAACATTGCTGAATGTGCTTCTTCTACAAGTCTGAGCTTTGCCGTTCAACCATGCGCTGCCAACATAATTTACAGGGAAAGGTTGACATTTTGAGTTTTGACTTAGTTATTTTTTTATTCAGTGTTCTTGTCACATATTGGGAAACACATTTGTTTACTGCCATTCCTTGCAGGGAGCAGTACCCATAGACTTCAATGAGGATTGCTATGAATACTAACAAGCCCTTCTTACAGCCGTTTGAGACTGAGTGCAGAAAGTTTTGCTTACTGCTATTAAGACAACCGCCTGGTAACATAAGCTTATGCTGCCTTCATAATGTTCACTGTGCCAACAGATTCCAGCTTAAAGCTGCACTTGGCTACAACTGTATGTAAAAATACACGCATCTTATCAGCCACACAAAATGTTTGGCTGCTAAATTACATTACATACACACAAGATAGCCAGTTGGATTCAATGATATATGTTTAATGTTCTTATTTAAAGTCCCTGGA
The DNA here is from genome assembly GCF_964638095.1 of Poromitra crassiceps. Lineage (NCBI taxonomy): Eukaryota > Metazoa > Chordata > Actinopteri > Beryciformes > Melamphaidae > Poromitra > Poromitra crassiceps. The sequence continues at coordinate 25,576,380 of NC_139629.1, forward strand.
AACCAAAATCCACAAAAACGTTCTAACTATGTTATTTAGGGTCTTATGTTAGTAATTGTGTGTCTCAGAAATTATTATACATTACTTTCAACCCAAAGCCTTAAAATCGACACTTTTCTACAAGATTCTACAAGATACTTCCTCATTGAAGAGAGCAGTGCGCGAGGTGCCCAAATGCAAAATCTTATGACGTCATAAGCTCTATATAACCTTTGTACACACGCGCAACCCGCAGTCCCGCACATTCTGCCTCCATCTCTCTTCAGAGTTCTAGTGGTCCCACACCTTTTTGCAGCTAGCTAACTACGCATTGCGTCAACACAAAGGCTCTTTTAAGAACCAACATCTATCTATCTATCTATCTATCTGTCTATCTGCGAGTTTATCGCTTAGACTCGTCGGCGGTGTGTAGGAACCTTGAGAGGGAGAAATCTCTGCTCTGCCTGCGAGTGCACAGCGCTGCTGTGTGTGAGTCAGTGTGTGTGTGCGCGCGTGCAGACAGATAGACAGATAGACAGATGACCGTCAGTACGCTATGCACAGAGCAACGCGCGAACACACACACACACACACCATCTCTCTCTCTTTCTCTCTCTCTCGGAGGAGAGGAGACGGTCTCCTTCGAGAGAGAGAGAAAGAGAGAGAAATTTCCCTGCTGCAGACGGGACACACCCACACATTCCGCAGGAGAAAATACACTCTAAAAAATAATTGATTCTCATGACTTTTGCCATGACTGTCAAACCTAAATTTATATACTTTGCGACGTTCATCATCGTTCAAATTTGGCTGGTGGCTTATTAACATAGGCTCCAGTGATGTGATGAACTCAAAATGCTAAATAATAATAACATATTTCTGGTTTCCAGGGACTTTAAGTTAAGTTAAGTTACCCTTTATTTATCCCCTTGGGGAAATTCATCCTCTGCATTTGACCCATCCTCTACTAGGAACCTTCCTAGAACTAGGAGCAGTGGGCAGCCACTGTGCAGCGCCCGGGGACCAACTCCAGTTCTTTTGCCAGTACCTTGGTCAGGGGCCACTGACAGGAGTATTAACTCTAACATACATGTCTTTCCTTTGATGGTGGGAGGAAACCGGAGCACCCGGAGAAAACCCACACGGACACGGGGAGAACATGCAAACTCCACACAGAAAGGACCTGGGACGGACCGGGGTTCAAACCCTGGACCTTCTTGCTGTGAGGCAACAGTGTTAACTAGGGATGCACCGATCGATCGGCACGTGACCGGAAATGGCCGATTTTCACGTGATCGGCCTCGATCGGTGATCTGTTCCGGTCACTCTAAATAGCCGATTCTGTGAGCCGATTTTCACATGACGTGCGCGCACCCCAAAGCACCGAGACAGGCACCCAGCCACCACACCACACACGCCAGCATACCTTCCTCGTTGTGGATTTTTTTCACCGTCAGTGAAGTAGACAAAGCTCGCAGTTTGTCACACATGCAAGTCGAAAATAAGCCGTGGAGACAGAGATGCGGCCGAGTCCCGCTCGGCTGGAGTCCAGTCAGAGCGGCTCGCTTCACCTCACTGGCCCCTCTCTCTCTGCTCTCTCTCCCCGGGAAGCGGTGCTCCAGCAACCCGCCACCGCGCACAGCCGGCTTGGCGAGGTGAACGCGAGCATTGTGTCCAGTATGATAACCATTCCCCGACCTGCTTTTCCATTCCACATCAGCGCTGCTGCCTCAGCCTGTCAAGTCATGTTGTAACGTGACGTGGCTACAGGAGAGACTATTTGTTTCGTATTGCAAATAGAACGACATGAGAACGACGGACATAATAATAAAAATGCATCGGACTCACAAGTGTGCAACGTTTTCTGTGCGTGACGATATTTTTTCGGATGGCAGATAAAAATACGCATACCAAACTTCGGACTGTGTGTAAACTCCGCCTGATATTCAGACTGAAGATCGTTACTGTAACTCATAAACTCATTTCCCCTCTACTCAAGAGGACTGGTCTGGAGCCAGTCTATAAACTCCTTGTCCATGGATCATTTTGATGTTCTGTTGCACCTGTTTTCTTTTGGAAAAGTAAATGCATGATAGCTGTGGGATATAGGCTATTGGATTTAATTTAATTTTTGTATTCATTGTATTTGCACAAAAAAGCTCTGTCCAGTAGCCTAAGCTGGAACACTTTTATTTTGAGATGTGTTTGAGTGAGAAGGTCCTACTTCATGCAAATGATAATTGTTTATTTGTTTATTTGGATCCCCATTAGATGTAAGAATTGTTCTATGAATCTTAATTTTTAAACAAAGTTACAAAAACGTTTGTGTAAGCTGTCAATTGTTGTTTTTAGAAAAAAAAATCGGAATCGGCAAAAATTGGTATCGGCAAGTCAGACTATTCAAAAATCGGAAATCGGAATCGGCCAAGAAAATGGCAATCGGTGCATCCCTAGTGTTAACCACTGAGCCACCGTCTTATATTAACATGTAAGCAATGTGCTGTACATGTATGTCTATATTTGCTGTAAGCATAGCATCTTTTTTGTTGTTATTTTTATTTGTTGTTGTAGTCTTTACCCCACTGAGGCCTTGGCGTGGGGTGGGCAGGGAGGGAGTTCTTTGCTTGTAAACTGAAAAGCTATAAAGTGTTGGAAAAAAAGTTTGGCTGCAATTGAATCCCATCTCCACTAACTAAGCAACCATAGATTTGCTTTAGGCCTTGGCCACACTGATCCGTCAGAAAATGGACAGAACGGATAGACGGATAGATTTATGTCCGTTGCATGTACAAGTAACCTACTTGTACAGCAGGTGGCGGTAAGTGTTACAGGTGCCCGGGTTGGGCACCAGGGTAACAGTTAAGTTGTCTGTATTAAACAGTAGAAAGGAGGAGAGACAGGAGACGTTATGTATCGTTTCTTCAGGCAGGCTTTCCTCTGTTTTATTAAACAGCATGTTTTCATTTAACTCTGGTTTTCTCTCATTTCTTATTTTCTTCAAAAATCATCTTAAACAACCATACAATACAAAATACCATATTCTCATATTTCCATATTCACATATTTCCATATTTTCATATTCACATATTTATATGCTCAAGATTCAGTAATCTGAATTAGTAATCTCTAGTTACTATGAATCTACAATGTATCACTACTAAAAGTGCATCAGTTTCACCCAAGAGCTGGTGTAAGGTCATTGTGGTACTGTAACCCACATTTAGTAATTACCCTGTTTAGGCATAGAAGTAATCAAACATCTGATGTATAATTGAAAGCCTACTGGTACGAAACAAAACTACACAGCTAAATTAACATTACATTCACATTACATTATCACCTTTAAACCTTACATTTCCCAAGTGCATGTAGAACTCAAACATAACAATTTCAGTCAAAATACAAGGTGTCAAGGAGTCTTCCATTTTAGTCTTTCCTTAAAATAAAGTGTCAGAGAGCTGTAGAGTGACAATGTAACACACTGGCGGCACGAACGCCATTTTAGCACGGCCGACCCGCACGCACGCCAAGACCAGTGCGCCCGGACATGTTGAATGAGGAAATACCCCACGTTTGCTAAGTCACCAAACATGCATTTCTAACATCCAACTCAACAACAAACGTCATGCTCATGAAGTCAGACATATTATCTTTACATTCTGTGCATTGTATAGCGACAACACCACCACTAACCTGTATTAAACAGTAGAAAGGAGGAGAGACAGGAGACGTTATGTATCGTTTCTTCAGGCAGGCTTTCCTCTGAAGGACGGAAGCCGGCTTGCACTACAACTAGCGCTCCCGAAACGGAATCTCCCCCTGCTGGCGTAACTCGGAAGTATACTTGACAGGCATAGAGCACACTATGAAATTTGGTTCACCCAAACAAAATATCTATAGGTTCAAACGCAAAATGTGACCATAATACATCACTAAATCTAAACACAAATTGTGACCATACTTTGTGTGTGTCACATAAGCACCTTGAAGGTGTCAGCGACCCGCCTATAAACCGAGAGAAGAAGAAAGCTGGCGTCAGCTAGCTGTTAGCTCTGTGCGCTACGTTACTTATGTGGCAATAAAATGCCACCGAATGACCAGATTAGATGGTGAAATCAGACGGTGACACTGACTATCACGTTGTACAACAGCGGGTTCATCCCTCTTCAACTTTCTGTCCATCAAAACGTATGCAAATTTTCTGGATACGTACGCTTCTAAGTGCTCCACGGACAGTCGGACAGCTGACATTGAAAATGAATGGAAGTGAACAGAGAAATGAACGCACACGGACAGACACCATGGATCAGTGTGGCCAAGGCCTTAGATTCAGATTCACTTTTATTGCCACAGTAGGTCATCAGATTACACACTGTTTATTTGCCTAAATAAATTCTAGTGTTGCTATCGACCCTTCTGTCCATACAAAGTGATGACTTAGTAGCCATTAGTATCCTTAACTCCACAAAGTGACCAACAAGACTTAAAGCACAGACATGAACTGTTTGTAATGTGTGATTTAACCCCGTCTGTCTATGCTTGTTTATATCCCTGTCTCACTAATTGCCTTCTGGCCTCTTGAGTTGTTTTTTGCGTTTGGTGAGCCAAAGACAATGTTCCACCTCGGTGGACAATAAAGTTATATTCAATTCAATTCAATTCAATCAAAATGTCAAACTTCTCCTCTGGTCTCTCCTGGTTCTTTGGTATAAAGCATCACAGACAGCCACTTGGTGAACATGAGTGTTGAGGTTTACTGGATTTCTCATTATAGAAGTAGAATTCTGATGCCGTTTGGAGCCAGTGTTGTAGTCGAGTCACTCTGAGTCGAGGCTCCAGTGTTCAGTGTTACGAGTCTGAGTCAAAGTCCAAGTCACCGAAGAACAGTCCAAGTCCCCATTACCTGAGTGGGCCTCCAGAGTTACTGAACATGGGCGTGACTTCACATTTTTAGGTGGAACATACATGCCTGCCCTGCACGAAACTGAATAATGTCACGGTATTAATATAGCTATCAATATCTTATGCCAAATTATTCGGGACTATTACCCACAAAAAATATCTATCAATTGAAAAGTCCAAGTCCTCATCTCCAAATTCAGATTCTGAATGCATGAACATCTCGGGTCCAAGTCCAAGTCATCACTGCTCAAGTCCAAGTCATCACTGCTCAAGTCCAAGTTCCGGACTCCAAACACTGTTTAGTCGATACAAAGATACCTAGTGCAGAAATTGGAACCTCCAAAGTAAATCAGTGTTATTGTCACAAGATAACCTGTCTCTTGTAGCAGCTGTCACAGTCCAAATCTGAAGTATAATGCTTTTATCCAAAAAGCACCTCACAGCAAACCAACTGCCTACATCTCCAGTGGGAATTCAACCCCTCACCATGGCGGCGTTAGTGCCATGCTCAAGCCAGCGCGTGGCCCCCAGGCTAACAAGAGCCTGTCAGGAATCAATACCTGGCATGAAGAACGACATGACGTTCAGCTGCTGAAGCCACATCAATCATGCTGTTACCATTAGCTCATCTGCCTGCCGACACCAAACTCTCTCTCTGCCTCTCTCTCTCTCTCTCTCTCTCTGCCTCTCTCTCTCTCTCTGCCTCTCTCTCTCTCTCTCTCTCTCTCTCTGCCTCTCTCTCTCTCTCTCTCTCTCTCTCTCTCTCCCTCCCTCCCTCTCTCTCTGCCAGCTCAGCGGATGCCCCTTGTCACAGCTCCTATTTCAGCCTTCTGAAGTTTCCTAATTGATCGCAATTAGAGCCGCTACAGAGAGAAGGGGTGGGGTGGGCAGACAAAAGGAGATGGGGAGAGAAAGTGTGTGTGTGTGTGTGTGTGTGTGTGTGTGTGTGTGTGTGTGTGTGTGTGTGTGTGCGCGCGCGTGCGTGCACGTGAGAGAGAGATTAAAATCAATGAGCCTGCATTGAGAGTGGCCATATTAGCAACTGGACTGCACTGAGCACAGACTGCTGGGGTAATAACAGCAGAGACAGAGACAGACAGACATAAGATGAGAGACACAGAGAGAAGGTGAGACAGGGAGACGGAAGAAGAACATGACAGAGTGAAGATGTGGCTGTTAAGAGGGTTTTAAGAGAGAGAGACATATTGAGAAGGACGTTTGACATGAGCGAGAGACAGAGAGAGAGACAGAGAGAGAGAGAGACACAGAGAGAGCGAGAGAGATAGACACAGAGAGAGAGAGAGAGAGAGAGAGAGAGAGAGAGAGAGAGAGAGAGAGAGAGATAGACAGAGAGAGAGAGAGAGAGGGCAACCTTTACCCAAACTTTTGGAGTGCTAAGACCTTTCAAACGAAGGAGCTAAAGCAGCTAGTATAGCCTGGCCGGTCAGAATCAAACATTGGGTTGGCATTGTACGTTTCTGCAATCCACAGATACATAAGAGTATGAACCAAAAACATGTTACATATCACGTGTGTAGATACATGAATATTCACGTTATAGAGGCTGTTATTGAAATAGTGTGCTAGCCAAGAAGGGCCTTTCATAACGCAGAGCCGTGTTCGCATCACAGCGCGTTCAAAGTCCCTTTCAACATTCAACGTTCTAAAGACATTTCAACCGTTTGTCACATTTAACGTTTTTGTTATTCAAGCCGAATCAAACCATAATCCTAATTTTAACCAAAGATGTTTCACTTGTCTAACCATAACTACAGTTGTTAACGTTGATTTAAATTGACGTTGAGATTGTACGTATGTATCCCTGGTGTGCTTGTGTAGATCATCTTCTCCACACACACATTCATAAAGTAAAGAAGCGCAGAGGGAGAGAGGATCATAGAGCCAAAAACCCTTTAGATCCGTGAGAGAAAGAAGGAGAAAAAAGAAAAAGACCATTTTAAGATGCACCAAAAAAGGCAGAAGGACACAGGAGGAGACAAAGATGGGGGATAAGTTAGGATAAGAGAGAGAGACAGGAATGTAGAAGAATGTGTGTGGGGGTGTGTGTGTGGGGGGGGAAAGAGAGAGTGTGTGTGTGTGTGTGGGGGGGGGAGGGGGGAGAGAGAGTGTGTGTGTGTGTGGGGGGGGAGAGATTTGTAATAGAGAGAGAGAGAGAGATAGGCAGAATGATAAAGAAAGAGTAACAATAGTGCCAAAGCTTCTTCCATCCTCCTTGCAAACGTGCCTGATCCATTTAAATTCCTCTCCATTGTCATTACAATCTAGGCCTAACCCCCCGAACACACGCACATCCACATGCACGCACGCGCATGCACGCGCACACGCACGCGGGCACGCACACGCGCGCGCACACACGCACACACACACGCACAGACACACCATCCCATCCCACTCATGCATCCTCTCTAATCCCCATCAATGGCATGCACACGCACACACGCGCCGCACACACACACACACACACACACACAGACACACACACACACACACACACACACACACACAGAATGTTTGTTGGAAAGCTAGGCTGGCGTTTCCCCAGACTGCAGATGTCATGTGACCCCGGCCATGCTAACATGGGTGTGGAATAGCAAGCAGCTTGTCAGCGAGCATCTAGCGTCTTGTCGACAACGCCTGGCTCGCAGCTCGTCAACATGATAGCTGATTGGCCGGCGTTAATGCTGTTTGTTGTCTGGGCGCTCCCCGGTCAGCGCCGCTGCCGGCCGCACAGCCCCCGCTTGTCAACAATGGTATCTTCCAGAGCAGACGCAGGGCGCTGGCTGGCGTTAGCGCTGCCAAGGTTGCCTGGTTACAGATGTGACTGACAGCAACAACAGAGAGGCCAGGATGGGAAATAACGCCTTGTCAGCGCGGTCAGGACATGCCTGGCTTAACCACTTATCACAAATGACACTATATTTGCACATAATAATATATGTGCAAATAATAAACTGTGCATGTACAAAATGATGTTGTAAATAATCAACTCATCCACAACCGATGTATAGCACCTGTAGCACCCACCTGGCTGATATACGGCTGTCAGATTGCTGCAGAATGTCTGCCTGTCTGCCTGCCTGCCTGCCTGCCTGTCTGTCTGCCTGTCTGTCTGTCTGCCTGTCTGTCTGTCTGTCTGTCTGCCTGCCTGTCTGCCTGCCTGTCTGTCTGTCTGTCTGCCTGTCTGCCTGCCTGTCTGCCTGTCTGTCTGCCTGTCTGTCTGCCTGCCTGTCTGTCTGTCTGCCTGCCTGTGTGCCTGCCTGTCTGTCTGTCTGTCTGCCTGCGTGCCTGCCTGTCTGTCTGCCTGCCTGTCTGCCTGCCTGCCTGCCTGTCTGTCTGTCTGCCTGCCTGCCTGTCTGTCTGTCTGTCTGTCTGCCTGCCTGTCTGTCTGCCTGTCTGCCTGTCTGTCTGCCTGCCTGCCTGTCTGTCTGTCTGTCTGTCTGTCTGTCTGCCTGCCTGTGTGCCTGCCTGTCTGCCTGTCTGCCTGTCTGTCTGCCTGCCTGTCTGTCTGTCTGTCTGTCTGTCTGCCTGCCTGTGTGCCTGCCTGCCTGCCTGTCTGTCTGTCTGTCTGCCTGCCTGTCTGTCTGCCTGCCTGCCTGTCTGTCTGTCTGTCTGTCTGCCTGCCTGCTTCCCTCTTGCACTGGACTGTCACTGAAGCATCATGCCTCCTGTTGTATGCGTCTCTGCAGAGTGATTGAAGAGCAGCAGAGCTCATGTGTCTTGGGAGGTTGATTGTAAAGGATGTAGAGGCAGGCTCAGAGCGGAGCTGTCTGTCCTTGTTTAGTCAGGATTTATATAGGCTCAGCTCACGAGCCTATTCTTCTCCCATTGGGCTGTTTAGCTAGCAAAGTCAGCTCAAAAGCCATTTAGCACAACACACTGCAAAACATGACAACATCAACATCCTGATACCTTCTTTCATTCTATTTGTAGACACATTATCACTGTACTGGCTACTAATACATTTCACTAAATCCATGCCAATATCACCACCATACAACAATCAAGACTATTTCACTTTAACACAGATGTCCTGAAACTAGTTACATTATGATGCCCTGAAACATCTAGTTACATTATCGTGAAACTAGTTACATTATCGTGAAACTAGTTACATTATCCTGAAACTAGTTACATTATCCTGAAACTAGTTACGTTATCCTGAAACTAGTTACGTTATCGTGAAACTAGTTACGTTATCCTGAAACTCGTTACGTTATCCTGAAACTCGTTACGTTATCCTGAAACTAGTTACGTTATCCTGAAACTAGTTACGTTATCCTGAAACTAGTTACGTTATCCTGAAACTAGTTACGTTATCCTGAAACTAGTTACGTTATCCTGAAACTAGTTACGTTATCCTGAAACTAGTTACGTTATCCTGAAACTAGTTACGTTATCCTGAAACTAGTTACGTTATCCTGAAACTAGTTACGTTATCCTGAAACTAGTTACGTTATCCTGAAACTAGTTACGTTATCCTGAAACTAGTTACGTTATCCTGAAACTAGTTACGTTATCCTGAAATGAGTTACATTATCCTGAAACTAGTTACATTATCCTGAAATTAGTTACATTATGCTGAAACTAGTTACGTTATGCTGAAACTAGTTACATTATCCTGAAACTAAAAACTAGTTACATTATCCTGAAACTAGTTACATTATCGTGAAACTAGTTACATTATGCTGAAACTAGTTACATTATCCTGAAACTAGTTACATTATGCTGAAACTAGTTACATTATGCTGAAACTAGTTACATTATCCTGAAACTAGTTACATTATGCTGAAACTAGTTACATTATCCTGAAACTAGTTACATTATCCTGAAACTAGTTACGTTATGCTGAAACTAGTTACATTATCCTGAAACTAAAAACTAGTTATATTATGCTGAAACTAGTTACATTATCCTGAAACTAGTTACGTTATGCTGAAACTAGTTACATTATCCTGAAACTAAAAACTAGTTACATTATGGTGAAACTAGTTACGTTATGCTGAAACTAGTTACATTATCCTGAAACTAAAAACTAGTTACATTATCCTGAAACTAGTTACGTTATGCTGAAACTAGTTACATTATCCTGAAACTAAAAACTAGTTACATTATGCTGAAACTAGTTACATTATGCTGAAACTAGTTACGTTATGCTGAAACTAGTTACATTATCCTGAAACTAAAAACTAGTTACATTATGCTGAAACTAGTTACGTACATTATGCTGAAACTAGTTACATTATCCTGAAACTAGTTACATTATGCTGAAACTAGTTACATTATGCTGAAACTAGTTACATTATCCTGAAACTAGTAACATTATCCTGAAACTAGTTACGTTATGCTGAAACTAGTTACATTATCCTGAAACTAAAAACTAGTTACATTATGGTGAAACTAGTTACATTATGCTGAAACTAGTTACATTATGGTGAAACTAGTTACATTATGCTGAAACTAGTTACATTATGCTGAAACTAGTTACATTATGCTGAAACTAGTTACATTATGGTGAAACTAGTTACATTATCCTGAAACTAGTTACATTATGCTGAAACTAGTTACATTATGCTGAAACTAGTTACATTATGCTGAAACTAGTTACATTATGCTGAAACTAGTTACATTATCCTGAAACTAGTTACATTATGGTGAAACTAGTTACATTATGGTGAAAGAGTGGCACATTTGCTGGAAGTCGTACAATAGCGAGTGCAGTCAGATGAATTCACACAAAACAAGTTGATCAGTTCCTGCAGTGGCTATGCTATTCTTCTCAAGTCATCTCTTATTCTTATTCAATCTTCAAGTCAAATCTTTCTTAAAACAAATTGGCCAGTCGAATGGGAAAAGGTTGCTTGTTCCGATTCAACTTGTTTCAGACACTTTAAGAGGAGACCATTTTAAAACTTAATGTGATATTAAATTAATTGTGGTGCATTCTCTGGCACTCTAAATCTAAAACGTAGAAAATGGACAGCCAGGCTTGTTTTAAAAGAAAGAAATAATTTGGGAAAGGAAAAAGCCTAGACGGTGTCTGCCTGTGTGCCGTGATAACTAATGAATTCTATTATGAGATGCTGTTGGCAATAAAAGAGATTTTACAGATTCTACAAAGGAGAAAAAAACATCCTGATTCTTCACATAATGAGAAAACTGAAGAGCTCTCAGGTCATTCTGAATCTATTAGAACAGAACAGCTCCTGGGCAATGTGCAGACAGAGACAGACAGAGAAAGAGACAGACAGACAGACGGAGAGACAGACAGACAGAGACAGACAGACAGACAGACAGACAGACAGACATAGAAAGAGACAGACAGAGAGACAGACAGACAGACAGAGAGACAGACAGACAGACAGACAGACAGACAGACAGACAGAGAGACAGACAGGCAGACACAGAGAAAGCGAGAGCCAGAATAAACGTTGTTATACTTGTTAGAACTAAAAGTCAATTTCCAACCATTTGCAATAAGTCACACACCAGTACAGGGAACAATGTGGACAAAGGAATGACGTTTAGATCTAAAATAGGTGAGTGAGTGTGTGTGTGTGTGTGTGTGTGTGTGTGTGTGTGTGTGTGTGTGTGTGTGTGTGTGAGAATGAGAGGCAGAGAGAGAGGGGGGGAAAGGACACTGCCTGTGTGTGTGTGTGTGTGTGAGTGAGAGGTGATTCTGGCGACAGGGCGACCCGGAGGGATCAAAACACACTATCTCACATTACCTCTGCGAGCACACACACACACACACACACACACACACACACACACACACGAGAGATGCACATCTGCAAGTGTATGTGACGCATGGTCGTGTCTACAAAGCATCTCGCCGACCTGCATGCCGAAGGGCGCTTGCCTTACAGTGGCCAGAGAGAGAGAGAGAGAGAGAGAGAGAGAGGATGGTTAATAATATGATGGATGTCCCCATGTATTGCAGCATCTAGAAGGGGGGTGGGGTAGTGGACTGTGTGTGTGTGTGTGTGTGTGTGTGTGTGTGTGTGTGTGTGTGTGTGTGTGTGTGTGTGTGTGTGTGTGTGTGTGTGTGTGTGTGTGTGTGTGTGTGCGTGTGCGTGCGCATGACAGAAGTCCCGGAATGTTCTGAGCATGCTTGATTGCGACCGTTTTGGGTTTGGGCACAAACCACGTGTTCAGACTTCATGTGACCTTTATGTACCTTGTGATGCCATAATGTATGCAAATTGATGCCAATGTATGCAGGAAATGCAGTGTTTCGATTGACCACATCGAGTCGATCGGACGAATGGTTCTTGAGATATGTGAAGGACATAGATAAATACATGCACGCAGAGTAGACCGTCCTGCCATTATAGATAGATTTGAGATAGGCAGGCTATAAACATGAGGTAATAAAGATGTCAGTATTAAATATTTGCCATATCAACTAAGTACCCACAACAGACAAAGAACTGGACATCAGATACACTAATTGTATATCACTTATTTGTGTATCTGTTACACAAATATATGAAATCCCGATATAACACGCATGTAAAACAAAATCAATCATTTTGCAATACAATTCTTTACTAACTAAATTGAAGTCCATCCGAGATATATGAATAATAAATCACAGGCAATCTCGTGTTTGTGAATTTGGTCTCTGTGTTCATTGTGATTAGGTAACATGACATATGCCTCGCCGCAAACCAAATCTCCCACTAGGGGGAGTGAAGTCTTGAACTTGAACCCAATTACAGTTGGTGTGAAGAACAGAATCAGCCCGTAATTAGATTGCATTCCACCTGGCTGCCAGCGGTAGCCTGAAGCCCGGTCCAAATCCCCGGACCAGCTTGGGGGAAATGTGTTTGGGGAAAGTAAATGAGTGATGCTCTCCCTTCCCTCATCAGCTACTGTCGAGGTGCCCTTGAGCAAGGCCCTTAGCCCCCGGCTCCTCTAGCCCAGCTGCTGAGTGAGCGACAATTTACATGCTGATTTTGTATGCAAATCTCTGCCGTCATTTGAGGTGAAAACACAACCCTGTCAAAGTGAGGCTGCAGACTTTTCTGTTTGAAAAAGAGTGGCACTCCATTTTAAAGTCATGTTGAGCTGTTGTAGTAGTTTGAGTCTATCTTCCTCCATGATAAAAACCCTCCAATCACTCATTGTGAGTGAGCACCGTCCTTCAGATGAGACGTTAAACCGAGGTTCTGACTCTGTGGTCATTAAAGACCCCATCGGCACTCTTTAACCCCGGTGCTATGAAGGTTGTAACCCTGGTACCCTGGAGGGTGTAACCCCGGTGCCCTGGAGGGTGTAACCCCAGTGCTCTGAGGAGTGTAACCCTGGTACCCTGGAGGGTGTAACCCCGGTGCCCTGAGGAGTGTAACCCCCGGTGCTCTGAGGAGTGTAACCCCGGTGCCCTGGAGGAGTGTAACCCCAGTGCTCTGAGGAGTGTAACCCCGGTGCCCTGAGGAGTGTAACCCCCGGTGCTCTGAGGAGTGTAACCCCGGTGCTCTGAGGAGTGTAACCCCGGTGCTCTGAGGAGTGTAACCCCGGTGCTCTGAGGAGTGTAACCCCGGTGCCCTGGGGGGTGTAACCCTGGTGCCCTGGGGGGTGTAACCCCGGTGCCCTGGGGGGTGTAACCCCGGTGCCCTGGGGGGTGTAACCCTGGTGCTCTGGGGGGTGTAACCCTGGTGCCCTGGGGGGTGTAACCCCGGTGCTCTGGGGGGTGTAACCCTGGTGCCCTGGGGGGTGTAACCTCGGTGCCCTGGGGGGTGTCACCCCAGTGCCCTGGAGGGTGTCACCCCGGTGCCCTGGAGGGTGTAACCCCTGATTGCCCGGTTTTCCTATGAAGACGCGGAAGTAATCCTAAAAGCTGTAGTTCCTCAAATGACCACTTGAGGCAGGGCCCGTGAGCATCTTTACAGCCTGGACAGAAACACGGTTTTGGTCTATATAGCTAATTTCACCTTTTCATAACAACTGTGAGAGGGTCATTATCGTGCTTGCTGAAAGCAAGGCACAATCTATAAACATAATAACCGACACATTTTTCACACCACATGCCATACCTCAAAACGTAAGGCTCATTGATGGAGGAGTTGCTATGACTTCTTTGCTAAGGGCTTCGGCAAGCGGTCTGGGCGCTATTCACCATTAAGCGCCACCAACTGAGAAAGTTGGTCGCACCAGTGCTACCAGTGGAAAGGTTAGTCTGGAGCCCTGGATCACACATCACAGATTTGATGGTTTTATGATGAAGGACGATACACAGCCAGGATACTAGCAGAGTTCAACAGGACTTAACTGCACACTGCTGGCTGAATGGAGGGAGCTGTGTGGTGTTCAAAGCATAGCAGTGGGCGCTGGACTTCCCCTGCCTGTAACCTTAGAGTGCTGAGCTGTCGCTATGAACGCAAGGCACCAACGGCCTGCAAGGAATCCAGCTATCTGTCTACGTGTGTGTCCTGTCTGCATGTGTCCTGTGTGTGTGTGTGTGTGTGTGTGTGTGTGTGTGTGTGTGTGTGTGTGTCCTGTCTGCGTGCGTCGTGTGTGTGTGTGTGTGTGTGTGTGTGTGTGCGTGTGTTCTTGTACAGCTATCTTATTGAGGACCAATGTGAGTTATATACCTGGGAAGTGAGGACATTTTAAGTGGGCCGGCCCTCACTTTCTCACACACCTTCAAAGGGCTGTTTGAAGGTGAGGACTTAGGTTGGGTTTAAGTTAGCTTGATGGTTAGCGTTAGGGTTAAGGTAAGGGTTAGGGCTCGGGTTAGTCAGGCATGCAGGTGTGACGGTTAAGGTTAGGGGTTTGGAATAATTATGTCAATGAACGTCCTCAATAAAACACAGTAGCTGTACAGTACAACAAGTGTGTGTGTGTGTGTGTGTGTGTGTGTGTGTGTGTGTGTGTGTGTGTGTGTGTGTGTGTGTGTGAGCATGCGTCCACATTTCTGTGTTTCTGTATCCGACTGTCGACATGTGTGTGTCGCTGGCATTTCTGCTCAGAGGAACCCAATCCACCTTCTTAGAGTCCTTTCAACACACACACACACACACACACACACACACACACCCTACTGCTGACACATGTACGTCACCACGACAACCAGATACAGCCCACATGTACGTCACCACGACAACCAGATACAGCCCACATGCTGACAGACAAGCAGAGAGCACCAGACCAGAGTTTCTCAACCTGCTTTTTATGAGCGCAAACTTCAATAAAGTGCTTGACTTGACTTGATCATTTTTAATTTATCCATGAAATCGTATTGAACAATGTTTCTGAACCCAAGCAGCACAACAACTCAAAGCAGTTCGATGAGGACTTCTGCACTAAACAGGGTTCCCACATCTTCTTAACCCATTGATACCTGATGCAGCATTTGCGTGTATATACCTACTTTGTGTGCGTATCCCTTTAAGACCGCGAACCGCGTCACGCGGTTCGCGGTCTTAAAGGGATACGCACACAAATGCTGCATCAGGTATCAATGGGTTAAAGGTCAAAATATACCAGGCCCAATTCCCTCCAATTCAAGGAGCCAACACAGCATAAGCCTGAGACACAGATGGAGGTTCATTAGTTACACTGAGATGAGTTCTAAGGAGGACTAGCAGCTTTACACAAGCTCACAGACAACAAGTAAAAAGAGAAAGAGGTGTGAACGTGTGATAAGGAGGACTAGCAGCTTTACACAAGCTCACAGACAACAAGTGAAAAGAGAAAGAGGTGTGAACGTGTGATAAGGAGGACTAGCAGCTTTACACAAGCTCACAGACAACAAGTAAAAAGAGAAAGAGGTGTGAACGTGTGATAAGGAGGACTAGCAGCTTTACACAAGCTCACAGACAACAAGTAAAAAGAGAAAGAGGTGTGAACGTGTGATAAGGAGGACTAGCAGCTTTACACAAGCTCACAGACAACAAGTGAAAAGAGAAAGAGGTGTGAACGTGTGATAAGGAGGACTAGCAGCTTTACACAAGCTCACAGACAACAAGTGAAAAGAGAAAGAGGTGTGAACGTGTGATAAGGAGGACTAGCAGCTTTACACAAGCTCACAGACAACAAGTAAAAAGAGAAAGAGGTGTGAACGTGTGATAAGGAGGACTAGCAGCTTTACACAAGCTCACAGACAACAAGTAAAAAGAGAAAGAGGTGTGAACGTGTGATAAGGAGGACTAGCAGCTTTACACAAGCTCACAGACAACAAGTAAAAAGAGAAAGAGGTGTGAACGTGTGATAAGGAGGACTAGCAGCTTTACACAAGCTCACAGACAACAAGTAAAAAGAGAAAGAGGTGTGAACGTGTGATAAGGAGGACTAGCAGCTTTACACAAGCTCACAGACAACAAGTAAAAAGAGAAAGAGGTGTGAACGTGTGATAAGGAGGACTAGCAGCTTTACACAAGCTCACAGACAACAAGTAAAAAGAGAAAGAGGTGTGAACGTGTGACCACTTCTCAACTGTGCCGTGTTACACATAGAGACAGTCCGCATGTCTGGGAACGCCCACAAAATGTTAAACGGCTGGCGCGCGAGTGGGGTAAAACCGCCCATATATCTCATGGGCTGATTCACCAAAGGACGGTGCTGCGGCTCTAAACTACATGTTTGGGGGTTCTAGAGCAGAACACAAGACGTCTGCTCAGATGTGCGTTTACTGCGGTGGTTAAATCCCCGATCGTGTCTGCCTGGGCTGGGCTATCGGCTCAATTCTAACTTTGCTGAATGGATAGAACGGGGGAATTTACCCCACCCTGACCCCGCCCCCAGGCTAAGCCAGCGTCTATTGTGGGCGTTCCTAGAGCCTGTATGGGCGTTCCCAGACATGCGGACTGTCTCTATCGAGTAAAGAAAGGAAAAAAATCTCAATTTCTATTCTTGCACAACCTATATTAATTCCAGCACTTTCAATGAGCCATCATGTCTATTTCTAAAAAGTTTCAAGGCATTTTTTTTCTCAGATTCACAAACTTTCAAGGATTTCAAGGAACCGTGGGGACCCTGACAACAACAACAACAACAACAACTCAAAGCCGTTCATTGAGGATGTCGGCACTGATTCTATAAAGGCTGTAACAGAACCAAGCCTTCCTAGAAACCAAATCAGTTCAAGAGACTCAACAGGTTCACAATATCTCTGCTTTTTCATGCACAAGGCTCCAGTCGTGAATGTCAAATGTTTGATTATTGTTCATTTTATATATATATATATATATATATATATATATATATATATATATATATATATATATATATATATATAACAGCAGACATTGACTAGAGGGAAATGTAATGTAAAACACATTTACAAGCTGCAGGAGGCTCACCCGCTACAAGACAAGAAGAAGAAGTGACACTGCATTTTTGTGCGTGTCTATTTATCAGTCCAACTAAATGGGTTTCACGGACCCTTGACTCGTGAAACTTACTCAGCACAAATAAATACCAAAAACGCTCCACACAAACTTTCAATGCAAGTAGACGACAAACAAAACGCTCCACAATAAACTTTCAATGCAAGTAGACGACAAACAAAACGCTCCACAATAAACTTTCAATGCAAGTAGACGACAAAGAAAAGGCAGAAAAGTTCTGCTCCAGCAAATACATGGAGAGTCTGTGACTTACCTTAGACGAGATGAGCCGTGAGCACAGTCCTCCTCTTCAACCTGTTAAAACAACAGACAGTCAGTCAGTCAGCACATCCACTGAGCATGTGCAGTGGACAATCGCATTCAAGACCACTAATAATGCACATTGCTTGAAATAAAGTACAGCTGCAGCAGTGAACAATTCTTTTCATTATCGATTAATCTGTCAATTATTTTCTCGACTAATCGATTAGCCGTTTGGTCTGTGAAATGTCACACAATGGTGAAAAATGTCAATCACTTTCCCCCCAAAGAGGACATCCTAAAATTGTTTTGTTTTGTTCTGACCAACAGTCCACAACCCAAAGATAAATCAGTTCACTGTCACAGAAGACTTAAGACACCAGGAAATATTCACATTGAAGAAGCCGGTACGAGGGAATTGTAGTATTTTTGTTTCTTAAAAAATATTCTAAAAAGATTAATTGTTTCAATTGCCACACGACCTACGGTAAAATCACCAGTGCGTGTGAGAACTGTTTCAATTGTTGGGTTTAAAATGAAGAGCCTGGTCTTCTACCTGCTCTATTTGTAAAGCACCTTGAGCCTAATTAGCTTAATTAAGGCAATTAGGCTATACACGGGGCCAGAATTCAACGTTTTGATGCACTGGGGGGTCAATTTTTGACCGATCGAAAATCTGTTTTGATAGTTTTGTGTAGGACAGTCTAACGATGCAGATGCTGAAGTTTGGTGTCGTTTGAAGAAGAAATGTGGGAGGAGTAGCGTTTAATTAGTTTTTGCAGTTTTGCGGTCTTTAGACTTCATAATTGGCCATAGGTTGCATTGTACAAAAGTTTCCCCTCATTTAGGCGCACATTTCGGTGAAAGGTGCAAAGCCGTAGCACGTATGCCTGATTTTTTATGAATTTTTAAAGTTTGAAACTTTAGACGGTCGCTGTAGTGCCACCATCAGGACTATTGGCCCCAAATGTGCGTCAAAGACGTTTGGCATGGGACTGGACCTTTGTGCAAAGTTTGGTTAGTTTTCATCCATGGGAAGTCGAACTTCCCGGGAGAAGAAGAATAATAATAATATAGGCAATACAATAAGTGGCCCTGCCGCTTCGCTGGCCCGGCCACTAATTAATCAAAAATGTTTTGTTAACTAAGTTCATTTTTATTATTCATTATAAGTGTGACCATAAAAGGGAACAGGTAGTTTCCAAATGAGTAAATTATGATTTGAGGAAAAGGGGTGGGATTAAATAAGTGTATACTTCTTCCCACTCCTTTTCAAATATGTACTGACAAAATTTAGTTTGAGTTTGATCTTTGTGTTTCTTTCATGCATTTATATATTTTAATGGCTTAAGGCTATATCTGTACTTGTTGTTGCATATTTGAAATAAACTTCAATCAATCAATTTTTTTTGATTGATTCTTTAAAAAAATAGTTGGAGATTAAGCTCTAAAATCCTACTTCTCCAGGCTATCCTGGCCATCCTTCCCACTGTGACCTCTCCTATCCTTCCTGCTCTTTTTCTATAGGCTGTATTGAAGCAGGACTCCCCACTGAGAGACCTGCCAAAGACAGCTGCACCAAGACCAACCTGCACAGCAGAAGACCAACTACTGTACATACAACAACGCAGATGATATGAAGAACTACAAAACACTGCACAAAAAGAAGAGACGTTGGCATTTTGTTTAACGTGTTTCCAGAACTATCAAACATTTCATAATGGCTTTAGTTAATGATCTCACTGCACTGGCAGATCATCTTGCTGTTCTCAATACATGTCTACTTAATACATGTCAACTTAATACATGTCAACTTAATACATGCCAATATGACTTGAAACAAGTTACATTATCCTGGAGAATAAAAGACAGTTTTGTTCAAACTTAAAATTAGTGGAAAGAAATAAAGAAAGAAGTAAAGAAATAAAAAGAGAAAGAAAGAAAGAAAATCCTTCAAAATAAGCTTGTCTGAATACAAGAGAAAATAACAAGTGTTGGTTTTTGCAGTGAAAAAGGTGAAGTGCAAAGTCAAACTTTGCGTTGTAAGCACTCCATATCCCCACATGGCCCCCCTCCTCCATCCATCCCTCTGTCCATCTGGTTTCCATTCTCTCCAACTGCCAGTCTGGGACAGGTGAGCCTATCACACGCTACACACACTACACACACAAGTGCACACACACACACACACAAGTGCACGCACACACACACACACAAGTGCACACACACACACAAGTGCACACACACACACACACACAAGTGCGCACACACACATACACACACACACACAAGTGCACACACACACACACACAGACAGAGGTAGCTTAGCGTGCCATGCACACCAGCCAAATCGGCTGTGCTGTAAAATGGCTGTTCCGCAGCCACGTCACGCTCCTGATGAAGTGGTCTAGATCAGGGATACTCAACTTGCTTTGCCCGGGGGCCACTTTTGTGAAATGATAGAAGGCCAGGGGCCAGTTAATAAACAATCAATATACATTTTTCTGTAGCGGATTGTAGGTTTTTGGGGTGTCAGCCGGAGTTTAGTCTGACAATGTTGTGCACACCGGATAGTTAGTTAGGTTAAGTACATACATAAGTGCCTGGGTAGCGAGCAGACGGCGGTATTTGACAATTCCATATTCCAGACTGAAATGCTATAAGTATTGGGCAGGAGTATTGGCAAGAATGACATGAACATTTGGACACTTATTCAGCGGGTATCTTGCATGCATGCATCAGGTGCACTGTAAAAAAAAAAAAAAAAAAAAAAAAAAAAATTGCAATTCCATCGCGGGCCACACAGAGGGCGCGGCCCGCAGGCCGCCAGTTGAGTATCACTGGTCTAGAGTCCACACAAGCTCAAAAAACGAATAGAATAGACTAGAATACAATATAATAGAATTGAATAGAAAAATACACATCATAGGGATATCTGCAGGGGCCAGGGGGGTTGATTCCATGATTACTTTCAAAGTTCAATGATAATTGTTTGTTTTCTTTGTTGTTGTTGTTGTGTTACTGTTTGTTTTTCTCTTGTGGTGACATTGTGTTTCTAAGCATCTATCTAATGTTGTGTTTGTGTGGATCCCAGTAAGAGCAGCTGTTACCGTGGTGACAGACAGCTAACGGGGATACTAATGAACTAATAGCGGAATGTACCATCCCTGTGTGACTGGCCATTTAGTCAGGCGTCACTCTCCTCTCTCTCTCCCCAGAGGGGTTTCAGTCTACTTCAGTGGCTGATTACAACTCAGCTCAGCTGTGGGGTCCTCCCCTCAGGAGCACCTGTGGGGGTGCTGAACCATGTCTTGAGTCATTTTGGCCACTAATTAGCCATTTTTGCCCATTCAGTCAGCCCTAATTACCTAATTAAAAAATGTGGCTCCGTTAGGCCACCGCAGGGGTGCTCTTTACACTTGCTGAAAGATTCAGCGCGATCGCACGTAAAATGGCATAGCTGTGGCCGAACACAACCACACACACACACACACACACACACACACACACACACACACACACACCACATTCTTATTATAGGATATAATTAAGCCACTGTTGAACATAAAGTATCAGAGTTTTGTGTAGAGGAGGAAGTTCAGTTCCTACTGGTTGTTGATGGAACACATAGGTGACTTAATGTACTGGTTGTTGATGGAACACATAGGTGACTTAATGTACTGGTTGTTGATGGAAAACATAGGTAACTTAATGTACTGGTTGTTGATGGAACACATAGGTAACTTAATGTACTGGTTGTTGATGGAACACATAGGTGACTTAATGTACTGGTTGTTGATGGAAAACATAGGTAACTTAATGTACTGGTTGTTGATGGAACACATAGGTAACTTAATGTACTGGTTGTTGATGGAAAACATAGGTAACTTAATGTACTGGTTGTTGATGGAACACATAGGTAACTTAATGTACTGGTTGTTGATGGAAAACATAGGTAACTTAATGTACTGGTTGTTGATGGAAAACATAGGTAACTTAATGTACTGGTTGTTGATGGAAAACATAGGTAACTTAATGTACTGGTTGTTGATGGAACACATAGGTAACTTAATGTACTGGTTGTTGATGGAAAACATAGGTAACTTAATGTACTGGTTGTTGATGGAACACATAGGTGACTTAATGTACTGGTTGTTGATGGAACACATAGGTAACTTAATGTACTGGTTGTTGATGGAACACATAGGTGACTTAATGTACTGGTTGTTGATGGAACACATAGGTAACTTAATGTACTGGTTGTTGATGGAACACATAGGTAACTTAATGTACTGGTTGTTGATGGAACACATAGGTAACTTAATGTACTGGTTGTTGATGGAACACATAGGTAACTTAAAGGCCGGCTTTACCGTGGGGAATATGAATATATATTAATTCTTAAAAAATCTTAAATTTCGAATCCGTTGAAATTTTTGAAATTGCTTGTTCACAGCCAGAGAAAAAAAAAAAAAAAAAAAAAAAAAAAAAAATGCCTCCAAATTGCAAGGCGGACTTGGCCCAGATGACGCGAAACGCGTCACCTGGCCCAATTTTTTTTTTTTTTTTTTTTTTTTTTTTCTCTGGCTGTGAACAAGCAATTTCAAAAATTTCAACGGATTCGAAATTTAAGATTTTTTAAGAATATATATTCATATTCCCCACGGTAAAGCCGGCCTTTAATGTACTGGTTGTTGATGGAACACATAGGTGACTTAATGTACTGGTTGTTGATGGAACACATAGGTAACTTAATGTACTGGTTGTTGATGGAACACATAGGTAACTTAATGTACTGGTTGTTGATGGAACACATAGGTAACTTAATGTACTGGTTGTTGATGGAACACATAGGTAACTTAATGTACTGGTTGTTGATGGAACACATAGGTAACTTAATGTACTGGTTGTTGATGGAACACATAGGTAACTTAATGTACTGGTTGTTGATGGAACACATAGGTAACTTAATGTACTAGTTGTTGATGGAAAACATAGGTAACTTAATGTACTGGTTGTTGATGGAACACATAGGTAACTTAATGTACTGGTTGTTGATGGAAAACATAGGTAACTTAATGTACTGGTTGTTGATGGAACACATAGGTAACTTAATGTACTGGTTGTTGATGTAACACATAGGTAACTTAATGTACTGGTTGTTGATGGAAAACATAGGTAACTTAATGTACTGGTTGTTGATGGAACACATAGGTGACTTAATGTACTGGTTGTTGATGGAACACATAGGTAACTTAATGTACTGGTTGTTGATGGAACACATAGGTGACTTAATGTACTGGTTGTTGATGGAACACATAGGTAACTTAATGTACTGGTTGTTGATGGAACACATAGGTAACTTAATGTACTGGTTGTTGATGGAACACATAGGTAACTTAATGTACTGGTTGTTGATGTAACACATAGGTAACTTAATGTACTGGTTGTTGATGGAACACATAGGTAACTTAATGTACTGGTTGTTGATGGAACACATAGGTAACTTAATGTACTGGTTGTTGATGGAACACATAGGTAACTTAATGTACTGGTTGTTGATGGAACACATAGGTAACTTAATGTACTGGTTGTTGCTTAATGTACTGGTTGTTGATGGAACACATAGGTAACTTAATGTACTGGTTGTTGATGGAACACATAGGTAACTTAATGTACTGGTTGTTGATGGAACACATAGGTAACTTAATGTACTGGTTGTTGATGGAACACATAGGTAACTTAATGTACTGGTTGTTGATGGAACAGATAGGTAACTTAATGTACTGGTTGTTGATGGAACACATAGGTAACTTAATGTACTGGTTGTTGATGGAACACATAGGTAACTTAATGTACTGGTTGTTGATGGAACACATAGGTAACTTAATGTACTGGTTGTTGATGGAACAGATAGGTGACTTAATGTACTGGTTGTTGATGGAACACATAGGTAACTTAATGTACTGGTTGTTGATGGAACACATAGGTAACTTAATGTACTGGTTGTTGATGGAACACATAGGTGACTTAATGTACTGGTTGTTGATGGAACACATAGGTAACTTAATGTACTGGTTGTTGATGGAACACATAGGTAACTTAATGTACTGGTTGTTGATGGAACACATAGGTAACTTAATGTACTGGTTGTTGATGGAACAGATAGGTAACTTAATGTACTGGTTGTTGATGGAACACATAGGTAACTTAATGTACTGGTTGTTGATGGAACACATAGGTAACTTAATGTACTGGTTGTTGATGGAACACATAGGTAACTTAATGTACTGGTTGTTGATGGAACAGATAGGTGACTTAATGTACTGGTTGTTGATGGAACACATAGGTAACTTAATGTACTGGTTGTTGATGGAACACATAGGTAACTTAATGTACTGGTTGTTGATGGAACACATAGGTAACTTAATGTACTGGTTGTTGATGGAACACATAGGTAACTTAATGTACTGGTTGTTGATGGAACACATAGGTAACTTAATGTACTGGTTGTTGATGGAACACATAGGTAACTTAATGTACTGGTTGTTGATGGAACACATAGGTAACTTAATGTACTGGTTGTTGATGGAACACATAGGTAACTTAATGTACTGGTTGTTGATGGAACACATAGGTAACTTAATGTACTGGTTGTTGATGGAACACATAGGTAACTTAATGTACTGGTTGTTGATGGAACACATAGGTAACTTAATGTACTGGTTGTTGATGGAACACATAGGTAACTTAATGTACTGGTTGTTGATGGAACACATAGGTAACTTAATGTACTGGTTGTTGATGGAACACATAGGTAACTTAATGTACTGGTTGTTGATGGAACACATAGGTAACTTAATGTACTGGTTGTTGATGGAACACATAGGTAACTTAATGTACTGGTTGTTGATGGAACACATAGGTAACTTAATGTACTAGTTGTTGATGGAACACATAGGTAACTTAATGTACTGGTTGTTGATGGAACACATAGGTAACTTAATGTACTGGTTGTTGATGGAACACATAGGTGACTTAATGAACCTTGAATCCCTTGATTGGCCACATTAAGCATTAGTGAGGCTGAGTCAGTCAAATCTAAGCTAAACAGACGACTTTCCTACTAAATGAGGGGCACATTGGCTGAAAACAAGTGCAACTACGCTTGTGGAACAGGAATAGTGTCTTTTATTTTGCTTCCTTTCTCTATATGTTCTATAACATGTTTTCTGTACTGTCCCTGTCCTGTACGTCATGTCAAATGTTTCTCTTTCTCCCCGTTACGGTGTCAATGTTATATGTACACAGGACTACAGATGGAAAAGGAAATTAGCTTCCTGCTAAATCTGGTGCACCCATCTTATTGTTTATTGCAAATGATTAATGTCTGTGCACACTGTCCTTTATAAACTAAATAAACTAAACTAAACTAAACTTAGGCATAATTGTCCAAAATGAAAACACATAATGATACGTTTAAAGGCGTAGTATAATCGCTAAGACCTTGGCTGACAAAAAGACAAAAATCTTAAAGACTTGATGCCCCCATTTTTTTGAGAGATATAATGAGTGATGAAGTTCAGGAGATTATTCTTTCTTACAAAGTTGAGATATAATTAGCAGTTTGGAATAGCTAATCATTGTTGAACTTGAACCATATCCAAAAATCAGTTGGAAGCAAAAATGGTTTACAGGCGCACCAAATGTTTTATTTGGGCGCCGGGGAGGAAGAGATTAACAAACTCTGGGCTCAAGAGGGATGATTAGCGCACAAAACCCAAAATAGCAATATGGACTTTTGAACCATTTTAGAGCACTCAAGCCAGAAAGAGAGGACGAAATCCACTTCTAATATTGTTATAATCTTGATTCATTGCTCAGTAATCAAATATTTTTGAATACAACACTTCTTTAGCTTTAATTTGATATTTTTACAACATCCAATAACTAGGGTTGCACGGTATACCGGTATTAGTATGGTACCGCGGTTCCCTGCCGTTAAAAAGGATACTATACCACGTTAATTTAGTACCGATACTTAAAAAAATGTCATGGGTTGCGTCAGTGTGCGACCGTGGTGTTTGTTAGCGGAGGAGAGAGACACAGCGGCATTACAGTTGAGAGCCTGTCTCCCACCTCACGTGAAGGCAACACAGCCTTGCCTTGAACCAATGGTGACTCGTGAAAAGTGAAAAAAAGCTCGTCTCTGACTCTGTCTGCTTCATGTGGGGGCGTGTCGACTTTCCTCTCTTCCCTCTCTGCTCGCTCTCTGGCCACAGTCGTTCAGTCCTCACTACAGCACCCCGACACACAGGACAGACGCAGCGAAAATGGCAGCGGCTTCTTCTAGTCTTGCAAGCCGACCAACGCTTGTAGAAAAAGCAGATGCACGAAGCGAAATATGGAAATATTTTGCTTACGTTGCCGACAGCGAAGGCAAGCCCGTGGACACATCCAAACCAGTGTGTAAAAGGTGCTTCAACGTGACGCAAGCGAAAGGATCAAACACATCGAACCTGGCTAAACATCTTGCCGACAGGCACCCCGACCTGTTCAAAGAGTTTAAAGACCGACAGGTTAGCGAACGTGAACGATAAACATACATGCCCTCAAATAAGTCCAACGAGTATTGTGTGACAAGCGAACTTGTTTCACTGAAAAAGTTCGCTTGTCACAATAGCCTACTCGTTTACAGTGAAACACGAGGCAATGTGCTGGAGCACAGATCTCTGCCAAGGAGAAAGTCATGACATGTAACGTTTAGGGGAGGGGACATCAGATGACTGCATACCATGTACAATATTTAATAACACTATGGTCCTCAATGCCAGTGTTATTAAAGCTTTTACATGGTAAGCAGTCATCTGATCTCACCTATCCTAATATTTACAATAATCCCAATTATTAATGATATACGAATTCATTGTAAAAAACACCTAGCCTACACGTATGGGGGGGGGGGGGGGGGGGGGGCTGGGAATACACCACATAATAAGCCTACATTTCAATAGCCTACATTTATGTGTGAAAATAATATATATTACTAGATTAACCATAAATCAGGCACTTCATGTTAATGAAGCTTAGGAGCTGCAAGTACAGAGTACTTTTTTTGGATAAAACAAATAGCTATAATAGTGTAGCAGCTGTGTGAAAATATATTTTATTTATATTATTTATAAGTTTAAACGGTTGACATTCCTTTAAAATATGTTTACAGGAGAGATTATGTTAATTTTACACTAGATAATAAAAGTTCTAGCATGTTCAGCGCCACACGTGGTGGCAGTACTACCAGCATGTAGTAAAATGACTACATGGCTGTGCATTACCTTGTTAAATCAATAAATAAGTTTTAAGTTCCATGTTTTGTCCCCTCTATTTATTCCAATACTTTTCCTGATGTTTTAGTTTTTTGCCGTGGTATCGTTTCAGTATCGGTATCGAGATACTTAGGCAGGTATCGGTATCGAACTCATAATTTTGGTATCGTGACATCCCTACCAATAACACAACACCTCCTAGCTTCATCCCACGATTCAAATTAATTCATATATATATATATATATATATATATATATATATATATGTCCTGTCACATTTTTCATCACAGATGAATACGCCCTCAGTATCACAGATGGAGGATGTTTGGCTAGTTTTCCATCTTGTTGCTGTTTTCATGCACAGAGTCAAGGTTGGCCCCTCTCAGTTTCTCTAGAGGAATCACTGGCTCAAAGGCTATTTATTTATTTCCACAAATGCTTGCCTGCCTGTATGCCTGTCTGTCTCTCTGTTTGTCTGTCAGGTGGAAGAGATTTGCTGATGAGGCTTGGCCAAATGTGCTGCGATGCGAAACAACTCTTTATCTTTTACACACACACACACACACGTTTTCTCCTTCCTGCAGACCTTGACACCAGCTGTACTTTTTCAATTCAGCAGTTCTCCAACCCTCCAGATGACAAGGCGGGATTTCACACTGGCTAAGGAGGCGGGGTTTCACACTGGCTAAGGAGGCGGGGTTTCAAACTGGCTAAGGAGGCGGGGTTTCACACTGGCTAAGGAGGCGGGGTTTCACACTGGTTAAGGAGGTGGGACTTCACACTGGCTAAGGAGGCGGGGTTTCACACTGCCTAAGGAGGCGGGGTTTCACACTGGCTAAGGAGGCGGGACTTCACACTGGCTAAGGAGGCGGGACTTCACACTGGCTAAGGACATACAAATAATAACAACGGGCAAAGGAAAAAACAGAAAAGGCCGAAACAAAAGCAGGCAAATCAGCACAAAGTCATCTCCCAGGCCTCCGTGCAGTTTGCTGATAGGGAGCTGGAAAGCTTCAGGCTGGACTGGCCACAATGATACATGTCCAGACAGAAGGAAAGACAGACAGAAAGAGAGAGAGAGAGTGAGACAGAGAGAGAGAGAGAGAGAGAGAGAGAGAGAGAGAGAGAGAGAGAGGGAGAGAGAGAGAGACAGAGAGACAGAGAGACAGAGAGAGAGAGAGAGAGAGAGAGAGAGAGAGAGAGAGAGAGAGAGAGAGAGAGAGAGAGAGAGAGATGTGTGAGAGGAGGCAATATATAGGGAATATAATGAGGGATGAAAATAGATGAGAGGTAATGGCGAGCACTGAGAAAAGACTCTGGGAGATAATTAAACACTCAGCATGCGTCTGCTCAGGACACACACACACACACACACACACACACACACACACACACACACACAGTATCAAAGCTCCACACATCCTTTTTTAATATGCCTTAATCATAACACTATAGCCGGGCAGCGTGGGGCAGATTCTCACCACAGCCACCAAGCAGGGAGCGACTCCAGCGTGCAATATATCCACTTTGGACAAACTAATGACTGTATTTAAATATGACGGGCCGTGACTCTAAGCCTGTGTTACAACTTAAGTCACCTTGTATTTACGGATGGGCATTTCTAGCAAAAACACTAGTCGAAATTCGCTGGGCCAAAATCAAATTTTCCTTGAAATTCCACCATTAAAAGAAAAGAAAAGAAAAAGTCAAATTTGACATGGTCTCCCCTGATTCTAAGTATAGCTGAATCGCTTGGTTTGACAAAGGAAAACAATTTTTATAAGCATTTTACACAAGGTCTATGGGAAAATGAATGGCGGATGAAATCTCATGGACAGGGAGAGGGGATGACTTTGGCACCCTATTGTCATTAGGCAGCCAGACCTACGTTAGCCGTTAGCAACGTTAGCATTAGTGTAGCGCCGAGATAGCCCAGGGAACAGTAGACAGAATATTAGCTTTTCTTCATGCAGTAACAAGCCCTGAAACCTTTTCCTTGTGGCTGAGTGTTGCTGTAATATAGACAGTTTAAGACCATTTCTACTACATTTCTAGCGTTTCTATAACAGGTTATTTTCCACAAAGTACAATCATGAAATACAAAGTATTTATAGATATTATTGTAGCTGAACATCTGACTTTGAAAATACTGCTTACATTTGTTCAAATTGACAAGCATAGCAGAGCACGCCAAATCACCTGAAGTGTCTGAAGATACCCTCACACGCAGCGGGTTAAGCAAGGTGTACCATCATTAACATTGGCGGCTCTCGCCCACTACAATGATTTGTTTTGATTTGATGATTTGTTTCTCTATAATGAAGGTGGAGATCATGTAAAAATGGTAGATAATTCAATTTGGATCAAATCACTTCCATGTGTTTTTCAAAAACCACCCAAATCGAATGTGTCAACTTGTCGACGTTTCCTCCTGTCGCAGATAGCAATGTAATGACTTCTTTTTTTTTTACACTAAGCCAACATCAGACATACACTGGGAAATGAACTGAACTCTAGCAGTGAAATAACAGTAGGTTTTCAACATGTTGGCCATCCTCTCAGATGATCAGCCAGGAGAGATCACACCTCACATCTTCAATCATAGTAAGACAAACTCACAGCATGGGTGGCAAACCACGGGCCAGGCAAGTGTTTGAAAATGTTGGCAAATGATTTGAAATGTTGGCTCTGGCTGGCAAAACCCTGTCTGTCTCCAGTGCTCAGCACGGGCTTATCCCTGCCATATCATGTCTGGCTGGAGCCCAGACTCTCCTCCACTGCCTTTAAAGCTGGCTGCAGTTCAACTGAACCAGACCACACAACCTGGATGGCCAAGCTGTTCATCATATCTCCCCATGTGATGAAGGGAGAAATTGTGACTGATTCTTCTTACTACTGTAGTGTTTCTTGTGTATCACCAAACAGCTGTTGTCACTATCCAGATCAAATATGGTGTTTCCTTGTGTATCTATTTTATTTGTATCTATTTGACAGAATAAGAATTTGGGAGAGTATCGGGACACTCAAGCTGTCAGTTGGCTGCTGTTTGATTCATATGTTTGTTCAACATAGTGCCCATACTAAATGCTAATTTGAGGAGTGCTTGTTATTTTCAAACCATGTTTTTCTTTCTTTCGTGAGCTTACCAAGCTTACCATTTGACAATGCAGTTGTCATGTCTATTGGCCATAGATAATGCACCATATAAATAGATCTGTACTTTGTCTTTGATTCTAGGAATATAGGACTACAGGGAAAAAAGGGTCAACAAAAACCAGCCAGCAGCCAAGAACTTGGATGATATTTATTGATTTATATATTATATTTATTTATTCGCATGCCTCCATGCACCTTGATCAAGGCATGTAGACAGAAATGCTGTTTTGGATTCCAGCCAGCATTGCCAGCAAGCTCCGGCGACTTGTTCTGAAACTTTGACTTTTTGCTTTTACTACAACAGTCTATAGGACAGTCAAAGGTGAGCAAATATGTTGAAGTATAAAAACAGATAAACCCAAATAAAAAGACAGAATTAAAAAGGTTAGAAAAGCAGTGGAGGGTTCATGACCCATTCGAGTGTGCCGTACACAAAATCCAATGTGAATCGAGTCGGCAGTCGACCCATTCACCCCCTTCTGCTCTGTTTCCCTGTCTATTCTGTTAAAGCCACGCTATTATTAGCAAGCCAGGGGATGGAGGCTAACGTAGCAGAGAGAGAGACACAGCGAGAGAGAGAGAGAGAGAGACACACAGAGACACAGAGAGAGAGAGAGAGAGACAGAGAGAGAGAGAGAGAGAGAGAGAGAGACAGAGACACAGAGAGAGAGAGAGAGAGAGACAGAGACACAGAGAGAGAGAGAGAGAGAGAGACAGAGAGAGAGAGAGAGAGAGAGAGAGAGAGAGACAGAGAGAGAGAGAGAGAGAGAGAATGAGAGAGAGAGAGAGAGAGAGAGAGAGAGAATGAAGATGAGACAGATTGTTCGAATGTTGAAGGCAAAGTAAAAGTGACACAGGCAGAGAGAGAAGCAGAGAGAGAGAGACGACGGGACGGCAGTTTATTTGCAGAAATAGCGTTTTCCGGATTGAAATGTACAGCATCCACCAGCGAGTAGCATCCAACTGATGTAATACTGTATGTGATGTAATACTGTATGTGATGTAATATTACAAAAGAAAGAAAGAACGAAAGAACGAAAGAAAGAAAGAAAGAAAGAAAGAAAGAAAGAAAGAAAGAAAGAAAGAAAGAAAGAAAGAAAGAAAGAAGGAGAGATGTCTCGAGCAAATGTGAGATGCGAGATGTTCAAAGTCAAGGTGCAAAAAGAGAGAGCGAGATGGAGAGTGAGAGAGCTGACACAGGTTGAAAGAACTGAGTTACACAGGAAGTAGTACAAATATTGAAGGAGAATTCTACGCAACTTTTTGCCTCGAGGCAAGATGGGTGTTAGTCCCGCCCAAGTGGCCGGTCAAGTTCCCTTCCCAACACGTGTCACTCATCTTAATGAGCCGTCTACCTTCAAACCAAAGCCAGCCTGAGGCTGAATGTAGCCAGCAGCAAGTCTGCTCTGCTGATGTGTTCGCTCTTTTGTCTGCCATGTTTACATCTTTGCTGTTCCTTTGTTCCTGCTTTCCGCAACTGCTGTCACCAAAGAACCAAAAGAACGCTCATAGGTCGCTCCATTGCAACATCAGGGTGCAGCAGCCATTCTGGCCTGCAGGAGACATATGATGCCAGTAAAGTGCCCCGCCTACAAAGATCCATAACATACAAGTACCTCTACCGAAACGGCCTGTGTTCTTCGTGTTCATGGTGTGTCTCTGTCATGGTTCTTGCTGTTGTTAAGGAGGCGTTTTCAGATCAAAATGGCGGCAGCGCTGTTGTCAAAAAAGCACCAACGTTTCGTATCTTGCCTTCTATACTCCTTGCTCTGACTTCTAGGGGTGGAGTCCCCGCGATACGATATTATCGCGATACGCAAGTCACGCTACAATGTTATTGTGATTTTAAAAATATTGTAATATATTGCGATTTATTACCTTTTTCAACTTCAAATTATGTCTGCAAAGGTTTTTTTCAATATCTGTTTCATATAATAGGATAACGTTTCCAATCTGTTCGTCTCACTTCAATCATTTTTACTGCAGCAAAATGTGATTGTCAATCAGACAGACTGACCAACACTGTCATAAAAGATATTGTGATACTATCACGCCACATCGATTTTTCCCTCCAGCCCGAATGACTTCTGTGTCCTGTGACTATTAGCCTCACCTTGATAACCACAACCAGCTCACTGTGGCCACACCCATAAACACACCCACAGCAAGTGTACCAGCCAAAATGCCCCTGACATCACCGAAAAGCCTCTTTCAGGCTTTCAACAGAGGGATGTAGGTATGAACACACAGGCAAAAACAAACACAAGTTGCATATTGCAGCTTTAAAATAATAACAATACTAATACTAATAATACTACTACAGCAAACGGGAAGGGGAGGATAAGGACAAGAGAGCATTGTCTAGCTAAGATGCCAGAAGCTAAGAGTAAAGTGAAGGCAGAGAGTTCAGACTATTAGGCCCATCATCTGCTTCAGAACTGTCATCTGACATCACTGCTGCAATGCTTTATCTGGGATGCTGTTCTCTACTTATTCTAATGGAGAGAGAGAGAGAGAGAGAGAGAGGGGGGGGGGGGAGAGGGAGAGAGAGGGGGAGAGGGAGACAGAGAGAGAGAGGGAGGAAGAGAGAGAGGGAGAGGGGAGAGAGGGAGAGAGAGGGGAGAGGGAGAGAGAGACAGAGAGAGAGGGAGGAGGTTGTGATTGCAGCCACATCCTACTGCTATGGAGAGAGAAAGGGATAGACAAAGGGAGGTGTGTGTGTGTGTGTGTGTGTGTGTGTGTGTGTGTGTGTGTGTGTGTGTGTGTGTGTGTGTGTGTGTGTGTGTGTGTGTGTGTCTACCAGCTTACTGTGTTACAACCTGGGCTATTATTAGACTCTGCTCTAATTAAGATGTCAAAGGGGACGAGAGAGAAAGGGAGAGAGGGAGGGAGAGAGAGAGAGAGAGAGAAAGGGGAGAGAGAGAGAAAGGGAGAGAGAGAGAGCGAGATTGAGAGAGAGAGGGGGAGAGAGAGAGAGGGGGTAATCGCACTACAGATGTTCCAGGCTAAAATGGCACAGAGAGTAGATGACACATCAGTTTTAACTAACAATTTGTGTCATTCTCATACAGATAATGTCTGCTTTGCTACTCTGTGTTGCTGCTTGATGATATAGTGACTATCTAGTTCATGACATCATGATGATAGTGACTATCTAGTTCATAGGTTGAGGCGATGTCTCGTCATAGACGCTGGGTTAGCTGGCTCAGCCTGGCTGGGGGCGTGGTCAGGGTGGGGTAAAAACCCCCATTCTATCCATTCAGCAAAGTTAGTATTTAGCTGATAGCCCAGCCCAGGCAGACACGATCGGGGATTTAACCACCGCAGTAAACGCACATCTGAGCAGACGTCTTGTCTTCTGCTCTAGAACCCCCAAACCTGTAGTTTAGAGGCGCAGCACCGTCCTTTGGTGAGTCAGCCCATGAGATATATGGGCGGTTTTATGCCACTCCCGCGCGAATGGTTAATTAACCGTCGACATGCCTAGTCTGGAGCCGAGACTACATTTACTATAAAGTCAACTTGATTAGCTACCATAGCTCAGAGTGTGTGTGTACGTCTGTGTGTGTGTGTGTGTCCGTCCGTGTGTGTGTGTGTCCGTCTGTGTGTGTGTGTGTCCGTGCGTGTGTGTGTGTGTGTGTGTGTATGTGTCCGTGCGCAGACGTATCCCGATATGTTGTATGAGCAGATTAACTCATTGAGTGCCAGCCACTTTTGGAGGACGGATGCTCCCAGTGCCAGAGTTTCAGAGCGTTTTCAGTGATTTCTCGAGGCCCACAGAATATTGTGTGATATTACTATGTAAACACTGAACACGCACAAAGAACGATGAGACTCTATTCTATCATCTGCAAAAAAAAGTTTATTGATCCCATTTTCCGTTCTTTAGTTATGAGCCGGAGAAGATAGCTTGATTCATCCAAAAACCGCAATTTTTTTCTAGAAGCTGAGATAATTGGCCTTTTGTGAAATTAAACATTTCAAGCACATCACTGACTCTGAAGCTAATCTTTTCTAATGTAGTCACACCTCAAAAATAATTTCCTTCAATAAAACAGTTTAGGCCAGGGAATTTTGTTTGGCAGAATAATATTTTTAGCTACAACCAGCAGCGCTGGCCCCTGCGTGCGCTGCTGGTTGCAGCTTCTTGCTGGTTTTGATTTGCTGCTGGTGGGTATCGGATATTCTGGCTTGCGTTTGTCAATCCTGTCCTGCTGCCTGGGTCTGTCTGGGTGTTGTGTGTGTGCTGCTCTGCGTGCCCCCTCCCCCCCCCCCCCCCCCCGCCCCGCCCCGCCCCGCCTCGCCTCAACTGCACACTCCTCCTCCTGTCTGTGGTGGCTCTCTGCTGAGTTTGCTGTGCGCACAGTGAAGGGTGCGGAACAGCCAGGCTTTTTTACAGCGTTCCGCGTGTGTTTGTCACCGGCAACGATGCTTCCAGTTGAGAATAATAACAACTCCACGGTGTGGATGTGCGGGTGTGCTGTCGCAACCGACATGGAGCGGCTCAATTGTGGGAGCAGATTGGCTGCTGCAGGCACAGCTGCAGTAACGTGCTTCAGCATATCGATGCATACGGATGCGATGCGATTTCCGTTTCCATAACGACTTCTTCTTTGTTTTTTCCTTGCCTTTCTGTTATGTGGAGAGCACTGTCGCCACCTAAGGGTTCTGTAAAATAGGTTAGACACATCCAATAGCTATAATATTTGTACATCAGAGGCAGAAGGCTTTGATCGACGCCCCACCGTCAAAAAACGCAATTGACGAACATGTCCGTCCTTGGCACTCTACGTTACTATTTGAAATGACGAACATGTCCGTCCTTGGCACTCAATGAGTTAAATGCCTGACTTTTCATAAGACACCTGTCGACACTTGTCTTCTACCCATAAAACAGCCCTGAGAGCTATGAGGACATAAGCTCACTCCCGGCTTTAACTAGCATCATCTGTCACATTGCATCATAAGATAGTCATTATGCTGCAGAGAGAAGTCACATTGCTTTTTAATTGGGTCTAAATCTGCATAAAGTCCGTCTTTTTAGGCCTAAATCATAAATCATACAGCATTTCACTTAGTCTATTTCCATGGAATGTGATGCACTGTATGACATCATCATATTGCATGAGTGATTGCATTTTAAGCATTTGTGTGTGTGTGTGTGTGTGTGTGTGTGTGTGTGTGTGTGTGTGTGTGTGTGTGTGTGTGTGTGTGTGTGTGTGTGTGTGTGTGTGTGTGTGTGTGTCGTTATAGATCTTGGCTGTCCAGACTGACCCTGTACAAAGAGTCAGTGTCAGGGAAGTCAGGGAAGAGAGGTCAACAATTGGTCAAGGTTTCACCCAATCACCTGTCACCACCACCGTTAATTTGCTACACATTGGTACATACACGCACGCACACACGCACACACACACACACACACACACAATATATATGTCCATCCAATCAATGATTCAACAGCGTGTGACTAACAACAGTCTAACCTGGACCAACGCTCTGTGATAGCACCACACAAAACCAACAACCTGAATCAATGTTTATTAAAACACACACACACACACATTTGAACATGTCAATTACTGGCATGTGGGCATACACTCACACACACTCGATTAATAGCCATCTAGTAGCAAAGATTAAGTTAAGTTAAGTGATCCTTTATTTATCCCCTTGGGGAAATTCATCCTCTGCATTTGAGCTATCCTCTACTAGGAACCTTCCTAGAACTAGGAGCAGTGGGCAGCCAGTGGGCAGCCACTGTGCAGCGCCCGGGGACCACCTCCAGATATTTTGCCAGTACCTTGGTCAGGGGCACTGACGGGGAGAACATGCAAACTCCACACAGAAAGGACCTGGGACGGACCGGGGTTCGAACCCGATCAGAATCAGGTCAGAATCAGAACAAGACCAAATAGGAAAGGAAGGGAAGAGATGATAGTGTCACTATCTGTCATGTCATAGCCTGGCTCTCCCTGGTTGTTCTGTTTTGCTAGCAGGGAGTCAGTAGTACTGCAGGGAGTCAGTAGTACAGCAGGGAGTCAGTAGTACTGCAGGGAGTCAGTAGTACAGCAGGGAGTCAGTAGTACTGGAGGCTGATGTGCTAGCAGGGAGTCAGTAGTACAGCAGGGAGTCAGTAGTACTGCAGGGAGTCAGTAGTACTGCACGGAGTCAGTAGTACTGCAGGCTGATGTGCTAGCAGGGAGTCAGTAGTACAGCAGGGAGTCAGTAGTACTGCAGGGAGTCAGTAGTACAGCAGGGAGTCAGTAGTACTGCAGGCTGATGTGCTAGCAGGGAGTCAGTAGTACAGCAGGGAGTCAGTAGTACTGCACGGAGTCAGTAGTACTGCAGGCTGATGTGCTAGCAGGGAGTCAGTAGTACTGCAGGCTGATGTGCTAGCAGGGAGTCAGTAGTACAGCAGGGAGTCAGTAGTACTGCAGGGAGTCAGTAGTACTGCACGGAGTCAGTAGTACTGCAGGCTGATGTGCTAGCAGGGAGTCAGTAGTACTGCAGGCTGATGTGCTAGCAGGGAGTCAGTAGTACTGCAGGCTGATGTGCTAGCAGGGAGTCAGTAGTACTGCAGGCTGATGTGCTAGCAGGGAGTCAGTGGTACTGCAGGGAGTCAGTAGTACTGCAGGCTGACGGCTCTTCAAGTGTGACAAAGTGTATGAAAAGTGTTGGAAAGTAGTGAGCATCAAGTGTGTCAAGAAGTGAACCATTCTGCTGAAGTGAAGCTCAAACTCCAGCTGTAACGTACCTGACTGACTGGGACAGAGTTCATTTAAGGTATGTTTTCTGTCAACGCTGAGGAAGGTCTTTGACTGAAACGTCCGTTGTCTGCTGCCCAGGTTTGAGGATATTAAATCATATGAAAAGACATTTGGAGTGCTGGCTTCTCCCTTCTCTGATGTTTTCTGACAGATCATCAGATGTAGAATCAGGAAGCTATTCTTTCTCTTAGAAAGCCAGGAAAAAAATATGTAAAAAAAAAAACTGTCATTGCTACCGACTGGAAAATATCAAGATACTGTATATTACATTTGACGCTTTCAGACTATATTCCAGTCCTTTTCAACGCATTATCTGTGTTCCGCATAAATCCCATATGCCAACGGGAAGCATGATGCACCATTTGAAAATGGTGACACTCTTCAGAAATTATTTCTGGCATGAAAGTCATGTTTTATTTGCTCTTGACAATTACTGATGTTATTCCCTAACTCTCTTTTTTAACATGTGGTTATCTGCCCTTTTTTCCCTGGCAATTCACTGCAGTCACTGTCCTGTATACAACGGATCCAAACAAGAGTGATAATGCTGATGCATTGTATATTATTTGGGGTACTTTGAAAATGTGGGTACCAACTGCCAATTACAGTAAACAAAAACAAAAAAAAGATAAAAAACAAGATGTTTGTGGCGATCCTACAGTATGCTTTTAGATGCTTCATGACAGATATTCGTCTCTTATAGAAGTTAGAAAATAAAATGTGTATATTGTGAAAACGTGCTAGTTTCCGAACCATTCCTCTGAATGACTCAAACAAAAGCAAAACATTTCCTTGGGAGTCATCCATCAAAATAATTACCAGGATTGGCCAAAGAGATGCTTTGTTTCTTCACAGTCAAACGTCCAACCAAAGTAGCTGTATGGTACACTAACACTAACACTAACACACACTAACACTAACACACTAACACACACTAACACACTAACACTAACACACTCTAACACTAACACACTAACACACACTAACACACTAACACACACTAACACACAGTAACACTAACACACACTAACACTAACACACTAACACAGACTAACACTAACACACTAACACACTCTAACACTAACACACTAACACACACTAACACTAACACACTAACACAGACTAACACTAACACACTAACTATTTACAACAACCCACAATCTATACAGTCTCTCTTGACTAATTAAGCAATATCACACGAGAGGGAGTGCATTGTTGGCTAATATTGGCACTGCTGTGATTCGGTCGCAGGCACGAGGCCGCAGGCCGAGTGCCGTAGATAATCACAGCAGTGCCAATATTAGACAACAACGCACGACCTCGAGTGTGATATTGCTTTTATACAACAGTTCTATTAAACAAAGCTGATTAAAAAAATGACAAAAAGCTGAGAAAATAGATGATTTCTGTATTTATTCCTCCGCCAACAAAAATAGTCCCCCCAGCTTTCCCTTTGCAGAAAATTTAGCCTAATCAGCCTAATTAACTGCAGGCTGTCTACTTTACTACTGTCTACTCTACAGCTGTGAAGCATTTTGTTGATTAGGGCAGCTGTGAAGCGGAGTGATCTACACACAGTGAAGCGCCAGTGCATTATCATGAAATAACGGCACTCGTAGGATCCCTCTTGTCCAATCAAATTGCTCGGCCGGAACTACCTGTTGTATAAGCATCAATAAACTCTCTGTTATAGGAGTTGTGGGAACAAGATGTGCGTTAATGACACTCTGTGACAATCAAGCATTCATTGTAGGGGTGGTTTAGCCTATCCGGCTAAGCCACGATCCAATCCGATCCGATCCGATCCCAGAATCGATTCTCGAATCCAGAATTTCAGGATGTACTCCAGTTCACCGTGTGCTAAGAAAGCCGAATATAGCAGAATAAAGTGCATAACATTATGTAGGTTTATATTGCAATAACACACAAAGGCAAATCTAAGACAAAAAAGGTCACATTTATTAATGCTTAACTTGAAATGCCTGATCGCCTGACCCAATGTGATGACTGACTGACTGACTCACTCACTGACTCACTGACTGACTGACTCACTGACTGACTCGCTCACTCACTGACTGACTCACTCACTGACTCACTCACTCACTCATTCACTGACTGACTCACTCATTCACTGACTCACTCACTCACTGGCTGGCTCACTGACTCACTCACTGACTGACTGACTCACTCACTCACTGACTCACTCACTGACTGACAAACCAACTGGCTGACCTGCATTTGCCTCATGATGTGTTCTCTCTTCCGACTGATTTGGTTTGAGCTGGGAGTGAAGGAGCAGAACGAGGCGAGGCAGAGAGATGAAAGTGGAGGTGAGCCGTCAGACTGACAGGAGATGGTCATATCTGCTGGAATATGGAGAGTTGGCAAAAAGCTGAAATGTTCATCTTTCTAGCAAATCTAGGTAAATTCCAGACTTGTAAGCAGTGTCCTGTCTTCTCTGAGGTGAAATGCAAATGAACTAGAGTCACATGATCAGATGTGTCATGTCCTCTTTAACTGCCCATCAACAGGAGGGAGGGAACGGATGGAGAGATAGACAGAGAGAGAGTGAGGGAGAGAGAGGGAGAGATAGACAGAGGAGAGAGAGGGAGAGATAGACAGAGAGGAGAGAGAGGGAGAGAGATAGACAGAGAGGAGAGAGAGGGAGAGAGATAGACAGGAGAGATAGACAGAGAGGAGAGAGAGGGAGAGAGATAGACAGGAGAGATAGACAGAGGAGAGAGAGGGAGAGATAGACAGAGAGGAGAGAGAGGGAGAGAGATAGACAGAGAGGAGAGAGAGGGAGAGAGATAGACAGGAGAGAGAGGGAGAGAGACAGACAGAGGAGAGATAGACAGAGAGGGAGAGAGAGAGAGGAGAGGGAGAAAGAGATAGACAGAGAGGAGAGAAGGAGAGGGAGGGAAAGAGAGGGGGGAGAGAGATAGAGGAGACAGAGGAAGAGATAGACAGAGAGAGATATAGACAGAGAGGAGAGAGAGAGATAGACAGGAGAGATAGACAGAGAGGAGAGAGGGAGAGAGATAGACAGAGGAGAGAGAGGGAGAGAGATAGACAGGAGAGAGAGGGAGAGAGACAGACAGAGGAGAGATAGACAGAGAGGGAGAGAGAGAGAGGAGAGGGAGAAAGAGATAGACAGAGAGGAGAGAAGGAGAGGGAGGGAAAGAGAGGGGGGAGAGAGATAGAGGAGACAGAGGAAGAGATAGACAGAGAGAGATATAGACAGAGAGGAGAGAGAGAGGGAGAGAGATAGACAGAGGAGAGAGAGCAGGAACAACTGAAACTGACATGAAATTGAGCGGAGGCTTTAGGGAAATCCAATCCATCGCGTTGTGACACCTGACGTATGCCAGGGTTTAGGGCAGGTTGGTTTGACACGATAAGATAACCACCACCTTATCTGTAGCTGTCAGACCACGCACACACACACACACACACACACACACACACACACACACGTGTCAACACAAATGGCACGCACAAACACACTCATTTCCTTTTGCCAGTGAAATTTGGCCTTGGACAAAACAGTATTGGAACATTGGCAGACAGGTGGTTTTGGCTGGAATTAGAATTGACTCAGGTGTGTGTGTGTGTGCGTGCGTGCGTGTGTGCGTGCGTGTGTGCATGCGTGTGTGTGCGTGCGTGCGTATGTGTGTTTGATGAACACTGATTGAGGTTGTTGGTTTTGTCTGGCCCCTATCGCAAACTGTTGGTCCGGTTAGACTGTTGTTAGACACACTCTGTTGAAGCAGTGATTGGATGGACTTAGGAACTATGGCTTAACCTAGCCAAGCCTAACTGGTGGAGAGCGAGAGAGGGAGATGGATGGAGAGAGAGAGAGAGAGGGAGATGGATGGAGAGAGAGAGAGAGAGGGAGATGGATGGAGAGAGAGAGAGAGAGAGAGAAGGGGAGAGAGAGAGAGAGGGAGATGGATGGCGAGAGAGAGAGAGAGAAGGGGAGAGAGAGTTGGAGTTGGAGTACGAGTCGATGACAGAAGCAGAAAACATCAGAGGATGTGGAGTGGAAGAGGAGTTGATTTCAGTCTGCCCTGCAGCACTGATTGTAATTGCTTCTAAAGTATAAAGGTGGCTGTGGCTCAGGAGGTAGAGCGGGTCGTCCACCAATCAGAAGGTCGGTGGTTCGATCCCCGGCTCCTCCAGTCCGCATGTCGAAGTGTCCTTGGGCAAGACACTTAACCCCAATTTGCTCCCGATGGCTGTGCCAGCACCCTGCGTGGCAGCTGGCCGCCCTCGGTGTGTGAATGGGTGAATGTAGGCACATTGTGCGCTTTGGATAAAAGCGCTATATAAAAATGCAGTCCAGTAGGGTATAAGGAGATGCTCATTAGGAATGGGCAACGAATTTCGAGTTTTCAAAAAATCTTTTATCATCAAGATCGACTTTTATTATTGAAAGTCGAAAATCGTTTATTTAATTATTATTTATATATTTTTTATTTTTACCGGCGCCTGTCTCTTTAAGAATGACACGTTTGTCCATGCGCCGTAGGAGCTGCACAGTGGAGCAGAACAGCTCTGCGCTCAGCTGACAGTAGTGCAGCAACCAGTAGCTCTAGAA
Organism: Poromitra crassiceps; assembly: GCF_964638095.1. Taxonomy (NCBI): domain Eukaryota; kingdom Metazoa; phylum Chordata; class Actinopteri; order Beryciformes; family Melamphaidae; genus Poromitra; species Poromitra crassiceps. Next base: position 25,617,721 of record NC_139629.1, read on the forward strand.
ACGCAAGAAATGTAGTAGAAATGGTCTAAAACTGTTTATATTACAACAACACTCAGGGCTTGTTACTGCATGAAGAACAGCTGATATTCTGTCTATACTGTTCCATGGGCCATCTCAGCGCTACGCTACTGCTAACGTTGCTACATGGCTAATGTAGGCTTAGGTCTGGCTGCCTAATGACAATAGGGTGTTAAAGTCACCCCCTTTCCCTGTCTATGAGATTTTATCCGCCATTCATTTTTCCATAGACCTTGTGTAAAATGCTTTTAAAAATTAAATAAAAACATCATGACTATGGCAGAAAGTCAGGGACATACACCATCATGAGTATGGCAAAGAGTCAGGGACATACACCATCATGAGTATGGTAAAGAGTCAGGGACATACACCATCATGACTATGGCAGAAAGTCAGGGACATACACCAACATGAGTATGGCAAAGAGTCAGGGACATACACCATCATGAGTATGGTAAAGAGTCAGGGACATACACCATCATGACTATGGCAGAAAGTCAGGGACATACACCATCATGAGTATGGCAAAGAGTCAGGGACATACACCATCATGAGTATGGTAAAGAGTCAGGGACATACACCATCATGACTATGGCAGAAAGTCAGGGACATACACCAACATGAGTATGGTAAAGAGTCGGGGACATACACCATCATGACTATGGCAGAAAGTCAGGGACATACACCATCATGACTATGGCAGAAAGTCAGGGACATACACCATCATGACTATGGCAGAAAGTCAGGGACATACACCATCATGACTATGGTAAAGAGTCAGGGACATACACCATCATGAGTATGGCAAAGAGTCAGGGACATACACCAACATGAGTATGGTAAAGAGTCGGGGACATACACCATCATGACTATGGCAGAAAGTCAGGGACATACACCATCATGAGTATGGCAAAGAGTCAGGGACATACACCAACATGAGTATGGTAAAGAGTCAGGGACATACACCATCATGACTATGGCAGAAAGTCAGGGACATACACCATCATGACTATGGTAAAGAGTCAGGGACATACACCATCATGACTATGGCAGAAAGTCAGGGACATACACCGTCATGACTATGGCAGAAAGTCAGGGACATACACCATCATGACTATGGCAGAAAGTCAGGGACATACACCATCATGACTATGGCAGAAAGTCAGGGACATACACCATCATGACTATGGTAAAGAGTCAGGGACATACACCATCATGACTTTGACAGAAAGTCAGGGACATACACCATCATGACTATGGTAAAGAGTCAGGGACATACACCATCATGACTATGGCAGAAAGTCAGGGACATACACCATCATGACTATGGTAAAGAGTCAGGGACATACACCGTCATGACTATGGTGGAAAGTCAGGGACATACACCGTCATGACTATGGTGGAAAGTCAGGGACATACACCATCATGACTATGGCAGAGAGAGTCAGGGACATACACCATCATGACTATGGCAGAGAGAGAGAGTCAGGGACATACACCATCATGACTATGGTAAAGAGTCAGGGACATACACCATCATGACTATGGTAAAGAGTCAGGGACATACACCAACATGAGTATGGTAAAGAGTCAGGGACATACACCATCATGACTTTGACAGAAAGTCAGGGACATACACCATCATGACTATGGTAAAGAGTCAGGGACATACACCACCATGACTATGGCAGAAAGTCAGGGACATACACCATCATGACTATGGCAGAAAGTCAGGGACATACACCATCATGACTATGGCAGAGAGTCAGGGACATACACCATCATGACTATGGCAGAGAGTCAGGGACATACACCATCATGACTATGGCAGAGAGTAAGGGACATACACCATCATGACTATGGCAGAGAGATAGTCAGGGACATACACCATCATGACTATGGCAGAGAGAGAGAGAGTCAAGGACATACACCATCATGACTATGGCAGAAAGTCAGGGACATACACCATCATGACTATGGCAGAAAGTCAGGGACATACACCATCATGACTATGGCAAAGAGTCAGGGACATACACCATCATGACTATGGTAAAGAGTCAGGGACATACACCATCATGACTATGGCAGAAAGTCAGGGACATACACCGTCATGACTATGGTAAAGAGTCAGGGACATACACCATCATGACTGACAGAAAGTCAGGGACATACACCATCATGAGTATGGTAAAGAGTCAGGGACATACACCAACATGACTGACAGAAAGTCAGGGACATACACCATCATGACTATGGCAGAAAGTCAGGGACATACACCATCATGACTATGGCAGAAAGTCAGGGACATACACCATCATGACTATGGCAGAGAGAGAGAGTCAGGGACATACACCATCATGACTATGGCAGAGAGAGAGAGTCAGGGACATACACCATCATGACTATGGCAGAGAGAGAGAGAGTCAGGGACATACACCATCATGACTATGGCAGAGAGAGAGAGTCAGGGACATACACCATCATGACTATGGCAGAGAGAGTCAGGGACATACACCATCATGACTATGGCAGAGAGAGTCAGGGACATACACCATCATGACTATGGCAGAGAGAGAGAGTCAGGGACATACACCATCATGACTATGGCAGAGAGAGAGAGTCAGGGACATACACCATCATGACTATGGCAGAGAGAGTCAGGGACATACACCATCATGACTATGGCAGAGAGAGAGTCAGGGACATACACCATCATGACTATGGCAGAGAGAGAGAGTCAGGGACATACACCATCATGACTATGGCAGAGAGAGTCAGGGACATACACCATCATGACTATGGCAGAGAGAGTCAGGGACATACACCATCATGACTATGGCAGAGAGTCAGGGACATACACCATCATGACTATGGCAGAAGGTCAGGGACATACACCATCATGACTATGGCAGAGAGTCAGGGACATACACCATCATGACTATGGCAGAGAGAGTCAGGGACATACACCATCATGACTATGGCAGAGAGAGTCAGGGACATACACCATCATGACTATGGCAGAGAGAGTCAGGGACATACACCATCATGACTATGGCAGAGAGAGTCAGGGACATACACCATCATGACTATGGCAGAGAGAGAGTCAGGGACATACACCATCATGACTATGGCAGAGAGAGAGAGTCAGGGACATACACCATCATGACTATGGCAGAGAGAGAGAGTCAGGGACATACACCATCATGACTATGGCAGAGAGAGTCAGGGACATACACCATCATGACTATGGCAGAGAGTCAGGGACATACACCATCATGACTATGGCAGAAGGTCAGGGACATACACCATCATGACTATGGCAGAGAGTCAGGGACATACACCATCATGACTATGGCAGAAGGTCAGGGACATACACCATCATGACTATGGCAGAGAGAGTCAGGGACATACACCATCATGACTATGGCAGAGAGTCAGGGACATACACCATCATGACTTTGACAGAAGGTCAGGGACATACACCATCATGACTATGGCAGAGAGTCAGGGACATACACCATCATGACTATGGCAGAAGGTCAGGGACATACACCATCATGACTATGGCAGAGAGTCAGGGACATACACCATCATGACTATGGCAGAGAGTCAGGGACATACACCATCATGACTATGGCAGAAGGTCAGGGACATACACCATCATGACTATGGCAGAGAGTCAGGGACATACACCATCATGACTATGGCAGAAGGTCAGGGACATACACCATCATGACTATGGCAGAGAGTCAGGGACATACACCATCATGACTATGGCAGAGAGTCAGGGACATACACCATCATGACTATGGCAGAAGGTCAGGGACATACACCATCATGACTATGGCAGAGAGTCAGGGACATACACCATCATGACTATGGCAGAGAGTCAGGGACATGCACCATCATGACTTTGACAGAAAGTCAGCGACAGAGATTGGATTTTTATACCTGGGCTGGTTGCTTTGACATGAGGGCTGTGAGAGCCAATCTAACCATTCAACACTCATCTACCTCCATAAATGTTAATTAACGGTCTTAGCTACTGGACATTCATTTCCTGCTATAGCCGAAAGGGAGGGCTCGTAAAAAATGTGTGTGCGTGCGTGCGTGTGTGTGAGTGTAACTGTGGGAAACTGTGTCCTCATGTGTGTATATGAGAGTGGAGTGTGTGTGTGTGTGTGTGTGTGCGTGTGTGCGTGTGTGTGTGCAGCGTCGTGTGTGCGTGTGTGTGTGCAGCGTCATGTGTGAGGGTGTCTGAACGTCTGCGTGTTCCAAGGACACACAGTGATGAATACTGTCCCAAAGGCTCCTGTGCCCTTTCCTAATACTGCAATCAGCCGTCAGCACAAAGTATAACTAGCTACAGCCACACCATGACAACATAATAGAGGGGCAAAGGCAGGTATAGGTCACTCATATATCACAGGTGTATACTGACAAGGTCAGGGAAAGGTCACTGTATGACATCACAGCATGAGCTGCACAGGGCCTGAACTAAGCTAGTCTGAATATGCAAACAATGCAATGGAAATAATGGGAGTATATATAGAAGTTAGCTATTATGTTTCTTCAAATGGATTCATATAATTGTGGATGGGTCTGCAATGCAACATTTTGATGGGACGATTATTAGTCTGAGGAAAAAAATCACGATTTCATGATTATTATGCATATTTCACAACACTACGAACGGATAATTCGTGGCAATCTCATCTCACCCATGTTGTTTATGTGTTCATGCTGCCATTAGTAGATTGGTTAACTATGTTTCTCATACACCCTAGGGGTGATGATTACGTTTTGTGGTCTGTGACAACTAGGAAGTCAAGTTGTGTCATTAAAATTAATGAAGGGTGATTTTTTTTTAAACTCTCAACGAGGAGTTGTCTCTGCATTTCCCTAACGCACAACTTCCGCATTGTCCATATTCTCAAAATCAGATAAATATCTATGGTGTTTACTCCATATGAAACATGGTGGCTGAACTCAACTCGACTCTCAACTGATGTGAGACTCATTCAACTGATGTGAGACTCATTCAAGTGATGTGAGACCAGTGTTTCCCACAGGATTTTGAGTATTTGTGGTGGGGGACCGCAGACCCCCTAGGGGGGTGCGGGGGCATGCCCCCCGCGAGATTTTTTAAACATTTTAAAGTAAAATGCATGAATTTGGTGTACTTTGAGAAAGCTTAAGAGCAAAATTAAAAGGCTAGATCTATGAAGAACATGTCATCATTACTGTGCTGTGGGTTTACAATGACAAACTAAATTTCTCCCTATAGGTCAGGGATACTCAACTTGCTTTGCCACTTTCGTGAAATGATAGAAGGCGAGGGGCCAGTTAATAAACAAACAATATACATTTTTCTGTAGCGGATTGTAGGTTTTTGGGGTGTCAGCCGGAGTTTAGGCTGACAGTGTTGTGCACACCGGATAGTTAGGTTAAGTTACCGTAGTTAGGTTAAGTACATACATCAGTGCCTGGGTAGCGAGCAGATGGCGGTATTTGACAATTTAGCAGCTAAATCATAGATTATTGAAAGATATTCCATATTCCAGACTGAAATGCTATAACAGAAGTATTGGCCAGAATGACATGAACATTTATTGGACACTTATTCAGCGGATATCTTGCATGTTGCGTTCAGGTGCACTGTAAAAAAAAAAAAGAAAAAAAAAGAAAAAGAAAAAATTTGGTCAACATCTTATTGTGGCGGTCAAAATATTATTGTGGCGGCCCGCCACAAATTCCTTTATGTATGAGAAACACTGGAGACTCTGATGTGAGACTCATTCAAGTGATGTGAGACTCTGATGTGAGACTCATTCAACTGATGTGAGACTCATTCAACTGATGTGAGACTCACTGTGACATCATCCGTGATGTCATAAATCCCACTGTGACATCATCAGTAATGTCATAAATCCTACTGTGACATCATCCGTGATGTCATAAATCCCACTGTGACATCATCAGTGATGTCATAAATCCCTGATCCCACTGTGACATTATCAGTGATGTCATAAATCCCACTGGTGACATCATCAGTGATGTCATAAATCTGACATCATCAGTGCTGGTCTCATTGGCCACACAGCAGCCGAGTTGCGGGCAGGCCGAGCTGCGAATGCGAGCTGCAGGGCTAGCTTGGCGAGCTGCAGGGGCAGCTCAGCGAGCTGCAGGTTGCGGCCGAGCCTAGGAATCGAGCGCGGGTAGCGCGCAAGATTCCAAGTCAATTAAAATTGCCTAAGTGTGTGGGCTGTGTCTGTTTGTGACATTATCAGTGATGTCATAAATCAAGGACTGTGATGTCATCAGTGATGTCACTGGAGCAATTGTGATGTAATCAGTGATGTCATAAATCCTTCCTGGCTGAGGCTATAAGCATACAGACACAGCATACAAGTCAGTCTGGTACAGTGACATATCTGAAGGAATGGCTTTTCGAGCAGATCATGGCGACAGGAGGCTCCACGATGCCGCCTATGCAGGAGACCTGGACAAACTGAGGAGCCTGTTGCAGGAGGAGGACTGCTTCAGGCAGATCAATGAGCAGGGTTTGTATGGGTGTTGGTGGACCCCTCTGGGGCTCGCAGCCATGCAGGGTCATGCTGCTTGTGTGGCCTACTTGATCGCCCAGGGAGCACAGGTAGACCTAGCTGATGACGATAATTGGACGCCTCTCTCCTATGCTGTGTGCTACAGTGCCCTGGACTCTGTGCGGATCCTCCTGCAAGCCGGGGCCGACCCTAACAGAAGCATACACAGCGATTTCACCCCTCTCTACATCAGTGCTGTACGCAACCACCTGGACTGCTTCCGCCTGCTGCTCCAGGTCGCTGGCGTTCTGACCCGTGACGTGGCTTCTCTCCTGCTGCAGATGGTGCTGCATAACAGGGGCAGCACGGCCTTCGTCCAGCTGCTGCTGGACCACGGCGCTGACCCGGCCCTGGTGAGAGAGCAGGCACAGCTGGAGGAGAGGGCGGATCCCGAGGCTCTCAGGGTCTTTCTGGAGGCCAAGAGATGTCCTCCCAGTCTGGCCCACGTGTGTCGGATCCAGATCCGCCAAGTGCTGGGGACACATCGCCTGAACCAAGTCCACTCCCTACCACTAACACCAGTGATGAAGGACTTCGTGCTCCACCAAGACTGACTTGAAGTCTGACGACAACTTGACCAGTTTATTTATTTTCATTTATAGATTTAGTTCTTTGGTGACTGTGGTTCAAACAAATCCAGGACCAGAGATTATATAGCATCAGCATACACCACCTGTAGCCAATCCTACTGCTATAATTGGAGAGCTGTGTGTCTGTGTGTGCTCGATTCAGCTCCAGAGTTCCCACCCTAGAATTGAAAGAGTGCGGAAATTCGGTTTATGTTAAAGGAGAATTCTGTTTTTTTTTATGAAAAATAAAATGTATTTGCCATGAAGGCTAAGAATTGTGTATTATTTCAGTTAACAAACTTTGCCATCTTATTTATATTGAAAAATATTTTTAAATAAATTGTATAGTACATTTTGCTCTGGTAATCCACTGGAAATCCACCCCTCTGGTGGGATCAAGATAATCCAGTTTTTGGGGATAAAACTGATCCCAATCCTGTGTTGTTGCTTTGAACTACCCGTTTTGAAGATCTGATCCAGATTAAAGCTTGGATTTGATTTCCTGATCTGATCGGATATCAAAGTCAGTGTTTCCCACAGGATTTTGAGTATTTGTGGTGGGGGACCGCAGACCCCCTAGGGGGTGCGGGGGCATGCCCCCCCCACAAGATTTTTTTAAACATTTTAAAGTAAAATGCATGAATTTGGTGTACTTTGAGAAAGCTTAAGAGCAAAATTAAAAGGCTAGATCTATGAAGAACATGTCATCATTACTGTGCTGTGGGTTTACAATGACAAACTAAATTTCTCCCTATAGGTCAGGGATACTCAACTTGCTTTGCCACTTTCGTGAAATGATAGAAGGCGAGGGGCCAGTTAATAAACAAACAATATACATTTTTCTGTAGCGGATTGTAGGTTTTTGGGGTGTCAGCCGGAGTTTAGGCTGACAGTGTTGTGCACACCGGATAGTTAGGTTAAGTTAGTTAGGTTAAGTACATACATAAGTGCCTGGGTAGCGAGCAGATGGCGGTATTTGACAATTTAGCAGCTAAATCATAGATTATTGAAAGATATTCCATATTCCAGACTGAAATGCTATAACATAAGTATTGGCCAGAATGACATGAACATTTATTGGACACTTATTCAGCGGATATCTTGCATGTTGCGTTCAGGTGCACTGTAAAAAAAAAAAAAAAAGGTCAACATCTTATTGTGGCGGTCAAAATATTATTGTGGCGGCCCGCCACAAATTCCTTTATGTATGAGAAACACGAGACTCTGATGTGAGACTCATTCAAGTGATGTGAGACTCTGATGTGAGACTCATTCAACTGATGTGAGACTCAAGCTGCTTTCACACATCTGGAATTCAGGAGTTATCTAGAGGCCATCTGTATGGCGGTCTATGTGTGAACAGATTTTGGAGGCTCATGCGCGCTCCCGCGAACCTCCTCCTAGCCGTAGGGAAGTGTACCCCCAGCCGCAGTGCCAGGAGCGGATTGTCCCCCCCCCCCCCTCCAGAGCTCCGTGAAGTAGCCAGCTCAGTGAGTGCATGAGGAGGACAGAAACAGAAAGCCATCATGACAGATTATTACTATATAAATAGTCGATGAGAATGAGCGAGCAAAAAAAACATCATGCCGTTTAATTTCCAAATGAAGCTCAAACCTGCTCCGTGTGCGACAGCCAACATCATGTTGCTGGGGATTGAAAGGCTCATGGCTCTGATCTGATTTCATGTCTGCTTCGCACAGCACACACATTTAATAAGCATTTTTGGACGCGAGGGTCGTCCCGCTTCCCAGTATTGGACATCACTAGGTAGGGTATCTGGATCTGGTTGCGTTCATGCCTTTGATTTAACGTTTACACAGCGTTTGTGAAGATTCAATGGCAGAACCGCAAATTCCAAGTAGCGTCAAGTCAGGCAGTATAAAACGAAAACTTCCGGGTATAACCTTCGCAATAATGGCAATTAAATAAAGTAAATGCACGTGTAATGTTTTTTTGCGTGTGTTTCGAAAGATACAGAACGGAGATAAACTGGAAGAATATCTGCTCCCTTCGAAAAGTCAATTTTAACCCGTAGTGAGTCGACATTCTGATTTTTTGTTACCAAGTAATACATTTATTTTATTTTGAAGGTAAAAACGTCTAGCTTCCTGTATTCTGTATAATTCTAGTAGGTTTGATGCATTTTAGGACTGAACATAGCAAAGACCTGTTTTGTTTGTAGAGCTTGCGACTCGAGGAAATCGGTGAGTTGTAGGGTTGTTTAATTAATTACTAACGTTATGCGCAAACGATTATATGCCATGAACGTTAGGCAGTTATCGCCCATTATGTATTTTTAGTTTTCACAACTCCCCATTGTGTGGTCATGCCCAAATTCCCCCACCCCCGCCCCCTCTCGACTTTACAAACTCTGCGGAGGTGCTACTCATGTGTGAAAGCAACATGCCTCATGTGTGAAAGGGTACACTTCACATATCATCCGGGGCAGGCTCAGTGGGTCCCCGGATGTGGAAACTAGCAGACAGCAGGCTGAGAGAGGTCAATAGAGCAGCTCACAGTAGAGCCCGACCGATATATCGGTCCACCGATATTATCGGCCGATATTGGCCGATAACCGATATATCGGTATCGGCCGATATGTTGGCCAATATGCCGATATTTTTTTATTTTGTATTTTTTAAGTTATAGACAGCATGTCGTGTATAGACGGTTTTCACAGAGTTGTGTTGCTATGGGAACAGTTTGAACCCTATCTTATTTCCTGTCAGCTATTGCATTAGCAAACATTGCAACAGGAAGTAAGCTAGGGGCAATTTTGAATGTTTATGTTGTCACATTAAAAGAGTCTATATTTGATCTTTTTTCTTAACTCAATTATATTTTATATTTGTTCCGTTTGTGTTTTTGTATTTCTAGTTATTTATAATTATTAAATTCCGAGTTCGGTTTACTGTTTCATTGCATTGATGTCATTTTGGACAATAAAGTTTATTGATAAGCTATAAAATATCCTCCCTACATTACATATCTCAAGTCATGTCAAGTCATATCTTTGTCAAGTGTTTGATATTTGAGGGATCATTGCAAAATAATTGTGTAATATAATGTGTATTATATAATATAAGAATATCGGCCGATATATCGATATCGAATTTTTTTTACTTCCTAATATCGGTATCGGCCTCCAAAATCCAGTATCGGTCGGGCTCTAGCTCACAGTATTATATAATAAGGATATGAGCCGCTGCATTACAGAAAATAAGCTATTTACAAGATGTAAATGTACGCTTAGCAGGTGCCCCTACAGCCTCTGTTTCAGGCTGTTGCGCGTCCGTTCTAGCTCTATAATGCTTTATTTTCAGAAAATTCTGTCCAGGGTGACTTGTAAAACATAATTCCAGCTGGAAATAAGGTCCAGGTTATAAAAAAAAAAAATCCTTTAACTTGGAAAAAGCACGTTCTATGCTCCTGACTTCCTCCTGAAGCTCTGTGTCACACAGGCTGGACACACATCAGTGTTATAACCCACCGCTGCGCTAACCAGAGCTAATGCAGAGATAGCCTACTGTTTTACCCACCGCTGTGCTAACCAGAGCTAATGCAGAGATAGCCTACTATTTTACCCACCGCTGTGCTAACCAGAGCTAATGCAAACATAGCCTAGTGTTATGACCCACCGCTGTGCTAACCAGAGCTAATGCAGACATAGCCTACAGTGTTATGACCCACCGCTGTGCTAACCAAAGCTAATGCAGACATAGCCTACAGTGTTATGACCCACCGCTGTGCTAACCAGAGCTAATGCAGACATAGCCTACAGTGTTATGACCCACCGCTGTGCTAACCAGAGCTAATGCAGAGATAGCCTACAGTGTTATGACCCACCGCTGTGCTAACCAGAGCTAATGCAGACATAGCCTACAGTGTTATGACCCACCGCTGTGCTAACCAGAGCTAATGCAGACATAGCCTAGTGTTATGACCCACCACTGTGCTAACCAGAGCTAATGCAAACATAGCCTAGTGTTATGACCCACCGCTGTGCTAACCAGAGCTAATGCAGACATAGCCTACAGTGTTATGACCCACCGCTGTGCTAACCAGAGCTAATGCAGACATAGCCTAGTGTTATGACCCACCACTGTGCTAACCAGAGCTAATGCAGACATAGCCTACAGTGTTATGACCCACCACTGTGCTAACCAGAGCTAATGCAGACATAGCCTACAGTGTTATGACCCACCGCTGTGCTAACCAGAGCTAATGAAGATATAGTCTACAGTGTTATGACCTATTGCTGTGCTAACCAGAGCTAATGCAGACATAGCCTACAGTGTTATGACCCATTGCTGTGCTAACCAGAGCTAATGCAGACATAGCCTACAGTGTTATGACCCACCGCTGTGCTAACCAGAGCTAATGCAGACATAGCCTACAGTGTTATGACCCACCGCTGTGCTAACCAGAGCTAATGAAGATATAGTCTACAGTGTTATGACCTATTGCTGTGCTAACCAGAGCTGATGCAGACATAGCCTACAGTGTTATGACCCATTGCTGTGCTAACCAGAGCTGATGCAGACATAGCCTACAGTGTTATGACCCACCGCTGTGCTAACCAGAGCTAATGCAGACATAGCCTACAGTGTTATGACCTATTGCTGTGCTAACCAGAGCTAATGCAGACATAGCCTAGTGTTATGACCCACCGCTGTGCTAACCAGAGCTAATGAAGATATAGCCTAGTGTTATGACCCATTGCTGTGCTAACCAGAGCTGATGCAGAGATAGCCTACAGTGTTATGACCCACCGCTGTGCTAACCAGAGCTAATGCAGACATAGCCTACAGTGTTATGACCCACCACTGTGCTAATCAGAGCTAATGCAGACATAGCCTACAGTGTTATGACTCACCGCTGTGCTAACCAGAGGTAATGCAGACATAGCCTACAGTGTTATGACCCACTACTGTGCTAACCAGAGCTAATGCAGACATAGCCTAGCGTTATGACCCACCGCTGTGCTAACCAGAGCTAATGCAGACATAGCCTAGTGTTATGACCCACCGCTGCGCTAACCAGAGCTAATGCAGACATAGCCTACAGTGTTTGACCTACCACTGTGCTAACCAGAGCTAATGCAGACATAGCCTACAGTGTTATGACCCACCGCTGTGCTAACCAGAGCTAATGCAGACATAGCCTACAGTGTTATGACCCACCGCTGTGCTAACCAGAGCTAATGCAGACATGCCATAACTCTCTTTCCATTTCTTCACCCCCCCCATTCTCTCGCTCCTCTCCTCATGCCCCATCTATCAATCCATTTAACCACTCACCCACCCGCTCCTCTCTCTCTCTCTCTCTCTCTCTCTAAATGTCCTGTATGACAACCACCATTTCAGGCTGGTGTTCTGACCATGAAGATGTTTTACAGCCCCCCCTTCAACCACCTTCCCCAAACAGATAGGATAAAGAAAACCCATGTTGGAGTCACGGTTCAATGGTTTCTAATTATGTGTTCACTGTGGGAGCTCGGCCAGAATATCTCATATAGACCCAGAGAGAGGGGGGGGGGGGGGGAGACAGGGGGAAATGAGAGAGGGAGGGAGGGGAAGAGAGAGAGAGAGGCAAGAATGACTCAGGGACACAGACAGACGGATGAGATGACGAAGGATGGAGAGAGAGGCAAAACGCACAAACACACGGAGAGAGAGAGAGAGAAGGAGAAAGGTGGACAAATAGATAGAATGATGTCAGTAAAGGCTATGTTCAGGTGTACATTAGGCTCAGATACACAGATACTGTACGGCTCTGAGTGAGAGCTACAGTAACATCTTGGTTTATATGGAGTGGACAGATACCATCAAAAAGCCACCCATAGATAGAAACACAGACAATTACTCTCCATCTATTGACCAGGGAGAGAGAGAGAGAGAGCATCTATTGACCAGGGAGAGAGAGAGAGAGAGGGAGAGAGAGAAAATGGGTGTAGAAGTGACTGAGCAAAGGGAGACAGAGGGAGCCCATAGCCACATCCTCCTCTTTCCACTAAAGACCACACTATGACAGCATAACAAATATGTAGGATAAAGTAAGGTAAATACCACACTACGACGTTATATTGAAGCCGTAGGTTAAAGTAAGGTCAAAACCATCTATGACATAACAAAGATGTAGGTTAAAGTAAGGTAAAGGCCACACTGTGACATCATAGCAGATCTGTTGAAGTAAGGTAAAGACCTACCACACTATGACATCATAATTAAGCAACAAAAACTTGACTTTAACCCTCACAACTGCATCCTCAACTTGCCAATGCAAACCAGTTTGTTTCTTCACACGGGGAAAGGCGAAATGTCTTCAGAATCTGTCTTGGTAACCATACTATAATTAGGACTTCTGGACCTTGCGAGTACAGTTAAACGTGTCATATAGATGCACAAGTCATCAAAATGGAAATATGGCCATAGAGTAAGTGCAATATATAAATGGCAGGAGCAGCTGTAATTTGATCAAAGTCAAATGTGTAAATGTTTTTTTTTGTTCTTTTTGTTTTTTACTCGAGAGAACGGGAGATGAGGCAAAAATCGCATCATTCACGACGCCGCCTGGGGCAAAATTTCATCCACTCGCGCATTTACATTGACTTCGTATGTACAGTAAGATTAATTTTTCATATTGTGCAGCCCTATAGTCACACACACACACACACACACACACACACACACACACGTCAGGGCTCTTAAATGTCTGTCGTTAATGTGGTGTGTGGTTGCCAGCTGTAGTGCTTCCTGTGGTCATTAGCCCATCTGGTGGCCTGACTCTTCTCATCTTCTCTATCTGTCTCTGTCTTCCTCCGTCTCTGTCGCTCTGCTTGCCTCGCTCTGTATCTCTCTGTCTGTCTGTCTGTCTGTCTGTCCATGTCTCCCTCGGTCTATTTCTGTCTCTGTGTGTGTCTCTCCTCTTATCTCTCTCTGCCTCTGTCGATCTTTCTCTGTGCTTTTATCTCTCCGTCAGCCTCTCTCTCCTACCGTCTGCCTCTCTCATCCTCTCTCCCTCTTCCCTCTGTTGACTGTTGCCCCCTGGCCCCCCACCTCCATCTCTCCATAATGGCAACTTATTGGTGTATTTGGGTGCACTAATATGTTCATGGGAGAGATCTGGAGCCCCATTTGTGGAAGGGTTAGCATGCCTTTAAATTAAAGCTCCCTCATTACTGTAATTATGTGTAATTAACAGAACACAAAGAGAGAGAGAGAGAGGGAGAGAGAGAGGGGTCGGGGGGGGGGGGGAGTGTTCAGCCCGAAACAGCAAAATGTTGGTACCTGAAATGATCAGAAATAGAGCCCGACCGATATATCGGTCCACCGATATTATCGGCCGATAACCGATATATCGTACGGCCGATATGTTGGCCGATATATTTTTATTTTGTACTTTTTTAAGTTATAGACAGCATAGCATGTATATTTGATCTTTTTTCTTAACTCAAATTATATTTTATATTTGTTCTGTTTGTGTTTTTGTATTTCTAGTTATTTGTAATTATTAAATCCCGAGTTTGGTTTACAGTTTCATTGCATTGATGTCATTTTGGACAATAAAGTTTATTGATAAGCTATAAAATATCCTCCCTACATTACGTATGTCATGTCAAGTCATATCTTTGTCAAGTGTTTGATATTTGAGGGATCATTGCAAAAGAATTGTGTAATATGTGTGTATATAATATAAGAATATCGGCCGATATATCGATATCGGAATTTTTTTTACTTCTAATATCGGTATCGGCATCGGCCTCCAAAATCCAGTATTGGTCGGGCTCTAATCAGAAACACAGGTGTCCCTGTGGAGGAGTCCTTGTAGAGCAATCAGGACAACAGCTTTCATCAAGCCATAATTTCACAACTACTGTACCAATTAAATCTTCTTTCTGATCACTCTTTATAAGGATAAACACCTCAGCAGAACACCTGAAACGCAATTTGCTGCTATTTATGAGCCTTCAAACTTGACATGGAAATGTTTCCAGCTCTGTGCCGCCTCTCAGCTGAACGCGTAGGCATATCTTGAAGAGGTGTCATGGGGAGTGCAGCTAGATGGAGATAAAAAGCCTTAGGTATGCAGCACGCTGCGTGCACGCAAAGTACCGAAAGCCTTGATTGATGACAATTCACTTTGAGACATTTATAGCGACGGCAGAAAGCGAATGCACAGTCAAATTAAATCTAAAGTTAATGCTCGGCAGCTGAACCGTTGCCAGAGCTTAGAGCATATCTGGTATGCTATACTGTATAGGCACTGCTTACACAACAATGCCATTTATTATAAAAAGGCCATTGTAAGTGTTGTCTTAGGAAAAATGGAAAAGGCCAGCACTCACAAGGATAGGAGGATCAGAGTAATCTCTTTCTATTATGAGCGAGTAGCACTCAGGTAATCGTTCATAAAAAAAAAAATCTAACAATTAATAACAATAGCGTATTTTGCATAATAATACGGGTGGTCCGTGTCCGAGTGGAAACACAAGCAGAACCAAAGTTTGACTATAGACGGTTTCAACTCGACAACATAAACATTTTAAATTTCCCCCAGCTTCCTGTTGCAGTGTTTGCTCGTACAATAACTGACAGGACATAAGCTAGGGTTCAAACTGTTCCCTAGCAACACAATTCCGTGAAAACGGTTTATATAAGAACATCTATTACTATGTAATGATAGTGTAGGGATAATCTGCTCTGTAGGGGCTGTTCACATAATAGCGTTGCATGGGAAAAAGGAGTATTTTTGTGAGGAGCGGACCGTGATAAGGTAATCAGATGTTAGCTTAGCAGCTGCTAGCCTATAGCTCAGTAACTACATTCATTAGCTGGTTAACATTTCTAGTAGACACTAGTGTTGTTGGACAAGCAAAAGCTTACCAGATATGTCCAATGCGTGTCCAGTATAAGCCATACAGCTTTATGGTCGCTGTTACAGTTACGCACTAACATAAATCCATGATTACGTCCTATTTCTCCACAGGCCAGCGCATTCTCCATTGTTGCTGCTTGCTAAGGTTATGGAAACAGCAGTGGAGTCAAGTAACATTAGTAAACTAGTGAATACCGAGCCTGCTTTACGGAGAAGTGTGCGTCTGTCTGTCTGGGTTTGCACCGGGAATTTCTCCCTGCGTTATTGGATTCCCATTGGGGAAAAGCGAGTTCTGAAGGGCTGAAAAACGTTACTCAAATACCAACGTTATGAACGAGTATGGAATTCTGTGCATGCCTCCACTGATGGCAGGGTGTTTCAACCATTCTAAAGAGATATATCGCTAATGAAGTGACTTTCGTGGCATATTAATTTCTCTTGGCTGAAAATTGTTTGAGCAAAGGCGAGCCATCGCGGTAATGGCGCCCATAATGATGCCATCCCGACCTTGTGCCACTGAATCATCCCTGGGAGATGCTGTAATGGGAACAGTCCCATTTAATGTGGAGATTTGTGATTAACTGGAGTCTAAATTCACTCATGTCTAAGCACCTATTTACAGGCAAAATCAGCAAGCTATACTACCCAGGAAGGCACGTGCATAAAAACCTCCACACATATACTGATACACACACAATCTCCCAGAAAATATGTCATATTTACAACCAACTCCTCCAAGACTTGTGAACCATCTCATCTACTGTATCTCTCTCTCTCTCGATCAATGTTTTCCTGCCCATTTTCCATCAGTCAATAACCTCTCGATGTCCGTCTCTCAAATTCAATGCCATCAGTAAAAGCATGATGCTACTTATTTTCAGTGAAACCATGAGGACATTTGTGTGCAATGGTAATCTGTAAGTTTTGTACTACAGTAAAATCCAGTCAATTCCTGACAATTTGTTTCCCTCTCCGCCCCCCCCCTTTTTCAACACTGAGATTTTACAAGCAGCGTATGAGCAGTGCTAAATCAACAGACAATTTAGTTTTAATTGCTGCTCACGTTTCCACACACAAGATTTTTTTTTGCTGCCTTTGTCACAAAACGGTGCCTTCTCTGCCTTAATAATGGCACAGCAGATGTTCCCGTCAAGTGCTACAGAATGACTGACACCGGCAGCAACTGCTATGATGAAATCCCTCTCCGTGAACAGCTAACTTCCTTAAGCAACCATCCGTTAGAGTACAGCAGGTCTCCACTGTCACTAGCTGTGTTTCCATTACAGTTTTTCGCAAAAGAATTGCGATATTTCTACAACTTCGACAATGTACAATTGCGACTTGTAGGCGTTTCCATTGAAGTTGCGTTTGAGTGATTCCCCGTTGCAGCAGCTGCCACAGTGATTACGCACGGGGATCTGCCCCATATCCCGTCCCCTGCATGCTCAAATCCAACCAATGGTCAATGCAAATCCCAACATGAAGTTACAATGCATATAAACGAGCCTGATTATCAATTCAAAAGAAAATGAGTCGCAAAATGTTGCTGGCTGCGTGAATGCAGTCAGCGCGACAGGCAGAGGAAAAAAGGTAGCCTAATAGCCTACAACTGGTCCGATTTAGAGATGGAGGGGGGAAAAGGCTGATTTGGTTCTATAATTGCACCTGAAACGTGTGCAATGTATTAGCCTACTCACAGTCACTGTATTCACTTCAGACAGCACCACCGCACCAGTGTGTGCTTTTCATCCTCTCATCTCGCCGCTGTGCCAAATGCGCGCACACAGGCAGCCTGCTGTCACCATGGACCGATTTCTGCCATTAAACATTATCTAATTTGCCCGGCTACGCTTTTGCATAACACTCGTCTTTCTGCAAGGTAGCGTTGCTTCAAAGTTTTCCACTTGCTGCGGAGGTTTTGACACGGCTATCGAACCTTACTTACCAAACTTATTTTCCGCTCCTTTTCCAAGGGATAATATGGGTCACATGACGTGCAAATGCGAAAAATGTGTTTCCATTACACTTTTGCGATAAACTTCTATATCGACACGTCTGAAAAACCACCTCATGAGAGCGAAAAAACTTTTTGCGATATTTGGGAGGTTTTTCGAAATTCACGTGTTTCCATTACCCAATTTCTATTGCGATATATAGATTTTGCGCATTTCTGAGAGTAATGGAAACACGACTACTGTCATGTTGTTGTTTAAGCCTTTATTTATACAGGTAAGGTCTACTGGGTATATGCTCTCTCTTCCACCTGCACCCTCCTTCACACCTTTCACACCGGGGAGTGGCTCCGTATAACAAAATCTACTAGTCCTAGGAGATGTTGTCGCTGTGTTGACTTAGGTAGAAACTCCTGAGTTTCTACTCGAGTCAACACAGCTACAAGATCTACTAGTTTCTACCCGAGTCAACACAGCTACAACATCTACTAGTTTCTACCTGAGTCAACACACCTACAACATCTACTTGTTTCTACCTGAGCCAACACAGCTACAACAACTACTAGTTTCTACCCGAGTCAACACAGCTACTAGTTTCTACCAGAGTCAACACAGCTACATCTACTAGTTTCTAGCCGAGTCAGGACAGCTACATCTACTAGTTTCTACCTGAGTCAACACAGCTACATCTACTAGTCTCTACCTGAGTCAACACAGATACATCATCTACTAGTTTCTAGCCGAGTCAGGACAGCTACATCTACTAGTTTCTACCTGAGTCAACACAGCTACATCTACTAGTCTCTACCTGAGTCAACACAGATACATCATCTACTAGTTTCTAGCCGAGTCAGGACAGCTACATCTACTAGTTTCTACCTGAGTCAACACAGATACATCATCTACTAGTTTCTAGCCGAGTCAGGACAGCTACATCTACTAGTTTCTACCTGAGTCAACACAGCTACATTTACTAGTCTCTACCAGAGTCAACACAGCTACATCTACTAGTTTCTAGCCGAGTCAGGACAGCTACATCTACTAGTCTCTACTAGGGATGCAGCGGTTTCCGGTTTGAAGGTATACCTCGGTTTCAAAAAGTCACGGTATCAAAACCACTAAGTTTTGCCGTCATACCTTCCCCACGGTATCACCTGTTTCCCCCTGAGAGAGAAAGTGCCCAGACAGAGTGCAGTAACGCGGCCCCTCCCCCCAGCTGCCCAGTCTCAGCAATCAGTGTAGCTGTGATCGTCAAGAAGTCATCAAGTCAATCGTTTACTCCCGTGCGTAGCCTATTGTAATTCAACGTGATAATGGCTGCTGAAGGAGAATCCCCAGAACGTTCCCCCGGGCGGTGGGCCGCGGCCCCGTCGAAAAAGACAAACTCTGCGGTGTGTGGGAATATTTCGGTAAAAGCAGGGACGGCCAGGGAGGATTAGAGGGAGCAATGCCTCAAACATGAATCAGCACATCTGCAGGAACAACACCCGTCCTTCCTTATTTGCCAAATTCAAGGTACGTTAAACGTCTTGCGTCATCATACATCGTGTCGGACATAAACCATTTCCACCGGCAGGAGGATGAACGTAAAATAAACACTGTCATAGGCTAATGTTATCGATAACATAACATGGCTAATTAGCACTCAGCTGTCTTTGGTCTAACTAACGATAACGTTACTTGACTGAGCGAACGTCTTATGCCGGCGTATTGCACTGAAGAGAAGTAACAACAACAGTCATTAAATAAGAGGCAGAGGTGTGTGTGTGTGGGTGTGTGTGTGTGTGTGTGTGTGTGTGTGTGTGACGCACAGAGAGGCAGAAGTGTGTGTGTTTGTTTACATTGTCTGCTTGGATCCATTATAAGCTAGCAATGCGCTACAATATTTCTCCTGTGCTTACAGCAAATGCATCCAGTGTCTGCACTGCTACTTTCTTCCAAAAATATCTGGATCTCTAATATTTGCCCTACAGTACTTTTGGATACAAATAAAAGTGTGTGTGTGTGTGTGTGTGTGTGTGTGTGTGTGTGTGTGTGTGTGTGTGTGTGTGTGTGTGTGTGTGTGCACATTAACATTGAAACATTTATGTCCAGTGTCCAATCCGATTTGACAAAAGATAAGCATGTGTGTTTTAGTTTTACATACGTTAATTAGATGATATAAATAGTTCAATAACAAACAAAAAAATGTAGGCTATTATTTTGTTGCCAGATTTCACAATAACACATAAAGGTCCGCGATACCGTGATACCGTGAAACCGTGGTATTTTTGTCCAAGGTTATCATACCGTCAAAAACTCATACCGCTGCATCTCTAGTCTCTACCTGAGTCAACACAGCTACATCTACTAGTTTCTACCTGACTCAACATAGCAACAACATCTACTAGGAGTTTGTACCCGAGTCGAAGTAAGAGCATTCTCCCAGCCAGTCTACAGTAAGTCATAAACCTGCTTTTATAGCCTCTTTCTCTCTCTTTATCATAACACACAGTGCCATACATGTTATGATAAAGACAAAAAGGAGCTGTCGTTATTGTTTATATCCACAATAAATGAGAAATGTACAGATAAACCAGATTCACTTGGCGAAAATGTATACATTTATTTACGTAATATGGAGTTCTGTCTCTTCCCCAGAGGAGTGAATGTAGACAAAGTTTTGCCCATTTGGTCTTATTCTTTCCCTGCTGAAGGTATACTTGAATGTCACACCAAATTCAGCTAAACAATCCAGAGAGCTTTTAGAACTGTTACTGACATTTCTGAAAAATCCACCAAACTAAGTCCAAAAGAAACAAAAATAATACAAAACTGTTGCAAAAGAGAATGCTTTCACAATTGAGGTGGTCTACTAGCAGCTTCTGTCCAAGCGGCCAGCAGATTGCTTAGGTCCTCCAACATAATCATGTCGATTAGAAAAGATTGGACCATTACCATAGAAAGACCCGGCATGCGTCTAAGTCTGGACAAGACTAGCATCAACACAGAGGGCAATTTGATCAAACAGTGCAGGGCAGGAACATTGTTTTTTTCCCCTTTGCATTTATCGCTAAATCTATAGCAGACACAAAGGGGTGTAATCTCCATCCAGAGCCGAGTCACCTCTGAGGCAGCAGTGACTCACATGTCTATCTGTCTCTGTCAGGTCCAATACAACAGGACAGACACTTTACACTTTTCTGTCTGTGTCAGGTCCAATACAACAGTACAGACACTTTTCTATCTGTGGCAGGTCCAATACAACAGTACAGACACTTTTCTGTCTGTGTCAGGTCCAATACAACAGTACAGACACTTTTCTGTCTGTGTCAGGTCCAATACAACAGTACAGACACTTTTCTGTCTGTGTCAGGTCCAATACAACAGTACAGACACTTTTCTGTCTGTGTCAGGTCCAATACAACAGTACAGACACTTTACACTTTTCTGTCTGTGTCAGGTCCAATACAACAGTACAGACACTTTTCTATCTGTGTCAGGTCCAATACAACAGGACAGACACTTTCTTTTCTTTTGCAGGAAGGGTGAAAGACTGAAAAGTAACAGTTCAAAAATAAACTATTGGATAATGCTTATTTAGTTATTTAGAAAGGTAACAACGTGTGATTTGCAAAATGAATGTGATTACGCCATTGTAATACTCATCAAGTAATCTCAAAATCACATGTCAGATATAATTAACATTTTATTTGACCGTTCTCTGAAACCATTTGTAGACTGGTGAAACTTATAGTGAGTGACGGGCCAGATTTTTCTCATGGGGCTCACTTTGGATTGAGGCAATCATATCTATCAGGGAAGAAGGCATTTACATCAGAAAGCAATTGCACAGCTTTGGCCTGTACAATAATAATCAGTTAGCTATAGGGGTGTCACAATATATCGTCCCACGAAATTTCGCGATAGTAAAACGTCACGATATGTATCGTTGAGATGAAATCTCATATCGCAAAAAAATCTTTTTTTTTTTTTTTTTTTCCCAAAACTTTTTTTTTTTTTTTTTTTTTTTTTTTTCAAAAATAGACTAAGAAACGTCTTTGTTTGTTGAAGTTCAATGTGTGGAAAGTAGTTCAGACACATGAGAAGTTATACAGGAGAGAAACCATTCAATTGAGTTTCTGGCAAAACTGTTTACTTGACAGGAAAAACTGGAGATGCATAAAAAATAGACTAAGAAAAGTCTTGTTGTTTGAGTTTGAAGAAAAACTGAAGATGCATAATGAGAATTTATACTACTGATAAACATTTTAGTTCAAAGTAAATCTAAGTGACGGTGTAACTCATTCTATTTCAAGATAAGCCTTATCTCCAATCTCATGTTTTTTCTAGTTGTTATTGTAATAACAATTTCCCACAACAGCATGTTTTGTATCTGTGCATTTCAAATAAAATACTACTTTTCCAGTCATATATTGTTATTATTCAAGTTTAAAAAAATATTGTTAAAATCGTATCGTATCGTATCGTTATCGTGAACCCAGTATCGTGATACGTATCGTATCGTGAACTGAGTGTATCGTGACACCCCTAGTTAGCTACAGTACCGGGGCCAAGAAGGGTCAAAAAAGTGCTCCAATATGGGACTGCTAAATGGACCTGTATTTCCATTGCAGGGGGTTTCCTGGCACATCATTTCTATGCACATTGAACAGCGGTACAATTGCAGAAGGTTACTTATGTTGGAGTATAATGGCTTCTGTTCAGGACGAACTGCGCTTACTGCCAGATGAGCTATTTCAGTTGTCAATGGGCCAGTCTCGCCTCTCTTCTATGTGCTTTTTCCCCACCTTGGTTTCTGCAGGGAAAGTCACGTGAGCACACATTTACAACTGGGAGCTCCACTGAAGCAGTTGGGGTGGAAGCACCTTGCTCAAGGGCACATGGACAGTTCTGTCATTCTGTGGTGTATACATTTCAGATCTGATGCTTGCAGTGCGCTATAGGTTGAGGCCATGTCTCGTCATAGACGCTGGGTTAGCTGGCTGGGGGCGTGGTCAGGGTGGGGTCAATCCTCCCCTTCTATCCATTCAACAAAGTTAGCATTTAGCTGCTAGCCCAGCCCACGCAGACACGATCGGAGATTTAACCAGTAACGCAGTAAACGCACATCTGAGCAGACGTCTATGTACCTGCTCTATATCCCCAAACCTGTAGTTTAGAGCCACAGCACCGTCCTTTGGTGAGTCAGCCCATTGAGATATATGGGCGGTTTTACCCCACTCGCGCGCCAGCCGTATAACATTTTGTGGGCGTTCCCACATATGCCGACTGTCTCTATAGGGGCAGAACTTGACGCGCGTCATTTGATGCGCGTCAAGTTCCGCTCCCTGTGCGTTTCGGGCTTTAGAGTCACGGGAGACCAAATTTGACTCGCATTTTTTTTTTTTTTTTTTTTTTAGGGGTGGGCGAATTTCGACCAAAAGTCAACTTTGGCCCAGCGAATTTCGACTAGTTTTTTTTGTGCTAGAAATGCCCATCCCTAGCAAGCATACAGGTACTACAGATCCATTCCAAATGAAAGTCAATGTAAGTGTGTTGCCATACCAGTGAATTAGCCAGGGTGAGGTTCCCCCTCGCACCTCGAGCAGCTGCCACCACAAAGCCAGCTTACAGGTTCACACTCCAACAGCATCTTCAAGCTAAAACTCTGCTACATCCCGCAGTATAATGCAACAGAATTCCATCTACTGCTGCAGGCGGGGAGCGGGACTACAGTCGCCTGTGTGTGTGTGTGTGTGTGTGCGTGTGTGTGACTGTGTGTGTGCGTGTGTGTGTGTGTGTGACTGTGTATGTGTGTGTTACATGGGGGGAATTGTATTGCTAATAGGAGTGTCACAGCCCCCTGAGATATTTTCAACATAAAGCCTTGTAGAGCCTCCTGCACACGGGAAAAGCCTGGAACAGCCAAGTCAAGCACGGCCGAGAGCACAACATCATTGTCAGACAAAATGTGGCATTTTTTTCCATCATATCCATAATCCTCCCAGTCTGGGGTTATCTGAAGTGTGTGTGTGTGTGTGTGTGTGTGTGTGTGTGTGTGTGTGTGTGTGTGTGTGTGTGTGTATATATATACAGTACATGCATTACATTTAAACAACCCCCCCGTGCACTGTAGCGTACAGCGGAAGGAAATTGCCGGGGCCTTGAGTGCATTAGCAATCCAATATGAGCAATGTGAACAGAGAGGAAGCGGAATGTGCTTAACAACATTTCACATTTTCTTTATCTCGCTGTGGATTTCAAATATCACTCCTCATGTCTTTTGGATGCATTTCTTCTGGAGTAGATTGAGATTCCATGTTTTTTCTCCCTTCCTCCCTGTCTTTCTTTGACCCAGTGTTTGTCACGTCATGATCTTAAAATAGGAGCACTGATCTAAGACTGGTTTGTCTCTGAAGTCAAGGGGAAGCTGATTTAGTCGCGTATCGTGACCAGCGGTGCTAAATCAGTCGATATGGCCCTGATGATGACCAATAGAGATGGCCAGTATTGCCAGGAGCAGAGATGATGTGCTGAGGCAAAGGCCTATCACAGATCCTGACTTCATGCTATAATCAGTGGAATTAAGCTCCAGAGCTTCTTCTCTTGCCTTTAATACTCTTTGATCTAGCAATCACTCCAATCACTCTGTTGCTGATGATGATATAATCAACAGGAGAAGAACAAAACGATACTACTAACTCCCTTATTGCCTGCACTTTATGGGAATTATCAAAACGGTGGATAACATTTGACCAGTGACATTTTGGATAGGGATGCACGATATATCGGCAATCATATCGGTATCGGCAGATGTTAGTAATTTTTTTACATATCGGTATCGGTCCGATGTTGCAATGTTATTATCGGTTATCGGTATCAGCCAAAATGTTCCCATTGAGAGGAAACATTGTGATAAATCTATGATTTATGGGTTTTTCCAAATGTTTTGGAAATAAAGAAATGCATTACTTTTTCAAATTCACAGTGTTTACATGTGTTTTTCAGTATGTACAAAATGTTATTATCATAGAAATGTGTTTTTATACAGATCATATCGACATCGGTAAATATCGGTTATCGGCTATACAAGCAATGTTAACTCATTGAGTGCCAGCCACTTTTGGAGAACGGACGCTCCCTGTGCCAGAGTTTCAGAGCTTTTTTCAGTGATTTCTCGAGGCCCACAGAATATTGTGTGATATTACTATGTAAACAATGAACACGCAAAAAGAACGATGAGACTCTTTTCTATCATCAGCAAAAACAGGTTTATAGAGGGTATGCACACCTACTGGAACACGCCCCCTCAATCGGGAATGAGTGTCAAAATGAGTGTCAAGTTCCGCCCTGAGCAGCAGGTGTCAGTTATCTAGGCTGATTACTGCATTCAAGCTCAGTCTTGCTGTGACTCAGTGGGCGTGACCCCACAGTGACTTCTGCCTCTGTGACATCACATGCATACCCTCTATTGATATCATTTTCCGTTCTTTAGTTATCAGCCGGAGAAGATAGCTTGATTTAACAAAAAAGAGCCTTTTTTTTCTAGAAGCTGAGATATTGGCCCTTTTGTGAAATTAAACATTTCAAACACATCACTGACTCTGAAGCTAATGTCCTGCTGCCTGGGTCTGTCTGGGTGTTGTGTGTTGTGTGCTGCTCTGCGTGCCCCCGCCCCCCCCCCCCTCCCCCCCTCCCCCTCCCCTCCCACTCCTCAACTGCACACTCCTCCTTATGGGAGGTGGCTCTCTGCTGAGTTTGCTCTGCACTGTCAAGGGTGCGCGACCGTCTATGTGCGCGACATCCAGCTTTTTTACAGCTTCCGCGTGTGTTTGTCACCGGCTCCTATGCTTCCAGTTGAGAATAATAACAAATCCACGGCTGATCATGCGAATTGGCTGTTGCAGCGGACATGGAGGAGCTCAATTGTGGGAGCAGATTGGCTGCTGCTGCTGTAGGCACATCTAACGTTAAAACGCTTCATGCATATCGATGCATACGGATGCGATGCGATTTCCGTTTCCCCAAAGACTTATTCTCTGTTTTTCTCTGCCTTTCTGTTAACCTGGAGAGCACTGTCGCCACCTAAGGGTTCTGTAAAATAGGTTATAGACCTCCAATAGCTATAATAGTTGTACAGGAGATGCGGAAGGCTTTGATCGACGTCCCACCGTCAAAAAACGCATTGGACGTCGAAAGACGTCCGTGGCACTCTACGTCACTATTTAATTGGACGTCGAAAGACGTCCATGGCACTCAATGAGTTAATATCGGTAATTGGTATCGGCCAAAATGTTCACATCGGTGCATCCCTATTTTGGATTAACCCACCTGTTGTTTACTGGCGTTTAGTTCTTAATAGGTCAGACCAAAATATGTAGAGATACCATATGGTGCATTGTGGGGGGAAATAATAGGCTCATATCTTCCGGCATAACTGAGGTACCGTATATATATCCTACTTAATTCCCTGGATCTTTTCATTTAAATTCCCACACAGGTTTTCTTGTACATTATCATTTTTATCAGTCTTCATGAATCAAGTCGTCAAAAAACATTGACAAGTCGACGAGACAATTGGGTCCTCATTCCCAAATCTAACATTTAAATGGGATAGCATGATATGGAAAACACACACACACACACACACACACACACAGTAAGGTTACCATTTGCTCACAATCGAAAACTAAGTAGACTACAACTACTACCAAACATGAATAACATTACAAAGCGATTAAAGGTTACCAAACCTAACTCACAATCTGAGCAGTCTGTCCATAAAGCACAACATGTTTTATACAACAAAGTCATCAAAGCAGCAGTAAAAATAGATATTGGACATCCCAATTCAAATGTGGCTCAAAATATTGGACTCTGTTATAGAAAACAATTTCCCTTGATGGTTGCGAGGTCTGGGGTCCACTTGCCAACCAAGATTTCACAAAATGGGACAAACACCAAATTGAAACTCTACATCAAGATTTCTGCAAAACCATAATGGAAAACACCAAACAACGCATGCAGAGCAGAATTAGGACGATACCCACTACTTATCAAAATTCAAAACAGAGCATTTAAATGTGACTATCATCTAAAATAAAGTGACCCTGATATGATTCATCACAAAGCCCTCACCCACAGAGAGACTGTGTAGAGAGATGCCCCCCTTAGCCAGCTGGTTGTGGGACTCTGCCCACAAACACAAGCAGAGCCACCAGACAGAAACCCCATTAGACTAAACCAAATGATAAGGAAACAAAAAGACAACTATCTGACACATTGGAAAGAATCAACACAAAAACAGGGCAAATTGGAATGCTATTTGGCCCTAAACAGAGAGTAGGCTACACAGTGGAAGAATACCTGAGCAGCTGTGACTGACCCAAAACGAAGGAAATCCTTGACTCAGTGAGCACAGCAGGTGCACTTCTTAACTACCTGCCAACTACTATACCAAGACATCACACACTCTGTCAGTTTTTAGCTCTTTTTCTAACTGCCGCACCTGTCGCTTAATGCACGTTTTAATGCTCTTTCTTAAAGTTCTGTTGTGATGTTTTGAAATGCCTATTTTATTCTCTTCTTTTATTCGTCTATTTTCTTGTGTCAACCATTTTATGTGAAGCACTTTGAATTGCCTTTGTGTATGAAATGTGCTATATTACAAATAAACTTGACTTGACTTAGTTACCACAGATTACAACAAACACCCAGAAAAACGAAAACAAACAAATGGAAAGACTTTGAAAACATGACGGAACAACAACAAAAACTCCCATATCTGCTGGGGGAAATAACGCAATGTAACCCGCAATGTACTGTAGCTACGTTATGTTTCTCATGCCAATAAAGCACTAAATTGAATATAATGTAATATTTAACTCACCAGTGTCGTTCACTTTTCAGGTTAAATCCATCCTCCTGTCCGAACTGTTCAATGGCGCCAGTCAGAAAGTTGATTGTTTGCTTTCAAATGCACGTGGAGTTTCCTTCTCAGTTCCATGCGGTTGCTAGCTTAAAATTGTACAACAACCCCTTTTAAAGGTTGGTTTTCGGGTGTTTGGACGAGTTTTGACAACTATAACGTTACCTCGAGCTGTTCACCCAGGCTTCAACTGCAGAAACGGCGACGATAATGCTCGATGCTGTCAGACTTCCCTCCTCCACCTGCTGCCATCTTCCACTCGTCTGCTCACGCGCCGGACAAACAGAAAGCACGCTGATTGCATCCAGGTGCAGAGACAGAGACACTGACACGTGACACAGCTAACCTTTTCTCTGCCTAGAGACGGCAACAACAAAAAATCTGATTGGATGAGTCTATTTTCATAGTTTTGGGACAGTTAACCCTTTCATTTCTGAAGCAGCAAACTCGATAGAAAATGAGTTTTAAGATTAGAACTGAAGACAATAATTATTAAATGAAAGAGATTATATAACGTTTAAAGTATAACACCTGTGCATCATCCTGTTCATTTGTACACACACATCGCACAGAGAGAGAGAGAGAGAGAGAGAGAGAGAGAGAGAGAGAGAGAGAGAGAGAGAGAGAGAGAGAGAGAGAGAGAGAGAGAGAGAGAGAGAGAGAGAGAGAGAGAGAGAGAGAGAGAGAGAGAGAGAGAGAGAGAGAGAGCTGCTGTGTAACTAGCAGCTAAAACAGGCTTTCCAGTCTCTTGATAACTCCACCTTCTGATGATTATAACATAATCCTGGTGGTTAATAGGCTTTCTCCTGTTTCATTTAGGTTTTTATGAAAAAAAAATCCCTGTTTGAGGCCATATTACTTCTAAGTAGGCAATTAAAACAAATTGCTTCTTGTCGTGGGGAAATATGGCTGCCTATGATAAGTTCCATATGGAAATTTTCTTCCACATTTCTGTCTGTTTCAGCTACCATAGACGATGATTGAATTTAACTAACCACACACACACACACACACACACACACACACACACACACACACACACACACACACACACACACACTCATTCCTGCACACAAAGACATATATCTGACATTGAAACACCCACCAACCCAGAATAAAATGTTGGCTTTGTACATTTCTGCATAATCTGCAATCCA
Organism: Poromitra crassiceps; assembly: GCF_964638095.1. Lineage (NCBI taxonomy): Eukaryota > Metazoa > Chordata > Actinopteri > Beryciformes > Melamphaidae > Poromitra > Poromitra crassiceps. The sequence continues at coordinate 25,646,809 of NC_139629.1, forward strand.
CGGATATGCACAATCTCAATGTCAATTTGAAAGAAAACATCTGTTAATTTAAAAAACTCACTGCCTTTCCAACATTAAGCCCAAATAAAACAACTTGGCTAAGGTTATGATTATGGTTTGGGTTAGGCTTAAATAACACAAATGAAATGTGACTCAGGGTCGAAATGTAGACTTTGGAAACGCTGTGACCCTGACTGGGGATCGAACACACGGCCCTCCGGTGTGAAAGGCTGTTTAACTGTATCTAGAAACACGATATGCAACGTATTTTGGTTCAGAAAGGTTGATATTCTACATAATGTGGATTGCATAAAGGCACAATGCGGACAGCTGCTACCTCATATCGATTGATAGAACTACTCTCTGTAAATTATTATGATGTCTATCTACTGTGGAGCCTGGTGAATTATTGGTGAATTGTTATTTATTTTTATTTAATTTGTTACTGTATGGTTGCACGAAGGGGAGTTTTGCAATTTCGTTGTATATCTTTTTATGCAATGACAAATAAACTACTACTACTACTACATTTTATTCTGGCAACCAGGCCGCACACACATGCACGCACATGCACACGCCCACACAAAGCGACACTCACTCAGTCACTCACTCAGTTACAAAACTCCTCAAGTGGAGCAGAACCGGGGGGCTTCAATATGGATTTCACACTTGAGCTAAACCCGCTTAACTTCCCTCAACAATATGGCCGCCTGGAGCCATGTCAGTCCCCTCTGCCACAGCAGACATTCACTTACTCTAGTACACACAGACAGCACTTCCACTGCGGTCGAAAACCCTCGGGTCACTGCAAAGGTTGTGGATGTAAAAAAAAAAGTATATATATATATGGGCTTTAGCTCTTGATGCACAGCTTATATACTGTGTGTATACTTTACCCTCTGAGTCTGTGCAGATTCTGAGTGCCGTAAAGTCGCCAGATTTCCCCTGCTGTGCTAAAAATACGGAACAACAAAAATATATGAAATTTTAATGAAGTAAGCCATAATAAATAAGCATCTTTCCTCTTTGAACACTCCACCACCAAACGCACACTCCATCCTCCCTGACTGGGGGATAAAACATTGGCTTGTCTTGTTTTTCAGTCTCTCTCTCTCTCTCTCTCTCTCACATTATTACACAAACAGGCAATTCAATACCTCCCAGACTCAGAGAGGCAGAGTACATAATGTCCATGACCAATAATGCAGCAGGAATGTGTTGTGAGGAAATGGAGGAATTTGTCATGGGGGGGAATTGAACGTGTGGCAGGAAATTGACCGACTGTTGGACATGCCTTCACAGTGAAACCTAATCCACTGCACACACACACGTGCGCGCGTGCGTACATACACATGTAGTGTGTGCACTCCACACACACACACACACACACACACACACGTGCGCGTGCGTACATACACATGTAGTGTGTGCACTGCACGCACAAGACGCGCACCTCCTCCGTTTCCATCAAACACAACACATGTGGACCCTCCACTCTCCTTCTCTCGTATACACAGACGGCACAGACAGTGCTGTGTACTGTATGTGCACACTCATACATTATGCACAGTCTCAATCTCCCCTCTCACACAACTCTCTTCCTCTCCCCAGCTCAAACACAGGAGAGACTGACTCTGTGTACTTTCAATTACTTTCTAGAGCTGTAGGTCAGCTGAACCTCTTCTGAAGATGTACAGTATAAGGAAAAGAAGTGTATCAGCAGAGCAAGTTTAAGTTACTCACACACACACAGACACACACAGCAAAAATGGTTCTTCAGAATGACGCCATAGAAGAACCATGTCTGCTTCCATAAAACATTCTAAATGGACCCTAACATATTTCCTGTTGCAGTGTTTGCTAATAGACATTAAAGAAACAACTGTAGGTCCCAAACTGTTGCCTAGGAACAGAATTTTTGTGAGATTAAAAGATTGTTCAGTTTCAGTTACTGGATGGTGGGTGCTGGCATAAATTTGGAAAATAACCACCACATACATATATATATATGTGTGTGTATATATGTATGTATATATATATATATGTGTGTGTATATATCCATATATTGTGCAATACGCGAATGAGGCTACAGGGCAGATAAACACAAACACAATGCAGGTGTCTCTTAGCAAAGGAGAGCAGACAAGGTTCTTCTATGGCTTCTATGTCACTTCAAAGCAACATTTGCGGCTGCTTTATGTGTGCACAGTGCACACACACATGAAGGCACAGTGCACACACACACAAAGGTAGCTCCTGGCGGAAAACTAATATGATGTTATCAAGATGAGCGAGGTGAGTGGGGGGGGTGGGGGTTTGGGGGTGGTGGCCCTGCATGGTTCTGCCCGGTAGCGGTGGTACCGCTGCATGTGGCTGCCAAGATGAATGGTGGAGCCACAGATGGAGCATGTAAAGGTTGCATCTGGGGGTATGGAGGAGGCAGAAGGCTGGCATCACGGTGGTCTCTGGGCTCTCTGCTGACGGCTCCATTGCTAATGTGCAAATGTGGCTAATCCAGACCAGCATAATGAAGGCAGCAAATCACCTGAAGGTTGTCAGGTTTGCTGGGTATATTCCTCAGTGTTATTTTTAAGCTCAAAGTTGCTGTACACAACGATAAAACTACAAGCATAATAAGGATGAAAAAGGAAAAACATAGGGATATAAAATCAAATGATGGGGAACACAACGGCTTTAGCTCAGGAGGTAGAGCGGGTCGGTTGGCAAGGGTTGGCGGTTCGATCCCCGCTCCCTCCCAGCTGCGGTCGCTGTGTCCTTGGGCAAGACACTTAACCCTCCTTGCTCCCGATGGTGTGTAGGCACCCTGCGTGGCAGCCTGCCGCCATCGGTGTATGAATGGGTGAATGTACACTATCTACTGATTGTAAAGCGCTTTGGATAAAAGTGCTATATAAATGCAGGCCATTTACCATTTACAACAAACAAGAGATGCCATCAACAATCTTGTGCAGGTGAGATCCAAAATAAGAAATCAAGCAGCCTGTAGTAAAAAAACAACAACAACCTGTTCTCTCTCCCAGGAAGTCAAAAGATGGCCGTGTGTCATGGCTCCTTGGTGGCATATTGCGAAAGATACCCTTTCAAGTGGGAATGTGCAAAAAGAAAGAAGGACCGTCAGACCGTCTGGAGGGCGGAATGTACCACCACGGGGTCATCATTGAGGCCCTGGGAATTAGAAGGTGTTGTGAAAAAAAGAGAAAACATTCACCTCAAAATAAATAACAAAACAATGACCCCAAAAAAAACAAGATGGCAGGCTGAGCTACTACAACCGCACTGCATAACAGAATCAAAATGACAACAGAAACAACATGGCATAAGCCAAACGGCAGTAAGATCTGGGAAAATGATGAGGGGAGAAAAAATGCATTAAAATATCCCCTAATGAGTGGGACCACAGAGACGCAGATGGGGTCTTCAGCTGGTCAGATGGGGTCTTCAGCTGGTCAGATGGGCTCTTCAGCTGGTTTTTGGAATGAGCTTTTAATCGTCCGGCCGTCAGATTGTTGGCTGGGGAAGTAGGTGTGCTCCAGGTGTCCAGTTGTTGCTTGGCCAGCATGGCTTCCACTCTGACTGCTGATGTTGGTGTCCTGGAGGATACAGCATGGCTTCCACTCTGACTGCTGATGTTGGTGTCCTGGAGGATACAGCATGGCTTCCACTCTGACTGCTGATGAGCCTTCTCCACCCTGGGGCCACGCCTGTGGAACCAACTCCCAGGAACTGTTCGGGCCTCTAAATCCCTCGCTGTTTTTAAAACGAGCCTTAAAACCCACCTGTTCCGCTCTGCTTTTTATTAGCTCGGAGCTTTTAGCTGTTTTCAGCTTGTTTTTATTTTATTTTATTTTTATTTATTTATTTTATTATTTTAGCTACTGTAAAGCACCTTGAGATTTGTTTTACATTTTAAAGTGTGCTATATAAATTAAAGCCATTATTATTATTATTATGATGTTGGTGTGCTGGAGGATACCAATCATGGCCGTAACTAACTATGAGGACGGGGAGGTCCGGACCTCCCCTAATTTTTTTTTTTTTTTTTTTTATAAAACAATCTGCATGGAAAAGCATGAAAAACACGGGATCGCTTTTATTTTGAAACGAAAGGCAGGTCAGGCAGGAAGTCATCTGACGCCGCGTCCGCGGTAACTTGATTCCGAGAGAGCAGCAGCATGGTGGTGAGTGATGACTGTCTGTCTGCCTGGCGAGATAATTGAAGGTGAGCGAGCTGCGAGACAGTGAGCGAGTGAACGACAGACAGTGAGTGACACTGACAGATTTTTTAGCAACAACCAAGAAAGTAAGTGTCTAGTCTGTCTCTTAAGTAATGTTACCTGTGTGACACGTTGGGATGCTACTGGCTAATCATGCATGATGCCAATTGCCAAGCTCCCGAAGTCAGGTATGCAGGTGGCTATATGCATGGTTTCAGTTTCATGACCCAATAAGTAACAAAAAGAGGTGGTGTAAAGTTAAAAACAACATAATATATTTTATTTTATTTTTCAATCGTTCCTATCAGGAATAAATAAATGTCCCTCTGTATGTTTTTTTTATTATCGATGATGACTTTGTGTGTTGTGTACGGCTTGGGTTGTGTACCTGTGTTTGTAGGTGTCATTTTGATATGAATTTGGCTAAAACAGTTTGTGTTTGTTAGTTACAATTATGTTGACAGGAGAGCTGAGCAGGTGGTGACATGAAAGAGAATATACTGAATAATGACATCACAACAGTATAATCCTAATGTTGATTTAAAATGATATATTACTCTAAATATGGCTAAAAAAGGGGGGAAAAAACCCTCAAATTTTTTTTCAGCGGCGCCCTTGCGGGCGCCACCGAATGCACCTCCCCTTGCTGGACCTCCCCTATTTCAGAACCCTGGTTACGGCCCTGATACCAATGTGAGGAATGTGCTCCTTAAAGTCGAGCTGAACCCAAAAATGACTTTTCTTTTCTTTTAGTTCAAATACCTGGGTATGCAGTGCGCCTACTTAATAATGTATGCAAACAAAATCACAAAAGTCTAATTTATTTCGTTTTTCACACTTTTTCACATAAAAAGTTAATTTTTCAAGATTTCATTGATAACAGTAATGTACAATTTGCTGACGTCACCCAGTACTATCAAATTTCTACCCCATTTCAACCAATCATATCACGACATGCAGCTGTCAATCAAATCTTCATTTCAGGATAATTTTCTTTTCCAAAAGAAAGAGAAAATGGCGCCTAGTGCCTGTCATCTGGCAGATTTCCTATCCCATAAACTAACTACTAACTTGGCCAATTGTTAGAAACATGAACAAAAAACAAAAACTATAATCTCTAAGAATGCAAAGAAATGTAACTGGCTCGTTAAAACACGCATTCCAGGAATATTATTTAGATTCATAACAATAATGGCGCGCGCCTCCAAGCCTGACATCCTCCCCGGCTGTCAGGGGTGATCTCTCGGAGTTTCCAGGCGGGCGGGCAACACCCCTTGCATCGGATTGTCCGCTCGTTCCGCACAAAGCAGCCTGGCTGCCTGGTACTCCACGGATCCCACTCGCGTAGCACGACAACACGCTGAATTCCACCCGATTTGGGGGTGGAACACGCCAGGATTGGCCAATGCCAAAGCCAGTCCTCAGAATTGTCAAATCTCTCAATTTGTTTTCAGTCTGAAACGGACTCAGATGCAGGTGACGAACGGGTTCACCTCGACTTTAAGGGTTCTACTGGAGGCTGTGAATATGAAAAGGCCCACAATGGTCTGGCCTATAGGAACAGCAATATGGTCTAATTGTCAAAATCATAGATGGTTTCACATGATACTGTTACGTATGTGTATGCTCTTTCCACAGTGAACAGTGAGTTGTGTGGAAAGTACTACAGTAGAACTATACTTTTCTACATACACTGATCCAAGTCAAAGATAGACTGGTCTCTCTCTCTCTCTCTCTCTCTCACACACACACACACACACACACACACACACACACACACACACACACACAGTGAAGTGAAGAGGCATTAGGGTCTACCTGGGGGAAGATGACAAAGACAAATGCTGTCTCAGTCAACTCTGACTGAGCTGTGTGTGTGTGTGTGTGCGTGTGTGTGTGTGTGTGTGTGTGTGTGTGTGTGTGTGTGTGTGTGTGTGTGTGTGTGTGTGTGTGTGTGTGTGAGACAAAATGTGCACTTGCATGTGTCCCTGTTAGCGTATGTGTCAGCAGCATATGTGCTTGTGTCTGCACAGCAAAATGTGTGCACACAAATATGCAACTTGTCTGTATGCAAGTAGTGTGTGTGTGTGTGTGTGTGTGTGACGTGTGTGTGTGTGTGTGTTAGCCAGCATGCTGTGTGCATACCTGCCAATATTAGGCTGTGAGAAAAAGGGAGATTTTCTGGGGTATCTGCACCCGCACACCCCCTTGAAAAAAATAGTCTAACCTTTGAGTGTTATTTGATGGTGGTTGGTACCAATGGACGCCCCACGTCCTCTAGTTTCATATGGGAGCAGAAACTAGGGTCGCCACCTTTCATGCAGAAAAATAAGGGACGCCCCCTGCAGCAGGGCCCACGACCACCACGGGCCCGAGGGCGGGGTAGCCAGTGGTGGTAAATCATAACTTAGATTGTTTCAAGAAAGCATTTAGATGAATACTTAAAGTTTGAAGTGCTTAATTAACAATGAACTAATAGATAGCGTTTCAGCTATAAACTCCTCAGTATGGCTATATTTGAGAAAAATATATTATTAGGTAAACAATATTTGCTTATCTGAACAGCCTTTTTATTGCCTTTTTGTCTGTTAATGTATTAGCCTATTGAATAATGCCTTTTTCCAGATTAGTGAGCATAACTGAGTTTACTTTCTTCTCATGTGCACTATATTGATTCATGTAGATTCATGTTTATGTATTTGACTGTAAAACTCACAAATCACATCATAATAGTGTAGCCTAGAGAAGCACCTCAGCAGCCAAGATTTATAAGGCAGACAGACAGTACACCTATTAATTTCCTAGTAGCCTAAATACAACTGGATAGGATATCTAATTGACCAGATTCTGATCAATCAGAACATGATGTCCAGAAGGGTTTAAATGCTGTCATTACTGTCTCAGCCTCGGGAGTTGCTTGTGGGACACTGCAGGCCAGGGTGTCCTCCTGACATGACGTGAATGTTGCTCTCCTGACTGAGACATGCTGCTGTTTAACTGCCAGCCAGCCTGTTTAACTGCCAGCCAGTCTGCCAGCCAGCCAGGCCACCATGCATGATGCACCACCACAGAAAACACATGCCTTGCACTTGGCTAAATCAAATCTGACGCTCTGCTACACTAAAATGAAAAGTAACTAACCCTATCCCACTTCTTGTTCACGTTCAGCAACGTGTTAAACTCACCTGTGTTCACCAGCCTCCTGCCACTCCTGGCTCGGTTCGGTCCCGTTTGTGCCGTTTTCCGATCTGGACTCGTTAGCTAGGACTACCGTATTTACGAACGCATGCCTTTGTATTCATTTTCACTAACCCTGTCACGCCAAGTGTTTGGTTCTTCCCATTCACATCTGTATTTCTGAAACCTCAAACGAGTTTTCACTGGAAGTGGCGGAGTAAGGAAAGCCATTTCCCCCACCAGCTTTCTGCGAAGACCCGCCCCATCCCTGTTCTCTGATCGGCTCAGACCCGATTAGAGCCAATCAGCGAGCAGAGGCTCAGCCTGACTGTGACTGATGCCTAAAACTAACCAATCTACCAACAAAGGCAGCATTACTAACCAACCAGATGCAGAGTAGGGTGGGTTTTCATCAGGCAATGCGGGTAGGATGAAAATACGGAACAAACCCCGTCCCGTATTGGTTAAAAACGGGACGCACAATTTCACTGTCAGATACGCGACAATTCCGTATTTTAAGGGACGGGTGGCCACCCTAGCAGAAACGTCACCCTGGCTTTCAAACTGAGGTTGATACGATCCGGCCTCTGAAACACAGTGGACAGAGATGTGCTGCTTCCTCTACTGGGAAACACTCTTTTCATTTGTATCACTGTGAAATCGGGAGATTAACACATTGACTGCCAGCCGTTTTTTTTTTGCTGTAGGTAGCTTTTGCCAAGCCGTTTTTTTGAGGATTCTGGCTCATTTTACAAGAGCCGAGGATTCT
>NC_139629.1:25659989-25674349 GCF_964638095.1 Poromitra crassiceps
TGACAGTCTTCACAGGGCGTTACAGGGAGATGACAGTCTTCACAGGGCGTTACAGGGAGATGACAGTCTTCACAGGGTGTCACAGGGAGATGACAGTCTTCACAGGGCGTTACAGGGAGATGACAGTCTTCACAGGGTGTTACATGGAGATGACAGTCTTCACAGGGTGTTACAGGGAGATGACAGTCTTCACAGGGTGTTACAGGGAGATGACAGTCTTCACAGGGTGTCACAGGGAGATGACAGTCTTCACAGGGCGTTACAGGGAGATGACAGTCTTCACAGGGTGTCACAGGGAGATGACAGTCTTCACAGGGCGTTACAGGGAGATGACAGTCTTCACAGGGTGTTACATGGAGATGACAGTCTTCACAGGGTGTTACAGGGAGATGACAGTCTTCACAGGGTGTTACAGGGAGATGACAGTCTTCACAGGGTGTTACAGGGAGATGACAGTCTTCACACTGCGTTAATTTTGTGCGTAATTCTGCACATTATTGACTCTTTACTGCTCGCTAGTGGCTGTATTGCTTAACATGCTAGCAACGTGAAAGACGCATGGATGTGGGCAGTGACGTTTACATCGTTTGAAATGGACACATTCATTTTCATATGAAAATGGAGTATAATTGGGCATTTAGGAGAGTATAAAAGCCAGATGCACTTTTATACAATTTAATACAATTATTTATAAATCCTTAAAGGTCCCAATTCGTGCAGCTGTAACCTCTTAAAAACGTGTGTCTCTGGTCCATAAAACATGATTCTGGATTAATCTGTCGAAAATATAGCAACCCCGTTTGTTGTGACGGAGTTCTCACTTCCTCATCTAGTCGCTTCCCAAGAATGGCCTGTTTCTATAATATATTCAGAACCAACAGTTCCCATTGGCCGCTGAGGGAGAGCCCGCCCCAGGCTCCCAGCGGCCAATCAGATCAGCGTCTGTGGACCAGCACGCTAGGTTGCGAGTTATCGTTAACTTAACGGTACTACGCTAAAGAGGACATCTCAAAATGCCTAGACTTACCGAATGCACCTCTGCAGTTGCTGGATCACGTACAGTTGGCGTCGCTCCAGCTAGAAGTGTTAATTTTGTGGCTATAGACTAAATGGTGCAGGTAGCTTGTGTGAGATTGACCCGCGCAGTATGCAGGAGGAAGCTAGTGACGTTGAAATTCCCCCAGATTCCCCTCTGGGCAAACGACGCGTTTGGGGGTGTGGCTTGGAGGAGACTGCAGGGGGACGCTGGATAGGGACAAATCCAACTCTGGCAGTTCTGAGCTTGTGACCACTCATTACAGGGAGGGCTGACAGCAGTATATACTGTATGCATTTACAAGTAAAAACAGCTTTTGCACGGAATGGGACCTTTAATTTGGGGGATTGTAAGGTGAGTCCCTCAGGCTGTGGCAGGCAGATCCATATTTAGCTGCCAGAGCTGTTGTCCCTTCAGCCAGGAGAACAGCCAGGTCATCTGGGGTCAACATTAGGATGTGTGTCCCTGAGGAGGACAGCCAGGTCATCTGGGGTCAACATTAGGATGTGTGTCCCTGAGGAGAACAGCCAGGTCATCTGGGGTCAACATTAGGATGTGTGTCCCTGAGGAGGACAGCCAGGTCATCTGGGGTCAACATTAGGATGTGTGTCCCTGAGGAGGACAGTCAGGTCCTCTGGGGTCAACATTAGGATGTGTGTCCCTGAGGAGGACAGCCAGGTCATCTGGGGTCAACATTAGGATGTGTGTCCCTGAGGAGGACAGCCAGGTCCTCTGGGGTCAACATTAGGATGTGTGTCCCTGAGGAGGACAGCCAGGTCCTCTGGGGTCAACATTAGGATGTGTGTCCCTGAGGAGGACAGCCAGGTCCTCTGGGGTCAACATTAGGATGTGTGTCCCTGAGGAGGACAGCCAGGTCACATGGGGTCAACATTAGGATGTGTGTCCCTGAGGCGGACAGCCAGGTCATCTGGGGTCAACATTAGGATGTGTTTCCCTGAGGAGGACAGCCAGGTCCTCTGGGGTCAACATTAGGATGTGTGTCCCTGAGGAGGACAGCCAGGTCATCTGGGGTCAACATTAGGATGTGTGTCCCTGAGGACAGCAGGTCATCTGGGGTCAACATTAGGATGTGTGTCCCTGAGGAGGACAGCCAGGTCATCTGGGGTCAACATTAGGATGTGTGTCCCTGAGGAGGACAGCCAGGTCCTCTGGGGTCAACATTAGGATGTGTGTCCTTTCACCCAGGAGGACAGCCAGGTCCTCTGGGGTCAACATTAGGATGTGTGTCCTTTCACCCAGGAGGACAGCCAGGTCCTCTGGGGTCAACATTAGGATGTGTGTCCCTGAGGACAGCAGGTCATCTGGGGTCAACATTAGGACGTGTGTCCCTGAGGAGGACAGCCAGGTCATCTGGGGTCAACATTAGGATGTGTGTCCCTGAGGAGGACAGCCAGGTCATCTGGGGTCAACATTAGGATGTGTGTCCCTGAGGAGGACAGCCAGGTCATCTGGGGTCAACATTAGGATGTGTGTCCCTGAGGAGGACAGCAGGTCATCTGGGGTCAACATTAGGATGTGTGTCCCTGAGGAGGACAGCCAGGTCATCTGGGGTCAACATTAGGATGTGTGTCCCTGAGGAGGACAGCCAGGTCATCTGGGGTCAACATTAGGATGTGTGTCCCTGAGGAGGACAGCAGGTCCTCTGGGGTCAACATTAGGATGTGTGTCCCTGAGGAGAACAGCCAGGTCATCTGGGGTCAACATTAGGATGTGTGTCCCTGAGGAGGACAGCAGGTCATCTGGGGTCAACATTAGGATGTGTGTCCCTGAGGAGGACAGCCAGGTCATCTGGGGTCAACATTAGGATGTGTGTCCTTTCACCCAGGAGGACAGCCAGGTCCTCTGGGGTCAACATTAGTACGTTTGGTCTTTTCCTGCATGGCTACTTCCCAGTAGTGGAAGTCACTTATTGAAGAGAACTTGTGTAGGAGGATCTATCATTCTCTCTCTCTCTCTCTCTCTCTCTCCATTCCTTCTCTTTCCCGTCTTTCTCTCCTTGGCTCCGTCTCTCTAACAACCCCTCTACACCCCCCTTCCCTTTCTGGCTCAGTCTCCGATGAGCTATATCATCTGATTCCCTCCCCCTGTTTCTCTCCCTTTCTCTCCCTCCACTCCCTCACTCCATCCTCCCTCTTTCCTCCTCTCCCCTCCCTCTCCCCTCTCTCACTCCCTCTCCCTCCATCACTCAATCCTCCCTCCCTCCTCTCCCTCTCCCTCCCCCTCCCTCCTCCTCCTCTCCCTCCCTCCTCCTCTCCCTCTCTCTCCCTCTCTCTCCTGCGCAGTAGCCGGCCAATAAAGGATGTAGTTAATATCATTAGGCAGACTTCCTCTCCGGCCCATTCCCTTTCAGCCACAATCAAGCGTGCACACTAACTATCAAAGGAGACATCGCTAATAAACTACCGCAGTGAAGGGGAAACACACACACGCACACACACACACACACATACACACGCACACGCATGTGCACACACACACACACACACACACACACACACACACACACACACACACACACGCACACTCTCACACACACACACACACACACACACACACACACACACACACACACACACACACACTCCCGCAGAGTAATGCTGTTGGCTATTCCTGCCAAAATAAACGTGTGTATCCACTAATAAAGTATACAGTACTCCAAAGGGTAATGCGGCCAAATGCAAATACCAGCACTTAAGTATGCTAAATGATATGGGGGACAAGTACACACGCTGACACTGCTGATAAAGCATGCAGTGAAAAGAGGCAAACACTGTCAGTTTAGTGGGCTAGGGGGGCAAGTGCACAGTTTAGTGGGCTAGGGGGGCAAGTGCACAGTTTAGTGGGCTAGGGGGGCAAGTGTACAGTTTAGTGGGCTAGGGGGGCAAGTGCACAGTTTAGTGGGCTAGGGGGGCAAGTGTACAGTTTAGTGGGCTAGGGGGGCAAGTGTACAGTTTAGTGGGCTAGGGGGGCAAGTGCACAGTTTAGTGGGCTAGGGGGGCAAGTGTACAGTTTAGTGGGCTAGGGGGGCAAGTGTACAGTTTAGTGGGCTAGGGGGGCAAGTGTACAGTTTAGTGGGCTAGGGGGGCAAGTGTACAGTTTAGTGGGCTAGGGGGGCAAGTGTACAGTTTAGTGGGCTAGGGGGGCAAGTGCACAGTTTAGTGGGCTAGGGGGGCAAGTGCACAGTTTAGTGGGCTAGGGGGGCAAGTGTACAGTTTAGTGGGCTAGGGGGGCAAGTGTACAGTTTAGTGGGCTAGGGGGGCAAGTGTACAGTTTAGTGGGCTAGGGGGGCAAGTGTACAGTTTAGTGGGCCAGGGGGGCAAGTGCACAGTTTAGTGGGCTAGGGGGGCAAGTGCACAGTTTAGTGGGCTAGGGGGGCAAGTGTAGTTTAGTGGGCTAGGGGGGTAAGTGTACAGTTTAGTGGGCTAGGGGGGCAAGTGTACAGTTTAGTGGGCTAGGGGGGCAAGTGTACAGTTTAGTGGGCTAGGGGGGCAAGTGTACAGTTTAGTGGGCTAGGGGGGCAAGTGCACAGTTTAGTGGGCTAGGGGGGCAAGTGCACAAGTGTGGCTCCTGTTACACGGCAGCCATTCAGAATCAACTGAGCTACAAATGCATGAACTAAATCTATGTGTGTGATCTTTAATATTCTTATTACAGCAACAAAGGAGATGGTTTATGATGTGTTTATGATACAGTAGCAACCCTGTGATTTGAGTGTTTATTCAATTTGGGAACATGCATGCACAGAAAAGCCCCTATTACTTTTTCTGTAACTGGAACTCAAACCAAAGTCTTTTCAAAGTCTACGAGCAGGAAACTTCTGACTACTGCTAGCAGTCCCTCTTCGTTAGCTTTAGCATTACAGAAGTTGATTTAGCCCTGATGACAGCCACATTATGTACAGTGAGAGTGGACATGAACTAACATCAGAACACAGAAAACACAACAATGTTCTCCACCACAGAGCCCCACCTCTTTCTGTGCATTTACAGCACCAGGGGATTTCTCTCTCACAGGCCACTGAGCTACTCACTCTCTCTCTCTCTCTCTCTCTCTCTCTCTCTCTCTCTCTCTCACAGGCCACTGAGGTTCTCTCTCTCTCTCTCTCTCTCACAGGCCACTGAGCTACTCTCTCTCTCTCTCTCTCTCTCTCTCTCTCTCTCTCTCTCTCTCACAGGCCACTGAGCTACTCTCTCTCTCTCGCCCTCTCTCTCTCTCTCTCTCACACACACACACACACACACAGGCCACTGAGCTTCTCTCTCTCTCTCTCTTTCTCAGGCCACTGATCTCCACTGTCATGCTTTATTTATCCTTTTCCTCTGCACTGTAATGGAAATATAAAGGGCTCCATTGATTAGTGTTTAAGGATCAGGCCTTAATAGATTAAAAGCCCCCAGCTCTGAGAGAGGCTCTCTCTCTCTCTCTCTCTCTCTCTCTCTCTGCCCCCCCCCCCCCCCAATCTCACATACACACACACACACATCAGCTCCAGCAGCAGTGCTGTAAGCCTCTTGACGGCTTGTTACTGGTTTCTGTAACACAGAAAGACATCTACACTATCCTGAAAAAATAATATACTGTATATATGTATATATATATATATATATACACACACACACACATACATGTGTGTGTGTGTCAGCTTTCATTTGAGTAATACAAATTTAATTAATAATTAAATAAATAAAAAGTGAATCATGAATGGAAATGGAAATGCTGCATCAGCTTGCTGCTGCTGTACTTGCTGAGAGCAGGCCTGAAGCCTGCATCTGATATGGGCCAACTGAAAGATACAGTAGTAGCTCTCAGTTAAAAAATTATAATAAAAAAAAGTTGTAGAATGAATTTCAGACTTGCAAAAATGTGTCTTGTTTCCTCATAAGGTGATGTATTTTTTTGTATTTTTAGTTTGGAACAAATTTATATTTATGAGATGCTAAAGTAATACGGCCTCAAATTGATTTACTGGTAAGTATTTCACAGGCTTGCAAAATATCACTTTCCTGAGATGGTGTCTCCTTTACGAAGTGTATATCCAACACGTTGTCACTGTGATGGCGTAGTAGTATATCACCGCTGTGTCACAGACTCTGTGCGTTGGAGGTAACGCATCCCGGTACGGATGTACGTATTATGGAACGCTCCACAGGGCGGACCGCTAAACTGGCAGTGTGCACCTGTTAGGGTCAGGCAAAGGTCAAGTTAGGCCATGGGGGGCTCCACAGGTTGGGTTTAGGCATTGGGGTCTTAGGGTTAGGCATAGGTGAATGGTTAGGTTTTTGTTTTTAATTGATATTCGGCATATCCCTGGTTTTCAGACGTGTAAAATGCCAATGTTGTGTTCTGCAGATTGGTCTGCCTGTCCTCGTGTCTCCTCTCCTCTCCTCACTCCCCTCCTCTCAGTCTGCCTGTCCTCGTGTCTCCTCTCCTAGCTTAGCTCTCCTCACTCCCCTCCTCTCCGTCTGCCTCGTCTGCTCTGACCTCAATCACGCCAAGTGACCATAACGGTGTTAGCCTCCCCTGACCCCACGCCGCTCCTCTCCTCCACCCCGCTCTCCACAATCATCGCAATCACGTCTGTTGATAGTCTCGCCCAAGTCCTCGTCTCTTCTCCCCTCGTCTGACCACAATTACGTTTGCCGTTGGCCTGCTGGACATCTCCTCTGTTCTTCTACTTGTCCTTGCTTGTTCTCCTCTGACCACAGTCACGCAAAGGACCACAATCACTTTCGTTGTTAGCCTCCTCCTATAACCTCTCCTCTCCTCTTTCTCCATCCTTTCCCCCCCCAAGAAGTCCCATAGATTGTTATCTTTGCGTGGGCTCTCTCCTCTTCCCTCTCCTCAATTGCATCCCTCGTTTCTTCTCTGAGGGTTTTCTTGTCTGTTGTTAGCCTCTGGTTAGCCTCTCCTCTCCCAACTCCTCCTGTCACTTCTCCTGACCTCTGCCTCTCTCCTCTCCCTCAACAAGTCACCACAGTCTTGTAGCTGTGTTATTAGCCTCCCCTTACTTCTCCTCTTTCCTCACCTCTCTCTCTCTCTCTCTCTCTCTCTCTCTCTCAGGAAAACAGCCACGCATGTGTTTTGCCTCTCCCCTCCTTCCTTGCTTTCATAAGGACATGATACATGGGCAACATTTCACAGCAATGTATATGAAATATACGGTATATGTAATGAATATTATGTAAATTGACAATTTCACAATTATGTCCTTTCATAATGCATCGTTTCCCTCCTTCCCTTCTGAAATGGTTTTCATTACCAACCCCCCAAAATATTGTTCATGCATTAGTAATAGAGCTGAACAGTCACGTGACATCTCTTGCCCCGGAAGTGAGTTCCCCCTTATATCACGAGTTTTAAGGCTGGAACCAAGCCAACCCGTGACCTACTGAATCGTGAGTGACCATAGGGGGCGGCTGTAGCTCAGGAGGTAGAGCGGGTTGTCCACTAATCGCTTTGGATCAAAGAGGTCGGTGGTTCGATTCCCGCCTCCTCCAGTCTGCATGTCGAAGTGTCCTTGGGCAAGATACTGAACCCCAAATTGCTCCCGATGGTGTGTAGGCACCCTGCGTGGCAGCCTGCCGCCATCGGTGTATGAATGGGTGAATGTAGACTACCTACTCATTGCAAAGCGCTTTGGATAAAAGCGCTATATAAATGCAGGCCATTTACCATTTACCATAGAAGTGATCAAATAACCCTATGGGGGGGATTTTATTTTGAATGTTTGTTTGGAAATAAAACTGGGTAGTTGGCATGAGCAACGATAGCAAACAAACAGAAAATATAAACTCAACAACAGCAACTGCATCAACAGAACATCCAAGCTCCGCCCACACCGTTTGATTGACAGGTGGGAAGTACAGTGCAGAAACACCAGAGCAATGAGCCTAAACACATAAATACAGGGTCTTCGGCATATTAACAGCTTTAACTGCTCTATGAACTGAATGGTTTTAATGCATGGATGCATGGATGGATAGATGCATGCATCACACCTCCATTGCTCCAAAGAGTGTGTGATGATTGGGTCATGGCTTTTCACCCGTGTGTCTGAATGTGCTGTTTTCTCTGTCTGCAACTGTAGCCTGCAGGCGTAGTTACTGCATCCTGCCTGCAGGCGTAGTTACTGCATCCTGCCTGCAGGCGTAGTTACTGCATCCTGCATGCAGGCGTAGTTACTGCATCCTGCCTGCAGGCGTAGTTACTGCGTCCTGCCTGCAGGCGTAGTTACTGCGTCCTGCATGCAGGTGTAGTTACTGCATCCTGCCTGCAGGCGTAGTTACTGCGTCCTGCCTGCAGGCGTAGTTACTGCATCGTGCCTGCAGGCGTAGTTACTGCGTCCTGCCTGCAGGTGTAGTTACTGCATCCTGCCTGCAGGCGTAGTTACTGCGTCCTGCATGCAGGTGTAGTTACTGCATCCTGCCTGCAGGCGTAGTTACTGCATCCTGCCTGCAGGCGTAGTTACTGCGTCCTGCATGCAGGCGTAGTTACTGCATCCTGCCTGCAGGCGTAGTTACTGCGTCCTGCATGCAGGCGTAGTTACTGCATCCTGCCTGCAGGCGTAGTTACTGCGTCCTGCCTGCAGGCGTAGTTACTGCGTCCTGCATGCAGGCGTAGTTACTGCGTCCTGCATGCAGGCGTAGTTACTGCGTCCTGCCTGCAGGCGTAGTTACTGCATCCTGCCTGCAGGCGTAGTTACTGCATCCTGCATGCAGACGTAGTTACTGCGTCCTGCCTGCAGGCGTAGTTACTGTATCCTGCATGCAGACGTAGTTACTGCGTCCTGCCTGCAGGCGTAGTTACTGCGTCCTGCCTGCAGGCGTAGTTACTGCATCCTGCCTGCAGGCGTAGTTACTGCATCCTGCCTGCAGGCGTAGTTACTGCGTCCTGCCTGCAGGCGTAGTTACTGCGTCCTGCCTGCAGGCGTAGTTACTGCATCCTGCCTGCAGGCGTAGTTACTGCGTCCTGCATGCAGGCGTAGTTACTGCATCCTGCCTGCAGGCGTAGTTACTGCGTAGTTACTGCGTCCTGCCTGCAGGCGTAGTTACTGCGTAGTTACTGCGTCCTGCCTGCAGGCGTAGTTACTGCGTCCTGCATGCAGGCGTAGTTACTGCGTCCTGCCTGCAGGCGTAGTTACTGCGTCCTGCCTGCAGGCGTAGTTACTGCATCCTGCTTCTCTTCAAAACACACTTCAGCTGAGGTCAGATGAGGCCATTCAAACGTCGCATTTGAAGCTCAGTTTGAATGTGGGCTAAACAGCTGAGGATGCCCTGGCCTGGCCTAACCCTCTCTTGGTGCAGGGGGCATCGCAGTGAACCAAAAAAATCAGGATAGAATAGACACTAGATTACATTAAAAATGAATGACTCTGGGCTAGTTGGGGTTGAGGGGGGGAGACTTGGGCATGACAGTCAGCGCATATCCTTGAGTGTTAACGGGCTGCCCATTTAGCCCAACCTAATTTTGTTCTGATTGGGCTCCTGTAGTGTGAAGCTCCTGTAGGGTGAAGCAGTACAAGAGTCACCAAGGCTGAAATCTAAGAGTGATTCCGGGCGCTCCCAGGGGTCCTTGAGGGGGTCCCAGGGGGTCCCCAGCAAAAAGAGGAATCATTTATTGTCACCATAATTCCATCCATCATGGGTTTCATACACTTTCTGTAATAAAACCTGTCAAAGCAAGAATCGTATCAGGCCTGGGACCAAATCTGATCAAATATCAAACACATGTCTAATTTGTCTCAGTTTAGGAGTCCTTGATGTGAAAAAGTCTGAGAACAACTGTCTTAGCCAAAGTGTATGAGTGTAGCCTCTGTCATCTAGCCTGTTGGTCAGTCTGTGTGGGGTTTGCGTGTGTGTGTGTGCGCGACTGCGCGCACGTGTGTGTGTGTGTGTGGGGGGGGGGGGGGGGGGGGGGGGGGTGGGGGGGGGGCGGGGGGTTAAGAAGCCATTGGAATGTGTGAATGAGCTTTTCAGATCGCCATTAGCCGTCAGGCAAACACAGTTTAAAGGAGGCTCGCCCCCTACTGGGGAGTCAGTGTGAGGGTGGGGGTCCGGGTGGGAGTGGGGGGCGGGCCCTCCTTTTAACAGTATCCCTCATTTTGCTTTGATCAGAAAGTTAGTGGAGTCAAACTCGTCCATCACATTATTATGCTGCAAGAACGCTACAGGGGCCAATCTAATAAATAGAGACACGTTAACCGTTAACGCGGTTCGCGGTCTTAAAGGGATACGCACACAAATGAGGGATATACACGCAAATGCTGCATCAGGTATCAATGGGCTATGGTAGAGAGAGTGGGGCAGAGAGGGCGAGCACATACACACATGCATTGACACGCACACAAACTGCCCCCCCCTTCCTTCACACACACCACACACACACACACACACACACACACACACACACACACACACACACACACACACACACACACACACACACACACACACACACACACACACACACACACAGATACACAAAGGTACACACTCTAGCAGGGAGATAAGCAGAATTGCACACTGACATGTACACACACACGACGTAAGCAAACGGAGAAACAAGAAAACACACATAGTACCAAGGCAGAGAGGCAAGCAGAAATAGTAGGAGATACACATTTTAGAGAAACTAGTGCAGTGCCCGTTCGCCCCGCTGCTGCACAGAGCGCTGTTCACTTGTTTATTCAGAGTTGATTCATATTGAACGTGTCGCATGCTGTCGCATGTCCAAATTGCACCAAATCCGAGACTGCACGTCCTCGGGTCCTCGGGCCAAATGTGAAGTAGATTTTGGACGAACGGTTCTCGAGATATTGCCAAGATATGCCTCACACAGATTCCTCGCTTTATAGTATGATGATAGCGCCAAGTACACAGATAACGACACACGCAAGTAAAGGAAGCTCAAAACAACAGAGTCAAATGCGGCTTATTTAAACATTTTACAACTTTTGGCATCGATCATGTCCGGTCCTGCACCTTATAGTGTAAGAGGCTAGAAGCTATAGTGTGGCATTGGAGTCAACATCTGCACCATGTGGTTTGGCCCACGCGTATTAAAAATGAAGAAAGAAAGAGAAGTGGAAGAGCTCCTCTGGATTGTTGAAATATTGACACAGCGAGCGAGCGAGCGAGCAGGCGCTGCGAGGAGGATGTTCCAGCTCGGGGGTGCAGCGAGGAAACGGTTGTAAAAATGCGGAAACAAAATTGATGGAGGCAGCTTAATTGGGGCCAAATCTTAACAGTGTGAGTCGTGTTTTTACACCCTCAGGTGCATTTACATAAAAGCAATAAGCATACACACCAAATGGCATATTCTATCTAGAGAGAGCAAGCAGGAGAGAGAGAGAGAAAGAGAAAGCAGGAGAGAGAGAGAAGCCGTTTTCACACATGTGCTTTATACCGGGAAATGACCAGAAAGTGGTCTATACCTTTCATGTGTGAAAATTGTTTTCCGGTATAAGCGCGACCCCCGTCATCGCGGACATATCACCACTTTGGAGGTTGTCAGAAGAGCGGTATGTCTGCTTCATGTGTGGGCGTGCAGATTTCCGCCCCTCCCCTCTCTGCTCTCTCTGGCCAGTCCTTCAGTCAGCAGCCCGACACACAGGACACAGCGAAAATGGTAGCGGCTTCTAGTCTGAAGCCGCCCAACGCTTGTTGGGAAAGCAAATGCACGAAGCGAAATGTGGAAGTATTTTGCTTACGTTGCTGACAGCGAAGGCAAGCCCAGACACATCAAACAAAGCCAGTCTGTAAAAAGTGCTTCAACGCGACGCAGGTGAACGGATAAACATCGAACCAGCCAGGCTATTTCTCTCAGACACGGATCCAACTTCTTCAAATATTTCAGTTCAAAGACTGGTTAGCGAATGTGAAGGATACACCATACATGCCCTCTTAAGTCAAATGAGTGTGATTTATTGTGTGACAAGCAAACTTATTTCACCATCGGAGATTCCCCATCCAAGTGTACACGTCACTCCCCCACCCGCTCTGCAGTGCCCCCCTCCCCCCCCCCAGCCCCCCCATTTCAGCTGTTTCTAAACACAGACTCCTCATGTCTAGAAAGGTAAAACCGGAAAATATCCTGCTCTGGCTAGCCGGACATGATCCAGACTTCATGTTAAGAAATGGCTAGAGAGCGAGTGGAGGGGAGCGTTCCACACCGGAGACGGGTGCGGCGTTTCTCACGTCAGACGGGCCGCTGCACACAAAGCTCTCGCCTGGGTTTGTTTCACAGAGGCTCACAAACTGTCTCTGATCCACACACAAAGTCTACTGGACTACTCTAGATGTTGTGGTAGTTCTATAGTAGTCTACTGGACTACTCTAGATGTTGTGGTAGTTCTATAGTAGTCTATTGGACTACTCTAGATGTTGTGGTAGTTCTATAGAAGTCTATTGGACTACTCTAGATGTTGTGGTAGTTCTATAGAAGTGTACTGGACTACTCTAGATGTTGTGGTAGTTCTATAGTAGTCTACTGGACTACTCTAGATGTTGTGGGAGTTCTATAGAAGTCTACTGGACTACTCTAGATGTTGTGGGAGTTCTATAGAAGTCTATTGGACTACTCTAGATGTTGTGGGAGTTCTATAGAAGTCTATTGGACTACTCTAGATGTTGTGGGAGTTCTATAGAAGTCTATTGGACTACTCTAGATGTTGTGGGAGTTCTATAGAAGTCTATTGGACTACTCTAGATGTTGTGGTAGTTCTATAGAAGTCTACTGGACTACTCTAGATGTTGTGGTAGTTCTATAGTAGTCTACTGGACTACTCTAGATGTTGTGGTAGTTCTATAGAAGTCTACTGGACTACTCTAGATGTTGTGGTAGTTCTATAGAAGTCTACTGGACTGCTCTAGATGTTGTGGTAGTTCTATAGTAGTCTACTGGACTACTCTAGATGTTGTGGTAGTTCTATAGAAGTCTACTGGACTACTCTAGATGTTGTGGTAGTTCTATAGAAGTCTACTGGACTACTCTAGATGTTGTGGTAGTTCTATAGAAGTCTACTGGACTGCTCTAGATGTTGTGGTAGTTCTATAGAAGTCTACTGGACTACTCTAGATGTTGTGGTAGTTCTATAGAAGTCTACTGGACTACTCTAGATGTTGTGGTAGTTCTATAGAAGTCTACTGGACTACTCTAGATGTTGTGGTAGTTCTATAGAAGTCTACTGGACTACTCTATATGTTGTGGTAGTTCTATAGAAGTCTACTGGACTACTCTAGATGTTGTGGTAAGTTCTATAGAAGTGTACTGGACTACTCTAGATGTTGTGGTAGTTCTATAGAAGTCTACTGGACTACTCTAGATGTTGTGGTAGTTCTATAGAAGTCTACTGGACTACTCTAGATGTTGTGGTAGTTCTATAGAAGTCTACTGGACTACTCTAGATGTTGTGGTAGTTCTATAGAAGTCTACTGGACTACTCTAGATGTTGTGGTAGTTATATATAAGTCTACTGGACTACTCTAGATGTTGTGGTAGTTCTATAGAAGTCTACTGGACTACTCTAGATGTTGTGGTAGTTTCTATAGAAGTCTACTGGACTACTCTAGATGTTGTGGTAGTTCTATAGAAGTCTACTGGACTACTCTAGATGTTGTGGTAGTTCTATAGAAGTCTACTGGACTACTCTAGATGTTGTGGTAGTTCTATAGAAGTCTACTGGACTACCTGGCCTGAACATTGGAAAAAATAAAAAAGTGTGTTAAAAAGTGACGCCAAGGGATGCTCTTTTAGTCTTCCTACCCTTTGAAACAGTTTGGTTTTCAAGGTAAGAAAATAGTCTCTCTCTGTCCCTCTCCTCTCTCTGTCCCTCTCCTCTCTCTGTCCCTCTTCTCTCTCTGTCCCTCCCTCTGTCCCTCTCTCTCTGTCCCTCCCTCTGTCCCTCTCCCTCTGTCCCTCTCCTCTGTCCCTCTCCTCTCTCTCTCTCTCTGTCCCACTCCTCTCCCTCCCTCTGTCCCTCTCCCTCCCTCTCTCCCTCTCTCTCCCTCCCTCTCTCTGTCCCTTCTCCTCTCTCTCTCCCTCTGTCCCTCTCCTCTCTCTCTCTCTCTCTGTCTCTCTCCCTCTCATCTGTCTCTCTCCCTCTCCTCTCTGTCTCTCTCCTCTCCTCTCCTCTCCCTCCCTCCCTCTCTCTCCCTCCCTCCACACCGGCTTCCAATTTGTAGCCTGTGTGTATGTTACAGTGGTCAGATCCGCGGCCCCCCGCCCGCTCTGATCAGGACCGCACTCGCACATCTGTGGGAGGATGTTTACCCAGGCTGTAAGTCTGTTAGGGGCAATATTATCC
>NC_139629.1:25674549-25714549 GCF_964638095.1 Poromitra crassiceps
AGACATAGACGCAGAGACCTAAGGACGGACAGAGAGAGAGAGAGAGAGAGAGAGGCAGCAAGACTCTGCTCTCTCTCTCTCTCTCCACCACATCACTCATATCCCCGCTGGTCTAGAGTGCGATACCAGGGTCCATCCCTTCCATCTCCATATCAATCACAGCCACACACACACACACACACACACACACACACACACACACACACACACACACACACACACATAGAGAGAGACACACACACACACACACACACACACACACAGAGACACACACACAGAAAGAGAGCGAGAGAGATAATGTCGAGAGAGAGAGAGACACACACATAGAAGAAAGCACAAGACTCCGATCCTCAAATCTCCAGCTCCGCGACAGCATTCCTCTCATACCAAGCGCACGCCACTAATTGACGGCATTAGATCCTGCAGACAGAGACCCAGGGAGACAGAGACCAGGAGACAGAGACCCAGGGAGACAGAGACCAGGGAGACAGAGACCCAGGGAGGGAGGAAAGGATGGAGGGAGAGATGGAGGGAGGGATACGGGGTGCACTATCTCCACTCTCTCATTCTTCCCCTAGATCTTCCCTCTTTCTCTCACAAGCCTTCCATACAGCTCTCTCTCTCTCTCTCTCTCTCTCTCTCTCTCTCTCTCTCTCTCTCTCTCTCTCTCTCTCTCTCTCTCTCTCTCTCTCTCTCTCTCTCTCTCTCTCTCTCTCTCTCTCTCTCTCTCTCTCTCTCTCTCGGTAGAGTCAGGTCCAGTCACACAGCACTGAAGAAGAGGAGAATGAGAGTTAAACATGTGAAATGAAAAGAGCGGTACTCACTGGGAAGCTCTCCTCCTCGTGTCCCGCTCTCTATTGGTCACTCCTTATCCTCTTCAGTGTGTGTCTATCCCAGAGTGTGCGTCTATCCCAAAGTTTGCCGTCTGTGTGCACGAGCATGTGTGTGTGTGTGTGTGTGTGAGATGTGTGTGTGTGTGTGATGTGTGTGATGTGTGTGTGTGATGTGTGTGTGTGTGGAAGAGAGAGAGAGAGAGAGAGGGAGAGAGAGAGAGAGTGTGCGTCTGTCTCTGTGCCTCGCACTGCTCTGAGTGAGCAAGCCCAGGCTGTTTTAAACAGGCTGCTCTCCCCATGTGACCAGCCCAGCCACAGGCAGGAATACATTACTGAGACACACACACACACACACACAACACACACACACACACACACACACACACACACACACACACACACACACACACACACTCTCTCTCTCTCTCTCTCGCTCCTCTCTCTCTCCCTCACACATACACACACCGTGTCCACAGTGCACCCCCTAGCCACCGCTCAGGGTAGTGGAAGGAGCAGCCCACACACAAATATACTCACTCACACACACACACGCACACACACACACACACACACACACACACACACACACACACACACACACACACACACACGTACGGACACACACGCGTACGTACGGACACACACACACCACGGTAGGAAATTTACTTTTTTTTTCCAATTTTAAACATGGTCTTTTTTCCTTGCCCTTGTAGATATGTTTCGTGGGCATTTTGGATCATTTCCAGGGCATTTTTTTTTAAATCAAATGTTGGAAATGCCTTAGTTGCACCTTCATGACAGACCAATCACTGAGCGCGTTTACATGCACACTAATAAACTGTTTATTAGCAGATTTCTAGAGTTACCTGATTATTCAAGTGTCATGTCAACAGCATCCTTTATCACATAAAGGCCGTTACCAGTTTAGATGATATCAGATTCTCGCCAGTTACCTGATTATTCTCAGTTATCCGTTTATCGTTTGCATGTAAACGCACTCTTGACTCTTATCCAAGCATATTTTATTTCAAAAAATTCATAAACAATCAGTTTAAAATCCTTGTTTCCTATCTCAACAACACTGTTGATTGTCTGGCATGTTATGTACTGTACTTGGCAAAAACTTTTAAAATAACCTATTGAACCTATAAACCTATAAATAGAACTATCTGACAAAAAACAAAAAACGTACATCAACAATAGACTCTTTGACAGCTTTTTAGGCCCTGGGGAGAGCAGGAGAGGGTCGGCATCTGTTTCTATATCATTTTTGATCTGTTTCTAGTCGTGACTCAGTGGGTGGTTTGCGTATTAATAATATTAGCTAGTGAACTAGCTGGCCAGCTAGTTGTGCTGCCTGTCACTGAGGTAAACAAGCTAGCAGGAGGAGGAGGGGCGGGGGTCGTGAAAGCACGGATGCCAAGCTGTCCATTTTCGAGTCGTGCTTTGTAAATACAGAATAAGATTAAAATACATAAAGTATTAAACTCTTTATTTTAGGGGGCATTAACACATTGAATGCCAGCCATGTTTTCATTCCTGTAGGTAAGTTGTGCCAGGGGTGTTTTTGACGATTCTGGCTCATTTTAGAAACAGCCGAGGATTCTTTTCTGTTAAGAATTCATGAACACCAATCATCTAAAAATAACTAATAGAATGTGTGCTTTCTCTGTCTAAAAGAGTTAGTTTGCAGAGTTAGTAGTTATGTAGATATTAGCCGTTGAGTACAGCATGGTTTCAGCGTCTGGAAATTTATTCAGAGATAAATGGCTTTTTGTGAAACAGTCACTTTAACCATTCATTTTTGGCATCAGTAAGACCGTCAGACATTCTAAACAATAGTTTTGAACAGTAATTTCCTCCATAACAACAGGAAACACCCCTCTCATTCAAACTCCTCCCTCCGTGTGTCTTCTCCTCCTTCCTCCTGGCTGTACAGCGGGCGTGTCAGAAGCGCTTTTGCTGCTGCCTGCCTGTGTGCCTGCCTGCCTGCTTGCCTGCGTGCAGACGCTCCTTGTGCGAGTCAAGATGGGCCGGGGAATGCGTGGGCGATGGGCAGATGTTGATTCTGGCCTTTCTGAGGTGTTTCAAAGTGTGTTTCACCTATGATCTATTTTGCAAATCGCTCTCCGCTCTCTGTGTGCTGCTGCCGGTGCGCGGCCGCTCTCAGGCAAGACAAGTCTTGAACGGATTACTGTAAAATCGCCACGGCATTTCCTTGAACGGCTTGGTCCCGCGGCAGTTTTTTCTTTGATTTCGGTCGTCTGGGGGAGCACTGTCAACACTTAGTGGGTCGGTAAAATAGATTATACACATTATCTTGCTCCAATAGTGATCTCGAAGATGTAAAAGTTGTTGATTGATGTACCACCGTCAAAAAAAAAAAAATGTTTATGTAAGACGAGTAAACTCGGCTCTGGCACTTAAGCGTTGGATTATGTAAGACAAATTATTTCGGCTATGGCACTTAAGGTGTTAAAAGCCGCATCGTCCCAAGTCCTTAGGGGCATTTTGCACCACAAGTCCCCGCTAATTTCTTACCCTGACGCGCACACACGCACACGCACACACACACACACACACACACACACACACACACACACACACAGACACACACACACACACACACCCACACACACAGTATCGGTGCATTTTGCACACAAGTACACACAAACAAACAGCAGACAACACACATCGGATACAATTAGAGAAAGAATGATGAAATGAAATGTTTGTAATGCTTTGGTTTTTCCTGCATGCGCTCAGGTTGGGCTTCACACCTGGAAGCACCAGGTGACCTTTCCAGTAATGGAAACCTTTTAAAGCCGACCTTCTGCTGCCAGGCTGATACGACTGCATTCTAACTATTACACTTTAAGAAACAACAATGGCAAACAGCACAGATCAAGGATTTCAAGGCCGTACGGTAAATACAAAGGAAAACATTTTTAATAAAGCCCTGTGTTTTCTCCGATATTTACAGCCATGGTACAACATGGCATATAATGAAGTGAGAGGTGATAGATTGTCTCTAGGGGAAATATTCTTGGGAAAATACATTGACAGAGCACCAAGGCTACACAAGCCTGCAGAGGCACCATCATTCTTCACAACAAAACACAAGCCGCTCTCTCATTCAGACTGCGTGCGTAATAACAGATATTCCACTCGCTCCTGACACATTCATCATGGAATGTTCGGGAAGTTAAAAAATCAATAAAAAAGCTCACGCCATATTGCCACACTTGTGTGAGAAGCTTGTGCTGAATTTGAAATGTGACTGAAAGTCATTTATTCTCACAATAATATCCAAAACGGCGTTCTTTACTGTGAGTAGCGTTGCCACAACGATAGCCATAAACACAGCAAGGTAGCTACGTGTCCCCAATGGTGTTACGTCTTACAATGCGTGTACCAACAAGTTAGGATGTATGCAAGACTAATAAAAAGAGAAATGAGATCGATTTACTGCCAACTTAGCAACTTTGTTGTTTGTGGTCAGACGACGATCTTCTGTATCTTTTTCGTGGGGGGTTATGGAGGACCTAGGTTAGGACATTTGTTAATGTAGATATCATTTTTCTAGCATGACATAATGTGGTGTCTAAGATGTTTATGACACAGCTACAAACAACCTGGACCCCATGACAACAGATAAGATAAGATCAGATCACATATCATTTGTTCATCCCACACATGTGGAATTCACTCGTTACAGCAGCTCAAGTTAGCTACAAGACAGGAGTGAAAGAGTGACAAACAAAATTAAAGAATAAACATAAACAAGATACACACCATGTACACACTCAAAAATACTGAAAATTATTGTGACCACAACGTTGCGCAGTATAAAATGATAAATATATAATCTAGTATGAACCCTGAGATAGTAAGTGCAAAGCAGCTAGCAGCAAGTGGTGAGTGAGGATCACTGATTAGGGACCCAACACAGTGCTATATTGTGTTATAGGGGTGTCAAAAATAATCGATAAGATGTATCGCGATGCGGACGTGCACGATTCTGCATCGATTCACAAATGTCAAAAATCGATTATAAAAAAAAAAAAAAAAAAAATATATATATATATATATATATAATCAAATAAAATATAATGGAAGTACATGCAGTTGTTTATTTGAATTATGGATCATAATACAATGCAATTCCAAATGCACTTTTATTTTAAAAGTACCGGTAGCCACACAGTGAGAAAAAATAAAGTGAGAAAAAATAAATCACGTATTGCGGAAAAAAGTGATGCATCGATTTAAGATGCATCGAGATGCATTCGATAATCGTAATCGAATCGTAGCCCTCTGAATCGTAATTGAATCGAATCGTGAGGCCAGTGAAGATTCACAGCCCTATTGTGTTATGCTAGTATTGGGTATTAAAAAGTCTAACTGTCGTAGGGACCTATAGGACCTGTGGTAGAGCTCTTCCTTACACGGTGGGTGAATCATTCTGTCACTGAAGGCACTGCTTCAAAGGCTGGACATACTCTAAGCGTGGCCCCGCAAGGCTTTTCTTTTACTGTCTGTTTTTGTATTTTAACTATTTATTTTAACAAATAACCCATTACGAAGCCTGGCATACTGCGGCCTGTATATAATACACACACGCACGCATGCACATACACCAATTTTGGTGCCACCTACACTGAAAGACAACTTGTGATCATCTGGCTTTCTAACACTCTGGTCTTACTGCTGCCAAAGCTTACAGTAATAGAGGACGCCTGCACAATGAATGGATTCCAGCTCAGCACATTAGTTTCTATGTAATAAAAACATAATGATGCATGATGTAAACACTTTTACCCAATGTCATGGACAAAAGCAGTGCCACGGAAAATATTTGCCTCCAGGGTGAATCTCTGTGTTATTGTCGGATCATGTTATTAAATATGAAAAGTGGGCAAATATTTTCTCACAGCTAAATATTATTACAAGAACTTAGCAACACCTACCTCTTGAGGAAATCTGCTACCACAAGCCACAGGGATATAAACAGATTTAATACAGGCAGGCACGCACGGACGCGCGGGTGTGTTCTCTCTCTCTCTCTCTCTCTCTCACGCACGCACGCACTGCATACGATACCAGAATAAAACAATTGAAATTCCAGTCAAGAAAATAGTATTTTCTTATGGAATATATTCTAAACAATATGTTTATGTTTTAGTGACATAATATAGATCTTCTTCAGAGACAAACAACACAAAGCAATGTTAGTTTTTTCTGAGGGGACAGTTATTACGTGTATAATGAAGTAGCCCATTAGGCTCCAGGATGATATGGATCTATAAATAACTGTGTGTTTGAGGAGATTTGTTCTGGGAGCAGGAAGTGTTAAATGACCAAGGCTTGCATTTCTGGTATGATAATTGTGAGTGTTGGTACATTTCAAAAACTGTTTGTGAAAGTAGTCTGGCATTTGATTTATGATAATGTTCCTGAAGAACATTAATAGACTGCAGATCAGTTTTTTTCCAACAGGTAACCAGGATAGGTGCGAATGCATATATGAAATATTGGTGCGTGTTGAACAATTTAGTACCAGTTTAGCAGCTCTGTTCTGAACAAGTTGCAGTTTGTTCAGGTCTGACTTTGTTGCTGCTGACCATATGATAGGACAGTAATGAAGGTGACAAAAAACCAAGGACTGAACGACTTGACCCATAACTAAGGATGTCAAGTAGGTGGAACACTTTCTGACCATGGCTATGCCTCTTCCCATTTTCAATACAATACTATCAATATGATCCGACCATGATAGTTGACTGTCCAGAAACACACCAAGCAGTTTAGTTTTTTTAACCTGCTCAATGGGTATACCTGACATTGACAGATGCAGCTGCGGGTCATCAATAAGCATATGCCTGGAACCGAAGACAATGCTTTTTGTTTTGTCAACATTCAGTACAAGTTTGTTATCTTTTACCCATTCTAACACCCTGTTTAGATCCTGATTTAAAATATTTACTAATTCGTTCAAAGTATAGGCAGTACTATACAATGTTGTGTCATCAGCATACATTACCATATTGGTGTTTGTTGTAACAAAGGGAAGATCATTTGTGAAAATAGTAAATAGTAAAGGACCCAAGCAGCTTCCTTGAGGAACCCCACAGTGATTGTACTTCGGTTCCGATAGGCTACCATTAAAAAACACTCTCTGTGATCTACCTGATAAGTAACTCATCATCCAGGCAAGTGCCATACTATTAAAACCATATTTTCTTAGTTTGGAAATCATTATTTCATGGTCTATGACATCAAATGCCGCACTGAAGTCAAGTAAGACAGTACCAACCATCTTCTTGGTGTCCATTTGTGTTAGCCAATCATCAGTTAACTGAGCTAGTGCGGTTGAAGTTGAATGACCTTGTCTATAGGCATGCTGGGAACTAGTGACCAGTTTGTTATTAATAAAGTAATCTTGAATTTGTTTAAAAACAATTTTTTCCATCAATTTACTCAGAACAGGAAGTATGCTAATAGGTCGACTGTTAGTACCAATGAATTCTTTCTTTTTGTCCTTGGGCAACGGAATGACCTTTGCCTCCTTCCAAGCCTTAGGACAGACTCCGTTCGTTAAACTCCTATTAAAGATGTGACAAATAGGAGTGGATACGTGGCATGCCGCAATTCTTAACAGTTTGCTGTCTAACATGTCTGTACCAGCAGGTTTATCACATGGCAGTGATGACAACAGTTTCTCAATGTCAGGTATATCGACTGGCACAAAATTAAACTGACAGCTTTTACCTTTCATTATATGATTTTCAATTAATGTGCATGAGGAGGAGCCGTCAGAAGGCGTCATATTTACTCTTAGATTTTCAACCTTACTTGTGAAATAATTATTAAAATAATCGGCAATCTCTACTGGTTTAGTCAGATACACTCCATTCACTTCTATAAAAGAATTAGTTTGGCATGATGATCTTCCCATAATTTGATTTAATATTTTCCATAATTGTTTTCCATCATTTCTGGAGACATTGATCTTATTCTGATAATATTCTTTTTTATTACTTCTATTCATTTTAGTTACATGATTTCTAAGTTTACGGTAGTTCATCATGTCTGAGAGAAGACCAGATGAGTCAGCCATTTTTTTTAGCAACGTCACGTTGCTTCATGAGTTCTTTAAGCTCATTCCCTATCCAGGGGGCGCCATTCGCCCTGACAGTTGTTTTTCTGACAGGAGCATGTTTATCAGCAATTTGCAAAAATAGCCTCATAAATTTATTCAACGCGACTTCAGGATCCTCCTCAAGACATACAGTAGCCCAGTTTACATGTTTTACGTCATTTATAAACCTTTCTTGATTAAAATGTTTATATGACCTTTTATGGACAATCAAGCTAGGTGCTTTTGGGACCTTAGTCTTCCTTTTAATTGCAATTAAGTTGTGGTCTGTAAAACCAAGAGCTATTGATACAGTTTTGGTACATTTATCAGGGACATTAGTGAAAAGGTGATCAATGCATTTGGATGATTTTAAACCATTTTTGTTTATAGTTGATCTAGTAGGTAAAGTAATAGTCTGTGTGAGGTTACAGGCATTTGCTACAGACATAAGTTTCTTTTTAAGTGGGCACAAACCATCCCAGTCAATATTTGTGTCTCCAGTAAAATACAGCTCTCTATTTTCATCACTAGATTTATCCAACATTTCACAGAGTGAATCCAGGTATTTCATATCGGCGCTAGGTGGCCTGTAGCAGCACCCTACCAGTATGGGTTTAGTCAGTGGCAGATGAACTTGAATCCACATCGCCTCAATATCATCCAACATTAAATCATTTCTTATTTTAACAGGAATATGATTCTGCACATACACAGCTGCACACAGAAACGGTGACGTGCTCCTTGGTTGAAGGTGTGAAGGTGTGTTTGGTTTCGAATGAAAACCTGCACGCTTGGAGCCTCGTGGCACATGGTTGCCGATGCCTGCTCTAAGATGCACGACACGGCCGTGTTCACGGTTGGGGTTGCATAAATCCCTATTTTTTCAAGTCGACCTTTTTCTACGAATCGACGTCGACTAATCGTCGTGTGGTGCAATGCCCGTATTAAAAAAGAAAAGACAAAAAAAGTCATATGAACAGAGACTTAGTTCTAAGCAACAGTCTGATGTCCAGCGGGTAAACACGTTGTTTGACTGCAGTGTGTCCAAAGTTATGACGCCATATTGTTCACTCTTTTAATCTTGCCGCCCGCTCGTAAATAGAGACTCTCCCCCTCATTTCATCACGCCCGCCGCTCTCACTGCAACTCCTCACCGTGCACCAATAGAAGCTGGCTAAACTGTGTCATGTGATCTCCTCTTTTAACCATCGCCTCCTCTGCTTCCCAGCTCCACAGGGCCAGGGGAGAGTGGGTGTACTGTTAGTTCAGTCCCGAACAAACACATAGCAAAATGTTTGTTTAAGCAGAAACGGTGGTGCATTGAATCATGTGAGGAAACATGACCGTCAACATGAGTGGAAAGCGTTAACAAAACGGTGCACACACCGTTTTCATATAATTGAACACACCCCAGCTGATCCCTGTGATGTTAGTAAGCCGCTCACAACAATACAAGCAGTCCGATAGCGAGAAAAAAACAACCACGAACGTGCGACGCCACATATAGTTATAAGCCAAATAACGTAGCTTACCAAGCACATTTAGAAAAAGTAAATACAGTGCACTCATCTTACAGTGA
This sequence comes from Poromitra crassiceps, assembly GCF_964638095.1. Classification (NCBI taxonomy): domain Eukaryota; kingdom Metazoa; phylum Chordata; class Actinopteri; order Beryciformes; family Melamphaidae; genus Poromitra; species Poromitra crassiceps. Next base: position 25,684,103 of record NC_139629.1, read on the forward strand.
TCACCTTGGGACTAGTGTCGTTTGCCAGACTTCCCTCCCTGCCAGGAGAGAAGTGTGGCTGCATGGAAACAGGCTGCTGGTATCAGCTCTGCCATTGGTGGCGACCGTTTCAGTCGACAGCGGAAGAAAATCCCTTTCCGCTCCCTGCGAGCTCTGCTATTGGCTCCGACCCCTGACCTCTGACCCCGCTCTGACTGACCGGCTGATATGGATTTCCTTTCGGCTCAACTCCGTGACGAATCTGTCGATCTCAAATGCCTGCGCCGCTGTGAAACATTGTCAACAATGCTAGCTCGTTGCGACACGCTGAAAACGATTGGATCCCCCGTTGCAGGGAGAGAGTCTGGTAAGTGAGACTAGGTTAAACCAAACAGAGCATTTCCCCCCCAAAGTCCAGAGTGGAGATCTACGCTGCCTGACCTCTCTCCTGGAAGGGAGGGAATTTCTGGCAAGCCAGACTACCTTGGGACGGGTCAAATTGATCACTGTATAAGCGGATGATCATTAGAACTGATTCTTTCCCTTTTTCTTCATTTCTCCTGCAGATTACCGTCTAATTGACATTTGCATATGTAATACAGTACGTGTAGAGTAAAGGAATGTTATTGACTTTAAAAATCCATACAGTGCCAAGAAACTCATTCTGCAGAAATGGAAGTCCCCCACTCCACCCTGTTTTCAGTTGTGGTTGGCGGACATGATCTCCATCATACGAATGGAGAGACTCAGGTTCTTGAGGACCAACTCACCTGGGAGATTTCAAACTATTTGGGACCCGTTTCTGGCCTACCTTGACGAGGTTAGGGGTGATGGGTGACTCGCCCGGCCGGTCTTCCTCCCTCGCGTGGGATCCCACTCATTTATATATGTATATATATTTACAGGCATAATTTATGTATATTTACAAGCTGTAACTGGTGGCACTAGTGTATGTATGTTTTTTCTTTCTTTTCTTTTACTGTATCTGTGTTTGTTTTTGGTTTGTTTTTCTGTGTTCTAAAAAATCTAAATTGCTAAATAAAAAAATAAAATAAAAATAAAATACATACAGTAAGTTAGGCCTCCAGATGTTTCAAACACAGCTGTCTCGCGTAGACAGAGACGCAGCCATCTCTCCACAGACAGAGCTGCTCCATATACAGACAGACATGCAGCCATCTCTCCACAGACAGAGCTGCTCCATATACAGACAGACATGTACCGAGTATTGCTGCTGTATCTCGTTGGCTCATTTTTGGCAATTTGAAAGTAAAGAAAATAATACAATTACTGTATTTTAAACATTTGTTCCATTGTTCTCAGGCGGGACAAGGCCCAAAATGATCACCGTAAGTAAGCGGAGTATTGATCACTATAAGTGAATTATTTGAACAGCAGGTGTATAGGAATGACTCGGGACCAAGCCTTTTGATCAATATAAGCGGGTTGATCACTATAACCGTCATCACTAGTATAACCCATTGATACCTGATGCAGCATTTGCATGTATATCCCTCATTTGTGTGTGTATCCCTTTAAAACCGGTCTTAAAGGGATACACATGTGTATCCCTTTAAAACCGGTCTTAAAGGGATACACACACAAATGCTGCATCAGGTATCAATGGGATAAGCGGATTCCACTGTATAGACGGTTTTAACTTGACAATCTAAATTGAACCCCCGCTCACTTCCTGTTGCAGTGTTTGCAATGGACATAAAAGAAAAAAAAACATTCAAGTGCAGGACTGACCATTCCGTGAAAACCGTCTATACAGCTGAGCGGCGAAAACAAAAGTAACGATGTCAAGTGAATATTTCTGCAGTTTGCCGAATGCTGAGAAAAAGGAAGTGCTGTGGGGTTGAGCTCTGGTGAAAACCGTCTATACAGCTGAGCGGCGAAAACAAAAGTAACAATGTCAAGTGAATATTTCTGCAGTTTGCCGAATGCTGAGAAAAAGGAAGTGCTGTGGGGTTGAGCTCTGGTGAAAACCGTCTATAGAAATGAGTGAAAAAGACATAAGATGAGAAGAGCATCCCTGGCAGGCTGCAGCCTGGAGCAGCACTCTGACAGCATCTTACCTAATGTACCTTGTATAGGGCTATACAAATAAACTTGACTTGACATAGGTGTCGATATCGATGCATGATGGTTACGTCAATGCGTCGACACATCGATGCGTTCATGTGGCCAGCAACTGGAATGTCATCATTACTGAGTTTGACCTTCAGCTTCTCTCTCTGCCTTGGGGGGGAGGACCACCGCTCGCATCTTGTTGACGACGTGCTCCTTGGAGGTGATGATCTGGTCCATGTCTGTTCGTATGTGGGCCTGCAGCAGGGGACGTCCCCGCCTCACACCGCTGCACCACAGCCTCCTACTGGGCTTGGCACTGGTCAGAGATGGGAAGTAACTAAGTACAAATACTTTGTTACTATACTTAACACATTCAGTGCCAGCGACGCCATATGGCGTCAAGAGAAATTTACCGTACAGTGCCAGCGACGCCATATGGCGTCAAGAAATCCAAAATCATATTTTTCCATATTTGTGCAGCTTAAGGTCGTACGCAGCCTGTCAACATAATTTCCTTCAATGGATCTCACGGCGCCACCTTAAAAAATGGACGCGATCAGAGCGCGCCGCCCCCCCCGACTCCTTTGTCTTGACTGAGTTTGGGAAATCGCTTCAGTCCCTTGGTGATAGCAGATGGTAGCATACGATAGATAGCATTGAGAATTAGCATTGAGAAATAGCATTGAGCATTAGATAGTTATTAGCGGTATATTTAGATCAGATAGGTAGATAGATAGATTGATAGCATCAGATAGATTAGTTTGTGAGATTGTGGTGAGTGTTGAGCGTTTGGTGTATTTCAGGTGAGTGCTTGGGTGTTTGAGGTGTGTGTGTGAGGGCCGCGTGTGTGTGTGAGTGTTTGTGATAGCGTTAGGTCGATTAGTTTAGCAGGCAGCAGTAGTAGCGTTAGCGTATAGTTATTAGTTAGTGTAGTGTGTGTAAAAAAAAAACAAAAAAAACAAAAAAATACGTGTTTGTGCGTCTCTGTCTGTCTGTGTCTGTCTCTGTGTGTTGTGTGTTGTGTGTGTGTGTGTGTGTGTGTGTGTGTGTGTGTGTGTGTGTGTGTGTGTGTGTGTGTGTTTAGTTGGCTAGTTGGCTAGTCTAGAGCTAGCTTAGCTGTAGGGATGCCCAGGCGCAAGCGTCCCCAGCCTGCCTTCGGGCAGCTCACATTACAGCAGGCCCTGGACCGCGCTGTTGAGTCGAGAGGTCTCCCGGAGACGGACTCCGACGAGCCGGTCTCTTCCTCTGAACATGACGATGCTAGGGATTCAGACTGGCAACCGCCTGCACCGAGTGGTGCCTTTTTGGACTCCAGCGATGGTGAGATCGATTTACGATCATCTGATATTGAAAACACTTTTTTCCTTCAATCATATATATCATATTTTTATAAACTCTCACTTTGGATACAGATGAGGAGGAGGAGGAGACTCCTGAGTTGCCCGTGGCGTCGTCTTCTAGAGGTAAGAACCTAGATATATATACGTTATTATTGATCCTTTGCAGGAAATTCATGTGTCAGGTATACAGCTAAATCTACATTTCAGGACAAACAGAACAATGTATCATCATCATCTTCATAGGAGAGCAAAAAGTAGCCTACTAAAAGTGACTTACAGTATATAGCAGTGATGCCCAACCAGTAGATCGGGAGAGAGAGAGAGAGACAGACAGACAAACAAACAAAGAGGGAGTGTGTTGTGGCGACTTTACTATGCAGGCTGGAAACTGTGTCTGTGTAGTATACGTGTGTGCATTTGCAATGTTGAAACTGGACTGGTAGATCTTGGCAGACTGGCTTCTTGAAAAGTAGAGGTACAAATGTAAAAAAAAATAAACACACACACGCACACACACCTTTTATTATTCAGCCATTTATTTTCGTAAATAAAAGCTTGGTAAGAATAACAATCCTGAATTATTTAGCCTATTCTAATACCATGTAAAATATACAATTTCAGAGTTGGAGGACAGTGAGGATGACGAAAACCAAGGGGCTTCCTCCAGCTTCCCACGTGTTGCACGTTTGCACTCCAGTGATGAAGGTGAGATCAATGCCATTTTAGAATTCCAATTCAATCTGATAGTGAATGAAAACATAAACTTTTTTCCTTCAAGAAATTTCAATTTCATATTTTTATAAATTCACTTTTACGACAGAAGAGTCGGAGGATCCACCACCACCACCACCACCACCTTCTTCAAGTGCAGTTGGGCGCAAAAGAGGTGGGAACCTTTTTTATTCAGTTTATTTTTGTCAACACAAGGCTTCTAATTATTGGATTTTGTCAAAAAGACAGCTTGTTTACATATCACAATTGTCTGAAGAAAAACCTTTTATTTCATATTATTTTTATTTTATTTTATTTTTATTCAGCTGGCAAGACTCGCCATCAGGAGGACCCGCCAAGCTGGCGGGAAACGGGTGACTGGAGCCCCAAGAGCTTGCCGTTCACGGGAGTGGCAGGTCCTAGCAACGCGGCAGCATCCATCCAGTCCGACCAGCCTGTCGACTTCGTGGAGCTCTACCTCTGCGAGGAGCTGCTGCAGCTCATTGTTGAGCAGACAAACACTTATGCACAACAGTGCATTGCTGTCCTCCATCAGCTGCGTCTCCCCTTCTCCAGGGCAAATGCCTGGGTTCCGCTGACGGTGGTAGAGCTGAAGCGGTTTTTGGGTTTGCTCTTCCTCACCGGCCTCATAAAGAAACCCAGCATCGCGGAATACTGGTCTCTTGAACATGCACTTGAAACGCCCTACTTCAGAAGAACAATGCCACGGAACAGGTACCAGATAATCTGGCGCTTTATTCATTTCAGTGACAACCGGGAGGTCGATGGCAGCGACCCGCTGCACAAAGTGCGTCTCGTCCTGGACCTGCTGCTCTGCAAATTCAGGGAGATGTACCGGCCCTCACAGAACATCAGTGTGGACGAAGGCATGCTTCTCTGGCGCGGGAGACTGCGGTTCAAGGTGTACAACCCGGCAAAACCAGTCAAGTACGGGATCAAGAGCTACATACTCTGCGATTCTGAAAACGGCTATTGCTACTCCATGAAGCCCTACTGTGGAACAAGCAACACACTGCAGGACACCGTGCGCTTCCTGGTCGACGGCCTTGAGGGTTTTGGCCACCGCCTCTACATGGACAACTTCTACAACAGTGAGTCCATGTGTCGACTTCTCCTCAGCCTCCACATAGACTCAGCCGGCACACTCCGTGTGAACAGGGGAGAACCACCGTCAATCCGGCAGGTCAGCATGTCGGATCTGGCAGTCGGTGAACGACGCGCTCTCCACAATGACGCAGTGATGGTCCTGGCGTGGCGAGACAAGCGGATCGTGAGGATGATCACCACCTTCCACACGGATGACATGAAGACCGTAGAGGTGAGACAGAAAGGCCAAAGTGAGAGAGTCCCCCAACAAAAACCAGCATGCGTCGTGGCCTACAACCAGTACATGAATGGTGTAGATCGGCTAGATCAGAAGATCAGCTATTACCCATTCATCAGGAAGACGGCGAAATGGAGCTCCAAATTCGTGGCGTACCTGATTGAGATTGCGATCAGCAATGCCTTCATCCTTTACAGAAACCGCAACCCAACGGCCAGCTGCAAAACGCTCAAAGACTTCACCCTGTCGGTGATCAAGTCCTGGACGGAGGCATCTGTCCCCCCCCCCCCTCCTCCTCCGGCGGCAGGTGACCAACCTCCTCCTCGCCAAGCCACGCCCATCCACCCGCGGAAACGGTCCGCTTCCGCTTCCGCGACTGTGGACTTCGAGGGACATGTCCCACAGCCAATCGAGGTGCCACCCACGAAGGACAAGGCCTACAGGCGATGTGTGCACTGCGCAGAGAAAGGAGTCAGAAAAGAGACTAAATACGTTTGCCCCAAATGTGACTACCTCCCTCTCTGCCTGTACCCCTGCTACTTCGAGTATCATTCCCAGTGACAGTTTCATCCTCTCCCCACTCCCTCCCCCACCTCACCCCCCCAACCCCAAAAAAAAAAAAAAAAAAAAAAAAAAAGTAGATGAGGTCTATTGTTTATAGTCCGGTGGGCTGTCGTCTTTTCACACACTTTTTCCCGCAGGTAAACTAGACATTCTAACCTTTCATTCCAGCTATAGCATTTTGTTCAACTCAAAGGAGAATTCATTATTTGGCCTATGTTTACATAAAGTTGTCTTGATTTCCAAATATTTTGAAGGTCCATGTGAAGAAGATAAAACAGTGCAGGACATGTTGTGTTTTGAATATTGTTATTATGTTACACATCAAATGAAAGCTTTCAATGTGTAGTTTCATAAAAATAAAAAATAAAGGTGATATATTGTTTCCCTATGTAAATAGAGACTTCAATATCCAGCATGACCTCATGAAAGTGAGCATTTTGATGTTAGACCAAGATGTATACAGATATTTGTAGAAAATAAACAAAACATTCTTTTCACATACTTTTTCCCGCCGGTAAACTAGACATTCTAACCTTTCATTCCAGCTATAGCATTTTGTTCAACTCAAAGGAGAATTCATTATTTGGCCTATGTTTACATAAAGTTGTCTTGATTTCCAAATATTTTGAAGGTCCATGTGAAGAAGATAAAACAGTGCAGGACATGTTGTGTTTTGAATATTGTTATTATGTTACACATCAAATGAAAGCTTTCAATGTGTAGTTTCATAAAAATAAAAAATAAAAGTTGATATCTTCTTTCTTTGTGGAAATATGGACTTCATTATCCAGCATGACCCCATGAAAGTGAACATTTTGATGTTAGACCAAGCTGTAAACTAAAATTTGTAGAAAAAAAAAAACACATTCTTTTGACATACTTTTTCCCGCAGGTGAACTAGACATTCTAACCTTTCATTTTAGCTATAGCATTTTGTTCAACTCAAAGCAGAATTCATTCTGTCGCCCTTTCTAACATAAAGATGTGATTATCTCAGAAACTAATTTCACCCTGCTTTTTTCGGTCGAAAACACTCTTTTTCAGAGGGGTGTATTTCCAAAATGGAAATGGTTTATAAACAAACTTTTTTTTTTAAATGAAACAGAAGGGTTCAAAGTTTCATTGAGGCTATTGGTTGTCCATATAAGAGGAACACAAAAAATGATATGGCTATATTACAATGCATTGCGGCCTATGTGGCACAGCAAGCAACCTTTTGCCCAAGGGCCGTGGCACTGAAAGTGTTAAGTAGGAGTTTCAGGTATCTTTACTGAGTCATTTTTCTAGCAACTTTTTACTTGTTCTCACTGCATTTCAACAGAAATATCTGTACTTTCTACTCCTTACATTTTCAAAACAGGCTATTTACTTTAGTTTTAATGCACAACAGACAAAAACTGTTTGTCTGTGTCTCTCTCTTGTCGCACATCCAAAACAAGACAAAGGCGAGGCTGATGATGTCACAAATAAATCACTGATGACATTACAGATGTCATCAGTGATGTCACTTGAGCAATTGCGATGTCATCAGTGAAGTAACTCGAGTATAGTGATGCCGTCAGTAAGTGATGTCATCAGTGAGGGATGTCATCAGTGATGTCACTCGAGCAATTGTGATGTCATCAGTGAGTGATGTCTTCAGTGATGTCACTCAAGCAATTGTTATGCCATCAGTGAGTGATCGCATCAGTCATAATGAATGTCATGATGTAATAATGTTATGATGTCGATGTCATAATGTCATGATCTCATGTTATGATGTCATAATTGTATGATGTCACATGTTTTGATGTCATAATGTCCAACCCACATTCAGTCTCTTCATATTCTGTTTGAAGTACAGTGACAGATCTGAAAGAATGGCTGTTCGAGCAGGGCATGGCTACAGGCGGCTCCACTTCGCTGCGTACGCAGGAGACTTGGTCACACTGAGGAGCCTGCTGCAGGAAGACGGCTTCAGAAGGCGGCTCAATGAGCAGTGTTTGTTTCGGGGTGTGAGGTGGAGCCCTCTGGGGTGCGCAGCCCAGTGGGGGCATGCTGCATGTGTGGACTACCTGATCACCCAGGGAGCCCAGGTAGACCTAGCTGATGACGATGATTGGACGCCTCTCTACTGTGCCATGTATTACGGTCACTTGGACTGTGTCCGGATCCTTTTGGAAGCCGGGGCCGACCCAAACAGAAGCATACTCTTCTCATACACCACCCCGGTCTGCTGGGCTGCCTGGAATGGGAGACTGGAGATGCTGCAAGAACTCATCAGGTTCTGTACTGTTCATCCTGTTAACATAGACAGCGATCACACCTTTAATAGGTCTCCTCTTTACATCAGTGCTCAAAGCAACCACCTGGACTGCTTCCGCCTGCTGCTCCAGGCTGCTGGTGTTCTGACCCGTGACGCGGCTTCTCGCCTGCTGGATAAGTTGCTGTGGTTGGGGTACGACGGGGACTTCGTCCAGCTGCTCCTGGACCACGCCGCCGACCCGGCCCTGGTGACCGGGAATCAGGCACAGCTGGAGGAGAGGGCACATCCCGACGCGCTCAGGGTCTTTCTGGAGGCCAAGAGATGTCCTCGCAGTCTGGCCCACGTGTGTCGGATCCGGATCCGCCAAGCGCTGGGCACACATCGCCTGAACCAACTCCACTCCCTACCACTAACACAAGTGATGAAGGACTTCGTACTCTACCAAAACTGAAGGACTGTCAGTTTATTTATTTTCATTTACTAGATTTAGTTCTTCAGTTTCAAACAAATCCAGGACCAGAGATTAAATACCGTCAGCATACACCACCTGTAGCCAATCCTACAACTATAATTTGAGAGCGATAATGAAGTGTGTCCCTTGTGCTCAGTTCATCCCCCCCCCCCCCCCCCTTTTTTCACCCCTCCCGCTGCCCTACCTCGCATCCCCCCCTGCCTTTAACCCAGCCGTCAGTATTGGAGTAGTTTCGGCCTGTAATCCCTGTACTTTTTTCAACAAATGGATTGTACCTGTATAATATTGAAGTGTGCCTTGTTACTCGTTCAAAACAGTAATAATGTTTCATGTTTGCTAATCTGAGTATATTTTGAAACCATTACTGCCGGCTGTATATGTATGTATGTATGTATGTATGTTTGTATTGTATGTAGGTATGTCCATGTATGTCTTGTTTGTTTCGGGGACAACGGATGGAAATTAGCCTGCAACGTGTTCGAGCCTCGTGCTAAATCCGGCAATTTTTACACTCTGATTATGTTCTTTGTGTCCATTAATTTTGCACTGTCCCGTCCAAATAAACAAATAAACTAAACTTATTGTCTCCAGAGTCCCCAACCCCAGAATTTCCGCGCGCAGTGCGCAAAAATTCTGTCTTCATATGACGTAAGGTTGAGTTAGCTTTGCACATAAACAGAATATAAATACTTTTTACTTTTATACTTGATTACTTGTTTTTTTTTACTTTTACTTGAGTAAACAAGTTGAATCAGTACTTCTACTTATAGTCTTTTTCTTAAGGTGTGTTCACACCGACCTATTAAAGTTTTTCGCTGGCGTCGAGTTTACATACAAAGTCAATGCAAACGAGCGATTGAGCGTATATTCGCCTGGGAGAAAAATCGCTGGGCGTCCGAGCGACAGAGACAGAGCGATAGGGAGAAAATACGCTCGTCGCCCGAGATGAAATATCCCAACTCGAGCGAAATTACGCTGGCATCAGTCGCTCGCCGCTCAACGCTGATTGGCTGCCGTGAGAGCGAGTCAAGGATCACACTGGCTTGGACACTCACACTGGTCACACTGGCTGGTTTATTGTGTGGCAACAAACCGCATTGACAGCCTGACAGCTGACATGAAGTGAAGTCTGTCCTACCGGAATGAAGCTCGCATTAGGAGCACGCTGATAGGCTTTAGCTTGTAAACTATGACGGTGGCTCGTAGTGGACAAACAGCATGACATTGCGTAACGTTATATCCCCCACATGTCCGTCATTTCGTGTGCCTGTTGATGAGCGATTTAAACAGAGCGACAGAGCGATTCCAAAGGGTTGAATCAAGCGACAGAGCGAAAAATAAATATCTCGGTGTGAACGCACCTTTAGACAAGTAACTGTACTACTACTGAAGTAAAGCATGTGTGTACCTTTCCCATCTCCCCACTGGTGCTGCACCATACATACCATACACACTGAGCAGCATCCAGCTTCATACATACCATACACACTGAGCAGCATCCAGCTTCATACATACCATACACACTGAGCAGCATCCAGCTTCATACATACCATAGACACTGAGCAGCATCCAGCTTCATACATACCATACACACTGAGCAGCATCCAGCTTCATACATACCATACACACTGAGCAGCTTCTCTGCCTCTCGTGGATCTTGGCTTTGAGTCAAGGGGAGATGGAGGAGGGCCTCCCTCCATCACCACAAGTGCTGTGGTGTCCATGAGACTGGCGATAGAGTCGCACTGCATCAGTGAAGGCTGACTGGACCTGACTCTCTCTCTTCCCTCTCTTCTGACAAACCAGCATGCGATGCCGTCCTGGAAGACTGCACAATGAGAAAATCATGACCATGGGTCATGATACCTAGATGACCAGCATCTAGGTATGTGTATTAGGGCATTCACAGACTAGTCGACTAGTCGACTAGTCGACTAGTAAAACCACTAGTCGACACTGTGCATAGTAGTCGACTAGTCGGCATTTTGGGGTTTCCCCCGTTTCTCAGTGCAAGTTAATCAAGCAATACAGCAGACCCGTTTCTCAGTGCAAGTTAATCAAGCAATACAGCAGACATGCCACTGGGGGGCGCCGTGGGAGTGTTGACTGCCAAAGCAGCAGAAATAGGAGAGCACTGAGCAGAAGAAGAGCGGAAACATGAAACACAAGCAACATGGCGGATTCACAACAAGCAACACCTGGACGTTCTTCTGATGGACAACCTGGACGTTCTGATGGGCGACAGACTAGTACAGTGTGGAAATACTTTAGCAGAACAGACAAAACGGTCACCTGCAAAATATGCAAGGTTACTCTTAAGTACAACAACAGTACAACCGCGATGCACAACCATCTAAAGCTACACCCGGCTACGGCTAGTGGTCCCGCAAGCACCAGCAACAGTGTTGGCGACAAACGCAAGCTGAGTGAAACCACTACACAAACCACAATCGGAGAATTCTCCAGACGCCCGATCAACACCCAGAAGAGAAGGAAAATAACAGAGCTCTTAGCCAACTTCATTGTGAAGGATTGCCGACCGCTTGCTGCAGTGTCTGGAGCCGGCTTTAAGGATATCGTCCATTTTTTTGAACCTGGCTACGTTATCCCTTCACACACCACACTGTGGAACAGCATCACTCGCCAGTACGATACACTCCGAGCACAAATACAAGACGAGATCAAAGACCAGGATGTTTCACTCACCACAGACCTTTGGACTTCACCCACGATGGATGCATACATCACCGTGACAGCGCATTATCTCACCGACACATGGGAGATAAAAGCAAAAGTCCTCCGGACCACCTTGATGCCAGAGAGGCACACCTCTGTCAATATCGCCCAGAGGCTGACTGATATAATTGGAGAGTGGAGCCTGCAGGTCTTCTGCGTTGTACATGACAATGCAAGCAGCATGAATCTGGCAATGTCTTTGTGTGAAGATTTCGTGCACGACCTTGGCTGCACTGGACATACGTTGCAGTTGGCGATCAAGGCAGGGCTGGATTTACCAGAAGTGACAAAGGCCATTGAAGCGGCGAGGCGAGTGGTGGCTCATTTCCGCAAGTCAACAGTGGCAACGTCTGCACTGAAGAAGCGTCAAACCCAGCTGCAGCCCACTGCTGACGGCAAAAAAAAGCCAGAGTTGAGGCTCCAGAACGACTGTTCCACACGTTGGAATTCAACGTTTACCATGCTGGAGCGACTTCACCAGCTGCGTATCCCTGTACAAGCCGTACTCGAAGACGATAGCGTTACCAAATCCGCCACCAGAAAAGCCCTGGCAATGAGAGCCTCAAAATGGGAGCTGATCCAGCAGCTGCTCCCTGTACTCAGACCACTGGCAAAGGCAACTACAATTATGTGCGGGGAATTTCACGTCGGGCTTTCATTCATTTACCCTGTTATCATCAACCTGGTAGATGGTGTGCTGAGCGAAGAGTCTGATATACCAGCAGCTCGCAACTTCAAGATTGCTGTCCGACAACAGCTGAAAACCAGGTTCAAGCTGGAGGAGAAAGACGACTTGGCAGGGTCGGTTCCTATCATGGCCTGCATGCTCGACCCCAGGTTTAAAGACCTCCAATTCCTCGCGGAGACTACCAGATTGGAGGTCAAAAGCCACCTGATCAGGCTACTGCGAGATGCAGATGCAGACGAGCCAGGTAAATATGTGTGGTGGGGGTGGGGTGTAATTTCATTGATTCAGTGAATGGTGGGGGCTTTCATTCACTAAAACCTTGAACTGAAACGGTATCTTTCTGATTTAAGTTGCAGCTGCACAGGGTGACGTCTCCACAGACACAGAGAGCGACGAGGAGGAGGTGGATGACAACAACAACAACACAGACGAGCGAGAGCCAGAGAAGAAGAAAACACGACTCGAGGCTGATTATGAGGAACTGTTTGGGCCTCACTATACCAGTAAAAAAGTAGCGAGTGCCAGCACCTGCCCAGAGGAGGTACAGCAATATCTCCAGATGACCCGCATCCCCACGACCTGCAACCCTCTGGAGTGGTGGGCCCGCAAGGAGAAGCAGCTTCCCCGTCTGGCCAAGCTGGCTAAATGCTACCTGGCTATCCCAGCCACCAGCACCCCGAGCGAGAGAGTGTTTTCCCTGGCTGGGAACACGATCACTCGGCAGAGAGCAAGCTTACACCCAGCTCATGTTGATTCCCTTGTTTTTCTGAACGCTAACCAGAAGTGCAGAGCGAGGATTGTAAACGAGGATGACTTTTGCGACAGCGAGAGCGAGCCGGAGGAGATAGCCTAAAACGTTGGATATTTGCCTGGTGACGTAGTGAGTGGCTAGCTATACTATTTGACTTTGCAGTTTGCACTTTACTTTATGGAGTATAATACTGGAATTTGCACTTTACTTTATGGAGTATAATACTGGAATTTGCACTTTACTTTATGGAGTATACTGGAATTACCAGCATGCACTTTTCGTTATGGTGAGTAAGTTTTGAATTTGCGTTTATATTTTGTCTTACTATAGCCAGTAGCCACTATTTATTTTCCAAGTGTAAACCCATTATAATAGAGAATGGCGATGTTACAGTTACACAAGTTCTACAGTATGTTTCACGCACTGGTTATGTCTCAATAATCGTCATCATGGGCAGCTCATTCCTCCGCAAAAATGTTTTTGTGAAGTGTTTATTTAAAATAAACCATTCGTAAACGTTATGCAATTGTGTGGACATTCATGTTTATTGGCGAGATTACTATACTATAGTAGTTTCACAAATGATATCTGAAGTTGATCTCTATTTGGGCATAACGTTATTTTAGTGCATAGCGTATGATGCGCTATTCAGAGCTTTTGAGATGGCTTTTTAATGACCGAAGGTGGACATAACTTTGGTTGTTGTTGAACATAGAATGATTTGTTTTAACAATCATTTTCTATCTATTTTCTTTCTTATGCCATGTTAACTAAACAGAATTTAAACTATTTGGAGTTGCGTTGCAGTCAGCATCTCAGTTCAGACAAGCGTGCTCGCCGTGCTGGGTTTAGTCCAATCAGATCGCGGTTAATTTGTAAACAACCTCTCAGAGCCAATCGAGGGCTCTGCTTTTCACATACCTCCAGGTTGGTCCCACCTACACCATTGTTACTGTAGGCCTGCATCTCAATAGCCCTGCTGCCTGGTTGTATTTGAGACCTTTTGACGTGAGTTGAGCATTGTTATTTGCGGGGGCGGGGGAACTCCGACTAGTCGACTAGTCGACTACCATTAGGGGCGACTAGTCGACTAGCAAAATTCACTAGTCGTGAATGCCCTAATGTGTATACCTAGATGTGTATAGGTATGTGTATACCTAGATGCTGTTATCCCGCCGGTCACTACTGTTGTCAACATGTTTACTCATTCTATGTCCACGCACTGATCAAAGTCGAGTAATTGCATTATAATGCATATCACTACTAAACACCTTCTTAAAGCTGATGTGTACCAAAAATCTTTTTGGGAGCTTTGTTACAGCTATCATCTTCATGGTGGGTGCAACTAGGAAGTGGACAGCTCTGGTCATGTGACAATTTACACTAAAAACATGTCACGTGCCCTTTATTATTTCAATATTTGCTGCAAATGTATCGTTTCACATAATTCAGTACATCTTTTAGAGCCTTATAACGGGGGGGGGGCAGAAAGAAAATAACTCACTAAAAACCTAAAACCTTGCCTAAACGTGAAGCTGCAGAGACACCATCTGGTGATAGAACATGCATGGCACATGGAAACCTTCCACGCACAAAAGCTATAGGCTAACTGTAAGAAGACAACTCTACACACACACACACACACACACACACACACACACACACACACACACACACACACACACACACACACACACACACACACACACACACACACACACACACACACACACACACACACAACCACACACACACAACCACACACACACACACACACACACACACACACACACAACCACTTTTCTCCTCGAGGCAGAATTGCATCAGAGTTGCGGCTACAGGTTTGAAAGCGTTACATTGTGTTGTTGTGGGCAGCAGCACTTGAGAATCCTGTCATGCTGTCAGACACAACTGAATGGCAGTAAAGAGCGCAGGAGCACACACTGGGGAGAGACACTTGATATCAGCAGTTACATCCCACAGGTCCCACCTGACACACACTTTCACTCAGCAACGCACCTGAAGGACTGATGAAACACATGAAAGAGAAGATGACATGAGCTTCATTTGGAAAACGTTGCGTTTGCACAAAGTGGATGTTCCACTTCTCAAGTAGTGTCTGCTTTAGAAAAACGAACTTGCTCCCTACCTACAGTACCACGCGGGTCGCAGGTTCGTGCACATTTCTAGAATAGTAAATGAATAAAAACCCTCTAATAATAATATGCTGTGTCATGAACCATGTCTACAACTAAATAGTGTCTTCGTTGTTTTTGGTCTAAAAGCCTATTTATCCAAAAAGCTTTACAGACAAAACAAGCAGCAAGTTTACTAGCAAGATACTTGTTTGGATGATTACAACCTCGAGTGTAATATTGCGATTATACAACAGTTACCAACAAGCTACAAAATATAAACAGAAGGTGTTGATATTTTGGGGCAATTTGCTCTCAAACTAACAAACTTTTTGCGAGTGTTAGTTCCAGTTCCATTAGACAAGAAATGGTCCCGGTTGAGTCAGCCAGGCTGAGCCAGCCAACATTAAGCCTCTCATCACATTAACTGCAAACACCTGTGAGGAAACGAGCAGCTAGCTTACAGCGTCGATGCAAAATGGATCGTCTTGTCATTAATTTTGATTTATGATGAACGGTTGGAAGAAGCCAGCATGTCCTCGGCTGCTGGAATACTGTTGCTCGACCTGGCGTGGCTTCATTTATTCATTTAGTTTTTGTTGGAGCTAATCCAGGCCAAATATGTACCACATCAGGGCACCGCTAGGTGTCCCCATATAACAGGTTATTAACACATGCCTATCTATAAAGATATGTAACGGCCAATGACGTTGTTGTCCGTCTCGACCCGGCGGAGTGATATTTTATTGATGAGGCCTGAATCATTTGAGCACGGCTAGGTGTGCTGTTATGCTCATTTGACAACGGTCCAAATGTCTAGTTGACCAATCAGAGTGCTTGGTCGGAACTACGTGTTGTATAATGAGCGATGTTAGTTTTTCCTCAGAGAGACAGAGAGAAGAGAGACAGTGAGAGAGTTAGGAACAGGGATGCATGATGCCCCCAATCTTTAGTTAATCAATTAACTCCAATAGAATAATAACACACAGCAGAGTTTGGCAGATGCCTGAATACATGGAGAACGTTGGCTCTCTAGGCCTAGGCTGTAACTGCTTCCTTTCCATTAGCTTGATGTTCAAAGTGGAAACTAACAATGTCATTGGATCAGGGATAACCTCCATATTCTCACTAATTAGCAGGGATCTCCTCTCGTCAAGTCCTCCTATTATGAAATAACACAGTAAATCTAACATACATTTGAGATTCAAAGCCTGCAAAATAGATGTCATGATGGCAGAACGTAGCAGGTTCTCCTCTGTGTAAAATAGACTTGATGATGGCAGAACGTAGCAGGTTCTCCTCTGTGTAAAACACATGTGATGATGGCAGAACGTAGCAGGTTCTCCTCTGTGCAAAATAGATGTGATGAAGACAGAACGTAGCAGGCAGCCTCTGTTTTGTGTTCTTGTCTGTCTGTGTGTGTGTGTGTGTGTGTGTGTGTGTGTGTTAGTTTGTGTGTGTGTGTGTGTGTGTGTGTGTGTGTGTGTGTGTGTGTGTGTGTGTGTGTGTGTGTTAGTTTGTGTGTGTGTGTGTGTGTGTGTGTGTGTGTGTGTGTGTGTGTGTGTGTGTGTTCGTGCGTGCATGCGTACGTGCACGTGCCTGCATGGTGCATGTGTCAACAGAGCCATCGGATGAAAGAACAAGAATAAGTTCATATTTCTGCCTTGATAATGATTCATTTCAACGTGGCTTCTGTTGTTAGAGGAGAATTCCGGGTTTTTTTACACCCCGGATCTTATTTCCAGCTTAAAATATGATGTTTTACTCACCCAGATAACTTTAGTTTCCTTCGGATCCCCACAGAAGATATTCAGCTCCAAGTAGAGTCCTGAAACAGGCTATAACGGGCGAAAACGGGGCATGCATAATGCACTCTGTAAACAACATATTTTATGTCACGCAGCGGTTCATTATGGTTGTTATATATAATATAGAGAACATGAATTAGCTATGTAACGAACCTCCGTGCTGCCGACAGCCTGCTCTGTTTGCTGTCTGAGTGTCCGTCACATTGATAGCAGCTCCTCACCCTCCCACTCCTTGTGTAATCCATATACGTTATTCCAGAATTCCAGCTCAAATAAATACACGCAACCATTGAATTCATCGCCCATAATCTCGAGATCAGATATCAGCCAGCGGTGTGTCTAGCAAGCTACAGATCTACTGCTCTGGGCTCTGAAATCCGCCTTGCAGGGCAGAGTTCGAGTTCAGAGCAGTCGAGCGGTTGGGGTTAAGGGACATGCTCAAGGGCATCTCAGTGGTGGTAAGGAGGGAGGGTTAAGCACCACCCAATAGACCCTTTTGTGTTGAAAAGGCAGAACACAGGTGCAAGCAAAACACTAATGAGGGTTTCCAAATTCCAATCATGGAAGTTGGAAACCCTCATTAGTGTTTTGCTTGCACCTGTGTTTACCCTGCCTTTTCGACACAAAATGGCCCCCGTGAGAAGGGTCTATACAGTATAATTTCGATGACCAAAAATACACTTCTCGGACCCCATCTCAGTTCAGATGCAGGCGTCCTGTGACACATAACAGAGACCTCTCCAAAATCAATCAACACATTTCATGCATGCTATGCTTGCCTGTCACTTTGATGTTTGATGATCCACATCAGAAATATGATTTGAATGTGGTTATGGCAATAATGGACTGTCATCTGCAACTGGATGTATGACGGTCTTGCCTTTCGGTTGATGAAATCCCTATAGGCATCTGGAGGCGGTATGTCGTTCCATCAGTAGCCTCTGAATTGAGGAATCTGGTGTGCATATTCAAAGGAATTTACATACTTTAATTTTCACTTAGTCAAGTCAAGTTTATTTGTATAGCCCTAATTCACAAGCATTTCTCAGAGGGCTTCACAGAAAATATGTCTAGCTAATTCTAGCTGACAACAGTAGCAAATTACAGTAGTAATAATAACACATTGAACAATCATATGATGGAGAAATATAGAAAATATAGAATAGAATGGGTGACATGCTTTAGGGTAGAATGGGTGCCATGATTTAGGGTAGAATGGGTGCCATGCTTTAAAATAGTGGGGGAGGAGAGATCAGGAAAGGGAGGAGGTGGGGAGGGGGACATGTTGGGGAGTAGAGGAGGTGGGGAAGGAGCAGGGGAAGGGGGAAGAGGAGAGAGCAGGAGAAGGGAGGGAGAGTGGGGGTATGTGGGGGAGGAGAGAGCAGGGAAAGGGAGGAGGTGGGGAGGGAATGGGAAATGTGGGGGAGGACGAGAGAGGACTTATTATTTGTAAATCTTTGAGCGTATTTCTATTAAACTGTAAGCACTTTGAATTACCTCAGTGTATGAAATGTGCCATAGAAATAAAGCTGCCTTGCTATAAGCATGCACGCCTCTTGAAATGTGGGCACCTTGAGAACATTTTGCGTAACTAGTAGCACCAGGCTGTTGGAGAAAAGCTAGGCTACATGACCTGTGCTTTTGTGCAAACCAAACTGGGTTAGCTGTAACTATTCCAGACAGCTTCCAGGTTTAGTGCAAATCACCAGGAAGTGGAGCACGGACGGTGACATCCTGGGGAGGCATTGCTGAAGTAAATCTCTCTCAAATTCTCTCTGTCTATTCCTCTGAGCTCCCTCAGGACTGCATTTCCACCAACGCTCAGTCTGTATCCTCATCCAACAAGAACACACGCTGTCATAGATGTGAGGCAGCCTACACAGCTCAGCGAGAGAGAGAGAGAGAGAGAGAGAGAGAGAGGCAGCCTACACAGTTCAGAGAGAGAGAGGGAGAGAGAGAGAGAGAGAGAGGCAGCCTACACAGTTCAGAGAGAGAGAGGGAGAGAGAGAGAGAGAGAGGCAGCCTACACAGTTTAGCAAGAGAGAGAGAGAGAGAGAGAGAGGCTGGTCACCCAACAGTCAACTGTACTGCCTTAAGGCTGAATTATACTCGACCAAGCTCGTTGGGGGTGGGGCCCCGCGAGTCTCCGTGCAGACCCCGCACTGGGGTTGATGCCATTATACTCAGAAAGTGATCAGCATGTATTGTACAATGGTAAATACTGAGAACAGCCCGTGGAAAAGTCGCAATGAAACGCTATTATGTGCAGTACTGAGTGCGCTTTCACTCTCAAACGACCCCACATCAGCACATAAAGGAATCACCAAACTTGTTTTTACTGAATAGCCGTTTTACTTCTCAGCCCTGATAGCCTACTCTGTGATGCTTTTAATCTCTCTCAATAATGCTCTCAACACAACACATTTACTTGGTGAAATTACTAAAAACGAACAGTTGCAAATCAAAGTTTATAGCCTACCACATGGGTCAAGAAATGTGGCGAAAACACAGCTCAGTGTTCAGGGCTCAGTGGCTTGAAAGCGGCCATGTTTGGAGAGAAGCCGTGCGCTGCTCGCGCTGTTAGAAAAAAAATCATACACAAGGCGAGCGCCAGACGGAGGTAGCGCCCAACCACGGCCAACAAATTTACGTCATTTGACGCGCCCGGCCCGCGCTCCACCCACGCGCCCTTCACGGCAGGGTGAGCATAATTCAAGCTTTATATTTGGCTCCGCTGATGACCGCACTACTCCCACCTGAGGCTGGTCATCAGCGGCCATTGATGGCAGCTATGTGTTCACCTTATCATTTACGCATATCAGGACGCGTCTGCATAACGTCATTTTGTAATCGTTATTCTGTTTTAGACCCAGAAGTAGATTACTCCTACCTTTATCATTTTTAGACTTGCCAAAAAGCTGTTTTCAAGGGGGGGGGGGGGAAAGAGAAAAAAAACGTTTATTAAGTTTTAATAGTTTTTCGGAAGAGAACGTAACATTCAAAATATGTGACCAGTTTATCAGAATAACGCCTATTTGGAAATTTGTAATGAGCAGTGATATGTATGTATATGTGTATGTGTATATGTATATACTATCTATTGCAGAACGTCTTCGATGAAGAATGCCTTTGTTTTCCGTAGATTGGGCCACGACTGGAAAGCTATAAGCCTCTGTATCATCCTCATTCAGACACGTTTATTACCATGTTGGTTTCTTGCGTTGTTTTGTGTGTGATGCTTGTATTTTGGATGTATGTGTTGTTTTGTGTGTGATGCTTGTATTTTGGATGTATGTGTTGTTTTGTGTGTGATGCTTGTATTTTGGATGTATGTGTTGTTTTGTGTGTGATGCTTGTATTTTGGATGTATGTGTTGTTTTGTGTGTGATGCTTGTATTTTGGATGTTTGTACCTTTTGTTCTGTGTCCTGTGTGATGACCTCATTTGATTGCTGCTGCTGTCTTGGCCAGGTCTCCCTTGTAGAAGAGATCTCGTATCTCAACGGGACTTCCTGGTTAAACAAAGGTAAAACAAATAAAATAAATAAATAAATATATATATATATGGTCGGTTATGTCTTTGACCTATTTGTACCATTTTGTTGGCACAGTTTATGTCTTTTACTTATTTGTACTGTTATTTGTTTGCGCCTGAATTAAAAAAAAGAATATGACTTGTGTAAGGGGTTAAAAAATATCAGTGAGGTCAGCATGTGACCCGTTTTGATCCCGCCCCACAAAGATTCGGAATTGAGAATTGTTTGGAACCGGAATCGATAAGCGGAATCTGAATCAGAACGAATCAAACGCTACCCAACCCTAATCAAAAGTTTAAACAATTTTAACATTTTCCAGACAGCACTATATGTTACAGGTACAGAGTGGAACGAGGAGTCCAAACTGGTGCAACACATTTAATTTATTTTTGTGATCCAAGATCTGTATAAACATAAAACATTCAGTCAGATATCAAGTTAGCTTCTGCTTCACTCTTTACAATACAGTGTCAGCTCTTTGACCTCTGAACTCTGACTTCCAGGTCTAGTTCTACTCATAAGCTCAGAATCCTATTCAGTTGACTCATTTCACTTATTTCAATCATAGTCATAATATTTACTTGTTTAAATGGCACCTGGTATTCTTCTTTAAACAACCTATTATAAAAAAAAATCCCATTGGCCATAAACGTATTCAGTAATGAACAAATAAACATTTTCAATTAAATTTACAAATTAAATTAATTATTCAAAACAAACTCAAAATCAATATTATCCCTTCTTACATCTTACCCTATATTTACCAGCTAAACTACTTTTTTAAATGAACACTCCGCCCATTTTCAACCAGCTTTGTATCATTAGAACATCAGTAGTATATCAGAAAACTGTAAAGGGTTTTGAAGTCTGTCATTTAATTTGACAGTTATTGAGTGTTAAAGTGTGGACCAGTGACATCACTGGTCCACACTAACTCAAATTACTAACTCTAACTCAAATCAACTCTCAAACTGTAAATGGTTTTGAAGTCATTCATCTAGTTTGACAGTTATTGAGAGTTGATTTGAGTTAATGAGTTATTCATTTGAGTTAGTGTGGACCAGTGATGTCACTGGTCCACACTTTAACACTCAATAACTGTCAAATTAAATGTAATGTAATGTAATTTTATTCAGTCATCATAAATAACAAAATCACAGTATAAACAAAATCAAATCAACCAGAGACTGAACAGGCTCAGGCAGAAGCAAAATGCTTATATTAAGCCTGACCTAATTTCTACTCAATTAAGCTTTCCTCCAACATAAAATAAAAAACAGAAAAGTAAATTTGAAACAGTCAATGTTTACAACACAGAAAATATATATATATATATTTTTTTTTAAACAGCATCAGAAAATTTATTCACACTTATAACCTTCAAAAATAGCTTCAGAAACCATTTTTTTGAAAACCAAAAGCGAATTACACATATTTATATGTGCATCATTCCAAACTTTCACCCCAACAATGGAAACACATCTCCTTTTAATCTCTTTTTTAGCTTTTTTCACATTAAACTTGCACACACCTCTTAGATCGTACTTGCTGTCCCGTATTGAAAATAACTTTTGCACAGAGAATGGGAGTGACTTTGATTTTGCTTTAAACATTATTTGCATTATCTTATAATAGAACAAATAAATATAAATGACAGACTTCAAAACAGTTTACAGTTTTCTGATATACTACTGATGTTCTAATGATACAAAGCTGGTTGAAAATGGGCAGAGTGTTCCTTTAACTAATGCCCTGCTACTACCTATGATACCTGCTGTCTAGGATATAACCCTCTTCCTAGCCATTTCAACCTGCAGGCTAAACCCAGGGTTACACACAACAGTACAGATACTGTAGCATTACAGTTTTTACTTATAGCTTAACACTAAACACAAATTAATTTACTCAACAGACACGGTAACATAACCATAACAAAACATTAATGTCACAGACTCAAAATAGTTGCTAAACTAATATAAATACCTCCTACACTCTACATTTACCATGGCTAACCAATCATTATGCTACCGTTAGCTTCAAGTCCGCCATGCTAATCGTTAGCGCGCTAGCAAGAAACGCTAATAATACCACCATTGACCATTCACTCCCTCTTTCACACTTTAGCATATCCCGGTTCCACATTCACACTAACACTGTATAATTATATGATCTGGTTCATCATAACAGCTTCAAGATTCAAGATTACAGCTAACAGCTGTATAAACATAAAACGTTCAGTCAGATATCAGATAGCTTCTGCTTCATGTCAGCTCTTTGACTTCAGAACGCTGACTTCCTGTCTGACGTGAAAAGGACGTGTAGACGGCTAAACCCAAGGGCGCCAGCACCCTGTACTGGCCGTTTACTAACCTAGCAGACATATTCCCATAGATTAGACAGGCTGCTGCAGGCACAAATAACAACAAATCTCTACAGTGATCTATAAGTTTTTAAATTTGGAACTGGGGGGTGAATTATTATGCTTGTGTTATATTATAGTTAAATTTAAATGGGGGGTATTATCATTAGCTTAGCGTTGGGAGTCTAGTATATCAGTATAAACCTTTTGACCATTTTATATTATCACCTTTTGACCATTTCATCCCTTAAGGGCCACATGTACATACTTAAAGCACCTCTCCAGTCAGTGTTCTACCGGTGTACAATCCTGCTGTACAGTGGAAATGAAAAACTGCACGCGCCGTCATCCACTACGTCAGCAGTCTAATCTTTTGCACCAAAGTTCGTCTATTGGTAAGATGTTCCCCTGCAAGCTGGTGGGCATATAAGCAAAATAAATTGAAAGAGTGTAACTCGAACTGGTTAAAAGTGACTATCGCGGCGTTTTGTGCCAGAACGAACTACGTTAGCAAACCTAGCTAAGCCAAGCTAATAGCAGATTGTATTCACTGTAATATATTGTTTATTATTAATATGACAGGTCCGCATACGTGAGTGTTCTAGCACGTGAGCCAATTTAAGAGTTTGAGCCCAAAATAAGCTTATTCGTCAACAAAATACAGTGGTGAACACTTTGGCTAATTAGCAGAGCAGGAAAAAACACGGCTACACA
The DNA here is from genome assembly GCF_964638095.1 of Poromitra crassiceps. NCBI lineage: Eukaryota > Metazoa > Chordata > Actinopteri > Beryciformes > Melamphaidae > Poromitra > Poromitra crassiceps. The sequence goes on from NC_139629.1 coordinate 25,707,561, forward strand.
TGAAATAGCTTAAAAATGATAAAAACTGACTGGAGGGCGGCTTTAACAGCAATGAGCCTATTATATGAGGCTGGAGAGACAGCAAAAGCTGAGCTTGCCTTTTCTCCCTTGATTTTCAAAATGGAAAAGCAAAACAATTCAGCTTCCCAGTGTTGTATGATATGCAGCCAAAGCCTAGAAAGCATTTTCTTTTCACGTTTTATTTCTTTATTTATTGTCTGTGAACGAGAATGGCAAAAGCATAGAGATCCGTGTTTGTACATCCATGTGTGTGCAGAGTATTCACCATCTCAAATAATAATAATAATAATAATAATAATAATAATAATAACAACAACAACAAAAATTGCTATATGCATCTGTTTCACATTCCAATGGGACAAAGAAGGGAGAGTGCCAGATCCATATAGGAACTTCATGCATTTGTCTGGCAGGCAGGTCGACGCTGTCCATGGTGCTTACATCTTGTCTGCCATCTGTTAGTTGAAAACAGCCTGTGGACATCATTCAGTCATCATTCAGTTTGTGTACTAACAGTCAAGACATGGCTTGTCTGTGAAAATCAATTGAACAGCTTGATGTTTATTGATCCTCACAAACTGCACAATAGTGAGAATAAAAAAAAAGGGCCCTAAAATATTTCTGGAAGAGGATAAAACTCTGCTCAATTTGCTATTAAAGGTGAAGTAAAGATGAGACGAGAGTATCATTGCCACGGCAACCTCCACCTACCACTCTACATCCCATAATAATAACACTAACATTTGTCAGGTCAAGGGATTGAGTGGAGGCCTGCTCCCTACTGATAAACAATGTTGACAGGGGATTCAAAATGGCAGTCACCTTCCACGAGTGCCAAGTCCCTTTAGCTGTGATCCCTGCCACACTGTCTTGCCGTGATAAAACTCATAAATGCTAAACAATGTTAGCTACAATGTTGCCTACACGTCCCTTCTGTGGACGGTACTATGAAAGCTGAACTCCCAACTAATCCTGCCCCGAGTCCCGCAATGTTGTTGTAATGGCTTGATACCAAAACTAAGTGGATAGCTGACTGGGTTCAGAGGCCTCTGGGTGTTTGAAATCAAGTCCCCAAGACTATTGTGTTTCAAATGTAATCATGTGACTTACAGGTCATGGCATGATTCGCTTGCCTCACACTAATCCTAGCCAGAGATAACAGGGTGAAATGGATGTTGGGAGTGAAAGTGATTCGATCATACTCGGAGGCTTTAATTCTCCACAGACTCCAAACGCAGTCTCAGCCTTTGTCTCATTGAACGTAATCACCTTAATGACAGCATTGTAGGTAGGTGTTCAAATACATGGACAAGGGGGGGCGGGCATGGTGGCGCAGTCACCTCACAGCTAAGAAGGTCCTGGGTTCGATTCCCACCGGGGACGCTGTGAGCGCTGAAGGAGTGCGTGCCCGTCCCCATGTCCTCGAGTGCCCGCCGCCCGGATGGGGTCGTCAAAAGGGCCCTTCTGTGTGGAGTTTGCATGTTCCCCCCCGTGCCCCCTGGGGGTTTCCTTCATATAGGAACCAAACATGCAATATCCTGGTCGCTGAAGTGGTGCCTCCTCTGGTCGTCCGGGGCGCCTGTTCGGAGGGAGGGGAACTCGTTGGAATAGCGTGATCCTCCCACGTGCTATGTCCTACCGGTGAAGCTTCCCCTGTCAGGTGAAAAGAAGCGGCTGGCTAACTGCCCATGTCTCAGAGGAAGCATGGAGCCAATTTCGGCTCTCCCCAGATCGGCAGAGCATCAACCAGGATAAATAAATAAAAAAAATGCACTAATGGGGGATAAAGATGGTATAAAAAATTGGGGGGAAAAATACAAATACATAGATATGGACATTAATAGCTAGACAAACAGGCTAGATAAGAATAATGGCTATAGCGTGGAAGGTAAACGCCACAGAGAGTGATTATTAGCATGAAAAAAAATAATATCCATTAATATTGAAGGTATAAGCTCATATAAATCTTAAAATCTTAGTTGATCATAAAGCAACATTATTATAGTCTTTGGTCAAGTCAAGTCAAGATTATTTGTATAGCCCTAATTCACAAGCATGTCTCAGAGGGCTTTGCAGAGATAACGCCAAGTCTAGCTAAGCACTATCAATAAATAGGATTGAACAATCTTATTAGAGAGAGAAGGGGAGGGGAGTGAGGGAGAGGGGGGAAGAGAGGGCAGGCGGAGAGAATGGGGGGGGAGGGTGAGAGGTATGGCTATTTTTAAAGTATGAACAACAGGTAAGAGTTATTTTCCAAAAGTGATATTTTTTTTAGGTTTTGAAATGACACCCTTGAAATACATTAATGATGTTTAGTTCTGGCTGTGACCTATATGAACAAGTTATTTATTCATAATATACCTCTCCATTAAATCAAAAACAGACAAAATAATGCAAAAGCAGGAAGCCCATTAAGACTGGGGACATGAGAAGACTTTGAATATTTACCAGCCGGAACAGCTTTTGACTGCTATTGTTTTCACCTTGTGAGTCTGTGTGTGTGTGTGTGTGTGTGTGTGTGTGTGTGTGTGTGTGTGTGTGTGTGTGTGTGTGTGTGTGTGTGTGTGTGTGTGTGTGTGTGTGTGTGTGTGTGTGTGTGTGTGTGTTTTTTTGTTTATTAAAAAGGATCCCCATTAGCTGACGCCTAGACGTCAGCTAGTCTTCCTGGGGTCCAAGACAACAAATACATTACATGTCAGACAAACATTGAATGTCTAGAAACATGTCACAAAGAGTAAGAGAAAAGATCAAAGAAGAAACATTTCGAAAATAGAAAAAGTAAAACTAGAATCAAATAGAACATTACTGGAATACTGTAATGTAGTCTCTAAAACAGACATCACAAAATATGACAAGAGATAAGATAAAATAAATAAGTAATAATAAAAAAGTTAATGTGAAAATAAATAAAATCTAAGTTTCTTTTTAAAACCTGCCTTTCCTGTGATGGAACAAATGTCACCAGGAAGACAGTTCCATGAGCCCTATAAAAAACAGCCTTCCTTAAATAGTTAGACCTAGGTCGGGGTAAAGTAATATGTCCTCCAGTTGCTCTTCTGGTGGAGTGGAGTGTGTGTGTGTGTGTGTGTGTGTGTGTGCGTGTGTGTGTGTGTGTGTGTGTGTGTGTGTGTGTGTGTGTGTGTGTGTGTGTGTGTGTGTGTGTGTGTGTGTGTGTGTGTGTGTGTGTGTGTGTGTGATCATGGCAAAATGTAGTCCTGGAGACACCTATTGTATAGCGGGAACTACCACAGAAGCTGTTTCGAGTACTTTTCCAGGCATTTATTTATATATGTCTATATGTATGTTGGTCTGTCTGTCTGTCTCTCTGTCTGTCTGTCTGTCTGTCTGTGGACAGATTTTGCAAACGCAATAGCATCAAAACCGTGCAAGATGCAGTCATGAAACTTCACAGATGTGTAGTTGACATCAAAATGAAGGCTGAGACTGAGTTTGAAAATGGATCTGATCCGAGCAATCTGATCCCTCTGTGACTCGTTGACTCAAGGTTTCTTCCATGCCCCCTCTCCCACACAAGGTCTTCTTGGAGGTTTGTCCTTGGATGCTTGGACGCTTGGAGGGTGCAAGGCTGGTGGTGGAGGGAAGGTTAATATAGGTCGACCTGCTGTCTTGCTACATACAGGACCCATTGCACAGATAACCACAACACTGCCTGATTGAAATGTATGACTGGTATCACTGACAACCTCCAGCCAGCTGCACAGGTTTGTATTGTTTGAACAGATACAAACACAGACTGAACGCTGCCGGCTGCCACTTGCTTCCAGAAGAGGGGTTTTGAGACAGAAAACATTTCAACAAGAACCCCTGTGTAACAAATCTGTAAGTACTTGTTATCATTCTTTAATATTAACTATTGATAATAGTGTCCATAGTCCATCAACCATTTAAAAAGGTTTGTGCCTTGCTTCTCCAGTTATTATTGTAATCACTGTACACATTTGGCTGAAAAACAACAAAAGATAAATGCTTGCACGCTTGGGATGTGGTTGAAAGTGTAATGTTTGCTTGTGAGATTGCACAAGATATAAAATATAAAAGCATACTGTATGAAAATAAATTACGTGGTGGCCTATAATAAAATACACTATGAACAATTCAATAGACTGTCCCATAACCGAAAGCAACTGGATAAGAGGATCAGCTGAATGGCTAACAAGACAACAAGACGTGCTTGGAACACCTGCCTAGGGAGGCCACCAGGTGGCCTCCTTACCAGATGCCTGACCCACCTCAAGTGGCTCCTTTCTACGCAGAGGAGCAGCGGCTCTACTCTGATTCCCTCAGGGATGACTGATCGTCTCACCTTATTCCTAAGGGAGATGCCAGCCACCCTCGTGAGAAAAGCCATGTTGGTCCTTCTCTTTCAGATGAAAGGATGGGTCCTGCGCAAAATAAGCTGTTTTGGTTATGACCAAATCAAATTGAAATGGGAAGACATTCTTCATTATGCCGGGGGCTATTCCCGGTGCTATGGAACTACTTTCCTTAGATCAGCATATTAACCCATTGATACCTGATGCAGCATTTGTGTGTGTATCCCTTTAAGACCACAAACCGCGTCTTAAAGGGATACGCACACAAATGAGGGATATACAGGCAAATGCTGCATCAGGTATCAATGGGTTAAAGGGTAACTAAACCCTAACACACATGTTTTCAGCTTTAAATCAATGGATATGGTTTTTGTTGCTGAAAGATCCTTGGCAAAATCTCCACATCTGAGAGTAACCTGTTAGAATTCTACACACTGTATACTTTCCCTGCAGCGAGACAGCCCTCTAGGGGTTGCACCCTACTTTTGCAGTTGGGTCTGCCCATACAGTCCATGCTCGCCCCCATTGGCTGATTTGGGCTCCGATGACATCACTAACAACCCCTCTCCCGCCCAGAGTCAGTCTAAGCAGCACATGTCACACACTGTCTGCTGGGCTGCTGTGGGGACAGCTCAGCTGGGTAGAGGCAGCTCTGCCACAATTCTGGGGGCTTATGGCGGGTTCACACACACGCCTAGAGCGACGCTTTAAGCAACGCTTTAAGCTACACCTAGGCATATAGGCATCGCTTCATGCACGCTAGGCGCCTATTTGCGTTTACACAGGACGCCACACTGAAGCCCCGCTCTGCACTACGCTGATCACATGAGCAGTGGTTTTTTACATTTTAGATCTGATTTATAGCATGGGTGAGTAGCTAATATAAACCTCTTTTTTATTGTAATGTGCAAGTGACGATGTCTGTCTATTTCCTGGCCCGCTGTAATTGTTATTTTCCCTCGGGTAATCATGTGACTATGAGTCAACACCATGAGTGATACATGCATTGAGACAGGGGGGGTATATATACATCTGACAGAAAAGACGTTAATAGAGGAACACATGAAGGACAGCTCTCCTACTATGCACTCGTTAATTCGCGCTCCACCCTCCCTTTTGGGCAAACTCGGTAGAAAATATGGCCCAAGTCCGTCAGAAACAACAGCCAGCTTGCAGGGGTGGAAGGAACGAATTACAACTACTCACGTTACTGTAATTAAGTACTTTTTTTTTGGTACTTGTACTTTTAAAAGTAATTTTTTCAAGTCTGTAATTTTACTCTTACTTAAGTATGGATTGCACCATGTAATCTACTTTGTTACTTTTTAAATCATACTGAGTACTGAGTACAATTTGAATTAATTAAATCCAAACATCCAAACCTTTGATCTGCATTTTACACAGCCAATAAACTATCAAGTGATCGCAAACAGGCCAATGAAAACCATGAATTGGGGGGGGGACACGCCCACAGGTTAGATGTTGTTTTCCAGCTTGGATAGGTGACATGACCACGCCAGAGACGGGGATTTAATCAGGAGACAATGACTCTCACCTGAGAGTGAGCAGAGGGGAGACGCTGATTGAGAACTGAAAAGGCAGTCAGTCTATGGCTGCGGTGTTGCTGCTGGAGCGTTTCTCTCATTGATACGGCTGGTGACTCTCTGGGACGAGGGAGACGTTCGCAGCTGGTTAGGGCTGCCGACGCTGAAGACAGCTAGAGAGGGGGAAGTTATCCCAGTGTGGCTGTAAGAGGGGAGGTCAGCTGCCTCCTGTACTAGTTAGTCAGGGCTGGGGCTGTAGGAGTGTCAACTGGCCGCCGCTCTCCAGCCGATCCTCAGCAGCGGTACACTGCCGTATGCTGTCCACAAACTTTCCTGAGTCATCACTGACTTTGTCCAGCGCCGCCGACGAAGCCGTGATTGAGTAGCCTTTTTTTTTTTTTTTTACCATATATATGTTTTATGTCTGTGTTTGGGTCCTGTCTTTGTTTATTTGTTAGCTTATAGGTTTTAGATAATATAGTGACTTTTGTATTGCCCTTCGGTTTCCTGTGTGGGATCATTACAGCCTCTTTGACATTGGACAGGCTCACAACATATGTTGTTGTGTTTCTGACTTGGATTGTGGTTGTTTCCACAATCTTTCCAAATCTTTACTACTGTACTGTACAGCCACCCTAGTGATGTCATCAAGGAGCGCAATAGTTGGCAAAAAGGTGAAATGTTCATCCTTCTAGCAAATCTAGGTAAATTTCAGACTTGAAAGCAGTGTCCTGTCTTCTCTGAGGTGACATGCAAATTAACTAGATTCATATGATCAAATGTTTCCTGTCCTCTTTAAGAGTCAAATGCTTACCAGTATTATTAAAAATGAATAACATCTTTGGGATAAGCAAACCTTCAGCAGGTGTGACTGACAGACCCCTCCCACCCACCAGTTTTCAGTTATTTAGGGTTTTGCTCCCTGTTGATACTAAGAAGTGATTGATATTTCATTCATATCATTTATTAGATAAATATGCTTTGTTGAAAGTGTAGAATGTAGTTTCTACATGGATCTCCCGTTTCAAGTGAATGCCTGTGACAGCCTGCTATTAACACATTGAGTGCCACAGCGCTTCAGTAAAATTGT
>NC_139629.1:25719549-25724549 GCF_964638095.1 Poromitra crassiceps
TGTCTTTCTCTCTTGTTCTCTGTGCAGACTGTCTTTCTCTCTTGTTCCCTGTGCAGACTGTCTTTCTCTCTTGTTCTCTGTGCAGACTGTCTTTCTCTCTTGTTCCCTGTGCAGACTGTCTTTCTCTCTTGTTCCCTGTGCAGACTGTCTTTCTCTCTTGTTCTCTGTGCAGACTGTCTTTCTCTCTTGTTCTCTGTGCAGACTGTCTTTCTCTCTTGTTCTCTGTGCAGACTGTCTTTCTCTCTTGTTCCCTGTGCAGACTGTCTTTCTCTCTTGTTCTCTGTGCAGACTGTCTTTCTCTCTTGTTCTCTGTGCAGACTGTCTTTCTCTCTTGTTCCCTGTGCAGACTGTCTTTCTCTCTTGTTCTCTGTGCAGACTGGCTTTCTCTCTTGTTCTCTGTGCAGACTGTCTTTCTCTCTTGTTCTCTGTGCAGACTGTCTTTCTCTCTTGTTCCCTGTGCAGACTGTCTTTCTCTCTTGTTCTCTGTGCAGACTGTCTTTCTCTCTTGTTCTCTGTGCAGACTGTCTTTCTCTCTTGTTCTCTGTGCAGACTGTCTTTCTCTCTTGTTCTCTGTGCAGACTGTCTTTCTCTCTTGTTCTCTGTGCAGACTGTCTTTCTCTCTTGTTCTCTGTGCAGACTGGCTTTCTCTCTTGTTCCCTGTGCAGACTGTCTTTCTCTCTTGTTCTCTGTGCAGACTGTCTTTCTCTCTTGTTCCCTGTGCAGACTGTCTTTCTCTCTTGTTCTCTGTGCAGACTGGCTTTCTCTCTTGTTCCCTGTGCAGACTGTCTTTCTCTCTTGTTCTCTGTGCAGACTGTCTTTCTCTCTTGTTCTCTGTGCAGACTGTCTTTCTCTCTTGTTCCCTGTGCAGACTGTCTTTCTCTCTTGTTCTCTGTGCAGACTGTCTTTCTCTCTTGTTCTCTGTGCAGACTGTCTTTCTCTCTTGTTCCCTGTGCAGACTGTCTTTCTCTCTTGTTCTCTGTGCAGACTGGCTTTCTCTCTTGTTCTCTGTGCAGACTGTCTTTCTCTCTTGTTCTCTGTGCAGACTGTCTTTCTCTCTTGTTCCCTGTGCAGACTGTCTTTCTCTCTTGTTCTCTGTGCAGACTGTCTTTCTCTCTTGTTCTCTGTGCAGACTGGCTTTCTCTCTTGTTCCCTGTGCAGACTGGCTTTCTCTCTTGTTCTCTGTGCAGACTGTCTTTCTCTCTTGTTCTCTGTGCAGACTGTCTTTCTCTCTTGTTCCCTGTGCAGACTGTCTTTCTCTCTTGTTCTCTGTGCAGACTGTCTTTCTCTCTTGTTCCCTGTGCAGACTGTCTTTCTCTCTTGTTCTCTGTGCAGACTGTCTTTCTCTCTTGTTCCCTGTGCAGACTGTCTTTCTCTCTTGTTCTCTGTGCAGACTGTCTTTCTCTCTTGTTCCCTGTGCAGACTGTCTTTCTCTCTTGTTCTCTGTGCAGACTGTCTTTCTCTCTTGTTCCCTGTGCAGACTGTCTTTCTCTCTTGTTCCCTGTGCAGACTGTCTTTCTCTCTTGTTCTCTGTGCAGACTGTCTTTCTCTCTTGTTCTCTGTGCAGACTGTCTTTCTCTCTTGTTCTCTGTGCAGACTGTCTTTCTCTCTTGTTCCCTGTGCAGACTGTCTTTCTCTCTTGTTCTCTGTGCAGACTGTCTTTCTCTCTTGTTCTCTGTGCAGACTGTCTTTCTCTCTTGTTCCCTGTGCAGACTGTCTTTCTCTCTTGTTCTCTGTGCAGACTGTCTTTCTCTCTTGTTCTCTGTGCAGACTGTCTTTCTCTCTTGTTCTCTGTGCAGACTGTCTTTCTCTCTTGTTCCCTGTGCAGACTGTCTTTCTCTCTTGTTCTCTGTGCAGACTGGCTTTCTCTCTTGTTCTCTGTGCAGACTGTCTTTCTCTCTTGTTCTCTGTGCAGACTGTCTTTCTCTCTTGTTCCCTGTGCAGACTGTCTTTCTCTCTTGTTCTCTGTGCAGACTGTCTTTCTCTCTTGTTCTCTGTGCAGACTGGCTTTCTCTCTTGTTCCCTGTGCAGACTGGCTTTCTCTCTTGTTCTCTGTGCAGACTGTCTTTCTCTCTTGTTCTCTGTGCAGACTGTCTTTCTCTCTTGTTCCCTGTGCAGACTGTCTTTCTCTCTTGTTCTCTGTGCAGACTGTCTTTCTCTCTTGTTCCCTGTGCAGACTGTCTTTCTCTCTTGTTCTCTGTGCAGACTGTCTTTCTCTCTTGTTCCCTGTGCAGACTGTCTTTCTCTCTTGTTCTCTGTGCAGACTGTCTTTCTCTCTTGTTCCCTGTGCAGACTGTCTTTCTCTCTTGTTCTCTGTGCAGACTGTCTTTCTCTCTTGTTCTCTGTGCAGACTGTCTTTCTCTCTTGTTCTCTGTGCAGACTGTCTTTCTCTCTTGTTCCCTGTGCAGACTGTCTTTCTCTCTTGTTCTCTGTGCAGACTGTCTTTCTCTCTTGTTCTCTGTGCAGACTGGCTTTCTCTCTTGTTCCCTGTGCAGACTGGCTTTCTCTCTTGTTCTCTGTGCAGACTGTCTTTCTCTCTTGTTCTCTGTGCAGACTGTCTTTCTCTCTTGTTCTCTGTGCAGACTGTCTTTCTCTCTTGTTCTCTGTGCAGACTGTCTTTCTCTCTTGTTCTCTGTGCAGACTGTCTTTCTCTCTTGTTCTCTGTGCAGACTGTCTTTCTCTCTTGTTCCCTGTGCAGACTGTCTTTCTCTCTTGTTCTCTGTGCAGACTGTCTTTCTCTCTTGTTCTCTGTGCAGACTGTCTTTCTCTCTTGTTCTCTGTGCAGACTGTCTTTCTCTCTTGTTCTCTGTGCAGACTGTCTTTCTCTCTTGTTCCCTGTGCAGACTGTCTTTCTCTCTTGTTCTCTGTGCAGACTGTCTTTCTCTCTTGTTCTCTGTGCAGACTGTCTTTCTCTCTTGTTCCCTGTGCAGACTGTCTTTCTCTCTTGTTCTCTGTGCAGACTGTCTTTCTCTCTTGTTCTCTGTGCAGACTGTCTTTCTCTCTTGTTCCCTGTGCAGACTGGCTTTCTCTCTTGTTCCCTGTGCAGACTGTTTTTGGGATCTGTGGATTCTCAGCTTGACATCTTGTTACTTACTTACTTGCTCTTACTGGTGCAAACAAATGTAAAAAAAATTAATCCAACTATTATCGCGACAACTGTGGCAGTGCTTTGCTACAGTGAAGAAATGGATATCATATTCAAGTAGAAGACCTGAGGCATCGAATCTAGTCAAACATGTCATGCTTGGTGGTTGGGAAGGGGGCTAAATAACAGTCCAAAATTAGGCGAAATGTTGGCAAGGGAAAACCTTTCTACATCCTTTAATACATGACATTAAACTGAGACCACTGACGCTAACCTCTTCTAAAGCCACCTATTTCTGAAGAAAATGGTGAAAACGACATACCCAAACTAAAATGCTTACTGTGGCTGAACCGCTAGGGTTACAGACAACTGCCTGACCTTTTCTGAAAGGTAAGACTTTGAAGTTTCTGTGCCAAGAAACTACGGTATGTCTTACGGACCCTGAGTAACACCAGCTCAAACACAGTGGTTGATTCTCGCCTAGAATAAAAAACACTTTTAGAGTGTAAACAGTTACCTGTGGTTGTTGTATTTATGGCTAGAAACCCAATGGAGACATAGCCACAGGCCTTACCACATCACAACTCAAAGAAGATGAAAAAATACCAAAACATGAGTATTTGGCAGTGGTTTTTGTAGGGAGATACCTAGGTGGATTTCCAAAAAGCCGGTTAATTTGGTATGTAGCATGAACAGCATTGTTCAGAATTAACTACCTAATTAATCACATAAATGACAGATGAAGAGCAAAAAATCAGAAACGTGCCATGCAAGAGGTTGAGCAACTGACAGTAGCAGGCTGGTAGCAGGGCACTGCCAAGGTGTCCTCAGGAATCTCATGGCATCACGGCAAGAGGGAGGGATAACAGGTCCATCTAATTCCCACCTAGCTGGACACAGAACCTGGGCCACCCCCAGTCCAAATGACCTGGACACACTCGTGGCAAATAGGGCAACTGTACTGACATTGGTACCTGCTGTTGTGAACGAGTCTGGCCATGACACTACTAAACTAAACCTGATCCAATTCTGTAACAAAATGGAAATGGTCTCATATACTTCTTTCATGATATTTCTACTTGACACCTACAGTAAGTCAAAGCCCTGTAAAGCAGAGCCTATAATCAAACATTTTCTTTTCTTTTGACGGAATGCTTTTCTTACAATGTGTCGTGCTTGACATTTCCCCTGCCCAATAAATATATTGAACACACAGAGTATATTAAATGTGGCTCTGCAGCTATATCACTCACTCACTCAGAAATAACACTTCTCAATCTGTCTCTCTCTCCCTTCTCATTGTCTCTCTTCATCTGTCTCTCTAATTCTCTCTTTCTCTGTTCATCTCCTTCCTTTCTCTCTCTCTCTCTCTCTCTCTCTCTCTGTCTGTCTCTCTCTCTCTGTCTGTCTCTCTCTCTCTCTCTCTCTCTCTCTCTCTGTCTGTCTCTCGATCTGCTTGCTGTAGCTCCCTACTGGCAAAACCAGCGGGATGATATTTCTGAGTCATGTTGTTGTTGTCAGAAACATTCCATGTTTTTATCTGATGAAAATAATGTGAAAACATGAACAGTAAAAAGGCATGTGAGACAGAGCGGCCTGCCAAAGCTTTTCTCTGTGTTCCAAATATCCTCATACATCTGACAGGCCCAGAGCTCGCCTCGTTAGAGAGAGAGAGAGAGAGAGAGAGGAAAACAACTGGCAGGTTGGAAGAGAGACATAAGCGTTACAATAGTGTGCATGTGCATGTGCACGCACACACCGACAGACAGACAGACAGACAGACAGACAGACAGACAGACAGACAGACACACACACACACACACACACACACACACACACACACACACACACACACACACACACACACACACACACACACACACACACACACGTTTGTACAGCTATTTTAGTGAGGACA
>NC_139629.1:25729549-25842049 GCF_964638095.1 Poromitra crassiceps
TCCAGGGAGGGAGGGGAGGGAACTCAACTCATCCACCACCTTATACCTTATCACCCACACTGATAATCAACGATCACCCTCACTGTGACTTTTCCAAAGAGTGATGCAGAAAAGGAACTATTTATTTTCGTTTTTCTGTTATGTGTACAATACCATATCCATTCCTGGCACAGTATCAGACGTTGTGTTGTTCCATTACGGTTTGTACACAGCTTGGTTATGTATGGCTATGCTACAAGTGTCCTGAGGGAACCCTACAGATATTTGTTAGTTAGTGGACCCGCATACAAATCGAAATTTGGACAAGCTCCATTCTACTGCTACATAAAAACAGATTTGCTCGGAGGATTACATCTGTATATTCTTTTGTTAGGCTACATAAAAACAGATTTTTCTTGGTACCAGCAGCCTGTGGCATGAACATTTGTTGTCGTGGTTTTGGGCTATACTGCAAAGAAGAAGTCATTATTATAGTTTGGTGGTTCTGCTTGGAGTGTTTTGGGACCGTAGACCCAGTCTACATGACTGCCACATAAGCCTAGATGCTCTGCTGGTCCCAAAGGGTGATGAAGTCTGTCTCACACACCCGGAGGTCCTGTATATAATACAATACAGCCTTTTCCATAGCAGCACCTAAACTAGTCTCCCTGAAAACTAGATCTGTCTCCGTCGGTAGTGACTTCCTTAGCGGTCAATAGCTACTTTCCTTGGAAAAGAGTTGGCAACACTGGTTTGCCGGCTGCTTACATATCCAAATGATGTATTTTATGTCATTTACAGTACGTAAGCTTGACTTCAGCTGAGTTTCTCTAGCTTTACAATATAACATCGGAGCAGAGCTGTGGCGCCACTCTTACAACTGCTGTGGAATCGACCCAACTGAGGAAGCGAGCAACGCAACAGACCAACGCAACAGACAGGGGAGTGACTGACATTTCAGTTGCACGGTAAGCTACGCTAAGCTAAGCTACCACGGGAGAGCTGTAGCCGAGTCAGCCGAGAGAGACGCGCTGCAGCCGGCCAGCTGTTGAAGCGTTGGTGCCCACCTGACCACCTCCTCTGACAGAATACCAAACCGGACTGCGAACTCTGAACACAAAAAACAGCGAACAAAGAGTGTGTCTTTACCTGGAACTTGAAGCTAAACCCAGCAGGCTAACGTCTGAAGCTAAACCCAGCAGGCTAACGTGTGAAGCTAAACCCAGCAGGCTAACGTCTGAAGCTAAACCCAGCAGGCTAACGTCTGAAGCTAAACCCAGCAGGCTAACGTCGAGCAGCAGCACCAACAACCAGCATTGCGGTAAGTTTTTTCCACATAGACTCCAGCACGCCTTTTTGATTTAGAATCCTTTGAAAATGGCTGACCAAGAGACTTTTAATGCACGCAACTGAAACAACATTAAAGCTGTGACGTCCATTTGACATTCGGTTTGTCCACCACCCGCCCTGCAGATCATCACTTCCTGGTTTCAGGGGGGAAATCAAAAAGACTTATTTTGAACCAACAATCTACTGAGGGGCCTCTTAAAACTCTCCCATCCTTCCGCCGCTCCACCACTGAAGATTAAAACCTCGTATTAGTCCTAAATGCTAAATATGTCTCTATCAAGGAGGCCCATTGAAGTCGAGGCAAACAAGTGGGAACAAGATTAGTTGGGCGCGCGTCGCCCGCCGCTTGCTTCAATTATCCCCAACTCTCAGACTTAATCCTCACCTCAATTAAAATTCCAATTAGAATTGGAAAAACAATCATCAGCATAGCCAGACGCACAGAGCAGGAAGAGGGGCTCAGTAAATATTGGCCCACTGCAGTGTCAACACTCCGATTTGCCATGGCGGGGAAGGAGGATCAACTCAAAATGCATTGTGGGGGGAAAACATAGTACAGTAAAATACTGTGAACAATGGCTGTGGGAATCTTTTCGCAATACAAAATGCACAATGCATATACAATATACCCATTAGCAGAGTAACGTTGGATAAATAAGGGTACATTGATTTCACGAGTCAAGTAATTGGATAAGGATGATTACATTAGCATATTTTAGATACCAAAGCAATCAGTGCAAAACTCATTTTCATAACATTATTTGGCATTGATAACTAATCTGAGACAGCAACAGTGAATGCATGTATTTGTTTTTCAATCTAGTTCACAATAGCACACGCACACAGGTGCTGGACAGAGGTGCAAGTACAAGTACACTACACACACACACACACACACACACACACACACACACACACACACACACACACACACACACACACACACACACACACACACACACACACACACACACACACACACACACAGGTGCTGGACAGAGGTGCAAGTACAAGTACAAGTACACACACACACACACACACACACACACACACACACACACACACACACACAGGTGCTGGACAGAGGTGCAAGTACAAGTACACTACACACACACACACACACACACACACACACACACACACAGGTGCTGGACAGAGGTGCAAGTACAAGCACACTACACTACACACACACACACACACACACACACACACACACACACACACACACACACACACACACACACACACACACACACACACACACACACACACACACACACACACACACACACAGGTGCTGGACAGAGGTGCAAGTACAAGTACACTACACACACACACACACACACACACACACAGGTGCTGGACAGAGGTGTAAGTACAAGTACACTACACACACACACACAGGTGATGGACAGAGGTACAAGTACAAGTACACTACACACACACAGGTGCTGGACAGAGGTACAAGTACACTACATGCACACAGGTGCTGGACAGAGGTGCAAGTACAAGGGCCTGTGCCTGAAATGTTACCCATGGTGATCTAGGCTGCCTATAAATGTTTCATGGGAGCTATCTCAAAATATTTTTCCTAGTTTTTTTCAACCTCCCATCATAATAAGCTGGTGTTTTTATTGAGACAATACAATACACAGAATAAACAATGATATAGCCTACACAGTATAGAGGGTTTCAGCTACTGTACATATCCGATTTAGAAAACAAAACAAAAAAATCAATAGCTGGAGAAATGTAGATTATCTAGTCAATTATCCCTAAAATCATTTCAATCTCATCTGATGTAATGTTATGATCAGTTATGTTGTAGGTGTCACTTTTTTAAATGGTTAAGCAACATTCTTGTAGAAGGCGTCTCTCATCCCTCTGCATAGTTGGGTTTCCATCCAAAGGTATCGCAAATTTTAATTGAATTTTCAGAATGTCAGCAAAAGAAAATGCGAAATAATGCACGTTTCCATCCGCTGCTATTATGCGAATTATAGAGCTGTCAATCACCTCCTGTTTGAGTGACGTGACATCTTGGAGGCAGGCAGCGACCAAGCTCTATTAAACACATCTAACGTTATTCATTTAAAGTTTCTTGAAGATCTACAAAGCTAGCCTACAATAAAATGCAATTTCTGGATTACTAGGTGCCGCCCTTCAACTCGACAACCATAATGTTTCATATAAACTGCGAAACTGTTGTGAAACTGTTTTTTTTTATAATGAAAATTGTATTATTTTTCACAGATTACATCATCATTTATTTAGAACAAAATGAGAGACTAGTAAGTCTATGATTAGTAACCCATATAAAAGACAGACAGCACAAAAAACATAAACACATCCCAATACAAATACATCCCAAAACAAAACAAAACTGGGGTAGGTCATCATTTTTGTCTTGGATATCCTCTACATACACAACACCACTGCTTGGTAGGCTACTTTACACACACATCCTCTCTTCATACACGCAACTTTCCATTTCAAGTGAAACGTAACAGGGTTTCTGGAGCTTTCCACTCTACCGTCGTACTTCCTCTTTGGAGTATATTGCTCAGATCCTGGGGCAGGTAATCTATTAGTGGCTGCCATATTTTCATAAAGTTGTTTTCATTATCTTTCATTCTGGCGCTGAGTCTCTCCATAGGAAGTACTCTCAAGATGTCTCTGTACCACTGCGTTACAGATGGGGAGGGGGGGGGGGGGGGGATTTTTTTTGGATCCAATTTAATAGTATACATCTTCTTGCCAGGAAGAGAAGTTGGTTTAATAATATATATAATATATATTATATATATATATATATATATATATATATATAATATGTTTAATAGCGCCTTAGATCTTTGCGGATCTAGCACCCCTGATTTGGGAGGGAGCCCCAACAAAACGGTGTGGTTTTTGAATGGAGAGACAACAGAATATTCGCTCAATCGGTTTCCACTGCACTTATAGCGCATTTTCCTTTTATCGATACACCCGACTTTTCTAGCCTGGGTAAACCCAGCCCCCAGTGACCTGCTCTCAGGCTTACCCTGCTTACGAGTCACAAGGTAGTGACTGAGAGCAGGTCTGAGAGCAGGTTGCTCTTGGGTTTACCCAGGCCTACGACTTTTCCACCTCCCTCAGCCTCAAGGGTGAAAAAGTTTTTGCGATCCTTGGAGATTTTCTCGAATTCGGCAGCGTTTCCACTGTTTTTTTTTATGCGCAAATTGAAATTTCACATAAAAACAGGTGGGTGGAAACCTAACTATTGTAGGAGTAACTCTGCATGCTGTGACACAAGTTCATTTCAAATGACTGATGACTAAGAACATTCCTTCTTCTGATGGCACCAGAAGACAACAAAATCACAATGTTCCAGCCCAATGATCGAGCAAGAAGGCTGACTTACACCCTGATTTCATCTGCACGCTGCAAAATCAACCACATGATTAAGCTATGGACAAAACGTAACAGCACAATGCTATCAGCCGTCAAAATCAAAGTTCCATCTGTTTCAAAGCCCTCTTGTTCTTATGAACTTTCATAGTTTGGGGGCTAAAAAGTCTCTGTTGTCTATATTTGTCCCAGATGAATATCAGTTTGCTCTCTAAAAGCCAGTACCACAGTTCACTGTCCCGCTGTGTGTTAAGAGAGGAATCAGAGTGAGAACAGAGAGAGAACAATGAGAGAGGGAGTAATGCTAGACGTTCACGCACACACATAAAGACACACACACACACACACACACACACACACACACACACACACACACACACCAAGCCAAATGCATACACTCAAACGCACACACACAAAATTCTTACAGTACACACATTGACACATTATGTACAGATGCACGTGGGCATACCACCCCCACTACACGCACGCACGCACACACACACACACACACACACACACACACACACACACACACACACACACACACACACTCACACACACACTCACACACACACGAGATACACCAGAGGCGCACACACACACACACACACACACACACACACACACACACACACACACACACACACACACACACACACACACACACGAGATACACCAGAGGCACACACACACGAGATACACCAGAGACACACACACACACACACACACACACACACACACACACACACACACACGAGATACACCAGAGGCACACACACACGAGATACACCAGAGACACACACACACACACACACACACACACACACACACGCACGCACGCACACACACCCACACACACACACGCACGCACACGCACACACACACACACACACACACACACACACACACACACACACACACACACACACACACACACACACACGATACACACCAGAGGCACACAGATGATGAGATACACCAGAGACACACAGATGAAACACTTAAAGACAAAAAGACTCTTTTCATTAGAGAAAAGTGGATAAAAAGCCGAGAAGAAAAAAGAAAAATTGAGACAGAGCCCAGAGTCGACCGCAGCTTCAGAGCTTCACACATGCCAGGGTGAGAGTGTGGCTGCTGGGGAAATGTGTCAAAGCGAGGCCCCTGTCTGAGCAGATTTAGGCCTCAGCCAGAGATGAAACCAAGCCTAACCTCAACACAGAGCCTTGCGGTCTATAACTGCCTCCATCTCTCTGTGTGTGTGTGTGTGTGTGTGTGTGTGTGTGTGTGCGCCTGTGTGTTTGTCTAGCTATCCTAGTGAGGACCAATTTGAGTTTTGTAGATGTTTCACTGGAATCATAGCTCAGAAACACTTTGGAACCTAGTTTAACATTTAAGTTGTCAATTTGAAGCGGTTTCTACCTGGGATATGAGGAGGACATTTGAGGAAAGTGAGGACACTTTCTCACACACCTTTAAAAGGCTGTTTGAAGGTTAAGACCTGCTTTTAAAGGTTATAGTTTAGTTGCAATGGTTACGGTTGTGGGCTACGGAATCCATTATGTCAACGAATGTCCTCACTAAGATAGCTGTAGCCTACTGGCTTGTGTGTGTGTGTGTGTGTGTGTGTGTGTGTGTGTGTGTGTGTGTGTGTGTGTGTGTGCGTGTGTGTACAGTATATATGTGTGTGTGCGTGCGTGCGTGTGTGTGTACTGTATGTGTGTGTGTGCATGCGTGTGTGTATATGTGTGTGTGTGTGTGCGCGCGCACGTGCGTATATATGTGTGTGTGCGTGTGTGCGTATATGTGTGTGTGTGTGTGTGTGTGTGCGTGCGTGCGTGTGTGTGTGCTTGTGTGTATATATGTGTGGGCGCGCGCGTGTGTGTATGTGTGTGTGTGTGTATATATGTGTATGTTTGTGTGTGTGTGTGTGCGTGCGTGTGTGTATATATGTCTGTGCACGCGCGTGTGTGTGTATGTGTGTGTGTGTGTGTGTGTCCTCCCTCCTCTGATCCCTCAGCCTTGGTTCTGTGGTACAGATTTCATTAGCAGGCCCCTGGCTTCCCCTCCGCCATCTGAATCTAATCCTCTGGCTTCCTTTGACATGCATCTGACTAATGAACGTCAATATTTTGGTTAGAGCAACCAGGAAGTAAAGACAGAGGGCTTTGGTTAGGGTGAGAAGCGCTACAGAGAGAGCCGTGAGGAGTGTGTGTGTGTGTGTGTGTGTGTGTGTGTGTGTGTGTGGTGTGTGTGTGTGTGTGTGTGTGTGTGTGTGTGTGTGTGTGTGTGTGTGTGTGTGTGTGTGTGTGTGTGCGTGAGGCCGTGCGGGCACGCAAGCGCTCACATACAGTATGTATACATTTCAATAATGAGAGACTAGTAGAAAGTATAACAAGCTTTAATGATACAACAAATTAATTTTGGCGTATGACTCCATGATATGATGACGCTCTCCTGAGATGATGAGAGGGCGTCGTCAGTGAAGAATAGGATAGGAAATCCCCCATAGGGAATTCTTCAATCAGGAGTCATGACCGATGGTGGTGGTCAGGGGAGGAGGTGGGGCGAAAACAACTGCTTCGGCGAGGATGATCAGCAACTGAGAATGACACATGGCACATACACAGCAAACTGATATACTACGCTGATTAGGTGATTGGGATCAGCTGGAGAGGAATAGCTTGGGCTGATTGGTTATTGCCACATGTAGCGTGGTAAACTGTGAATGGATGAGGAGACGGCATCAATGAAAAGGGGGCGAGCCTAACAATGAATGGGTTATACAACATCAAAGAAAGGGGGCGTGCACTGTGATATGACCTGAACTGGGCGTTAGCTGCTAACTGTGCTAAGTAGTCTTCATTATTGAAAATAGTCCAAGATATTATATCTGTAAGGAGAAAAGGCTGAGGGCTTTTGAGGAAAGGGCGTGTGTATTTGTGTGCGTGTGTGTATGTACGTGTGTATTTGTGTGTGCGTGTATGTCTGTAGCCGTCTTTCTATTCACATATGATGCACATTTTCACAGTTTTGCTTGTGGTGGTTTTTGCCTTTTTCGAAAGACCGTTACATAACTCACAAAATCAGGGATGGAAACACCTTTAGAATAAGCTTGCAGCTCTTCTGGTCTGCTGTGATGCATTCTGCTGCTGGAACAGAGCGGTCTGCTCGCCAGTCCAAGTTTTGATTCTCTCTCTCTCTTTCTCTCACTCTCACTCTCACTCTCAATCTCACTCTCACTCTCACTCTCACTCTCACTCTCACTCTCACTCTCACACTCACACTCACACTCACACTCACACTCACACACACACACACACACACACACACAGTTCACTATAGTTAGCAGCACTAACAAGCTAACAACAAAGATAGATCAAGTTAAATCAGAACAAAATAGGCAGCTTTAGCCTTTGTTCACATCATAGGCAGAACTGACGCTTGCCTCATGCTGAACGTGACACCAGAACGTGGCACCAGAACGTGACACCAGAACGTGACACCAGACACTCTCCTTTCTTCAGCGCCGGGCTCGGAGCTGCTCCACCGGGCCCCTCCCCCCTCCATTCACTTCCTGCATGGCAGCTTCAAGCTTCACGCGTCACGCTTGGAAAATAGGACTGAATCCTGAACGATGGCGTGAGCGTGGCTTCAGCGCGACACGCGCGCGCAGGTGGTGTGAACGGCCTCGTCTGTTAACAAGGACGCCTAAATGAAACTTGTGGGTTCAGCGTAGGTTGAGCTCAGGTTGAGCGTTGCTTCGGCGTGTGGTGTGAACGGCCAGTTAGATCAGTTCATATCAGTCATGGTAGGAGGAGGAGGAGGAAGGTAGGTGATGCTGCCAGCTCGACCTCTTTTCACGGGGGCACTGAGAAACAAGGCACTGGCTTTGCGGAATGGACTCATGGTTCTGCTTCAACTGTGCGAGAGCCTGACAACGGCCCATCAGGAGCAGCTCATCGCTCCTCGCTCCCCCTGTAGAGGAAAAGACGCACGGCGAAGCTGATATTCGGTTCGACTCTAAAATGAGTTAGCCTGGATTATCCTTGACGCTTTGGCCGACCGCACGGAAATGAGAGACACGGAATCCTGACGAGGAAACGTGTGGAGCTTTTATACTCTGTGTGGGTTTCTGCTCGCGGAATTGAGCGCGAGTCTTGAAAACTCCACTTTGTCCGCCCATCCGCGTCCACGTCTGCGTAGTTACAAAATTCGGGGTGCGCACGGCCAGGCGAAAACCGTCCGCACGGAGCCTTGCGGAGGGGCGTGTCTGCTGATTTGACGTCACTTTTCCGCGCTGACACTCGCGTTCCTCGCTGATGCGGAAAGCATAATGAGCCCTTTAGCCTGGTATACCCATTCTATGAAACCGTCTGGCCTCTGCCCTGCGGTGGGCTACGTCAGATTCCACAAGGCGGATGGGCCAATCACGGACCTGCCTCGTAGTTGACATTGTAACCAGCCAATCAGGAATGCCACTGACAAAAACAGTAATGGCTGCCTCTGTGGCAGTAACGTCAACGTTCCGTCGAGTTAAACAGCCAGAAGTGCAGTTATTGCAGAAATAGACTCAATAACAACAATTAAACAAGAACAGGATTATGCAACAGCGGAGTTTCAGCGGGAAATACATTATTTCATCATTCTTCCGAGTGGATTTGGATTTGGCCGGACCCGACGCTGATTGGCTGAAGAACTGGCTTCACTTCCACCCACTGAAATGACTGTGCAGCCAATCCAGACGGATCCAGGGAATGAAACAGAATGTGAGTCCGCGGATCCTTTAACCGGGCTAAAAATGAGTTGTTCACAACGACGGCTCACAACGAGCTCAACTCGTTCAGTGTTTTGCGCCCAGCTTTAGTGAGAGAACACTGTTTGCACGTCTCTTTTTCCTACTTCTGTTTGCCCAGAGAAGATAGTGTTGAGGACATGATGGTCTTTTTTTAGCAACCCTTCACAATCAGTCAGTTCCACATGCAGTCTCAGACCTGGGAGCTGCTCCTGGCTTCTGAACAGCTTGGAGCAGTAAGGACTAAACACTTTCCTGAAGAGCAGCACAGAGCGCTACTAAAGGGAGAAGGAACCAGCGACCATCTGTTCATGAGCCCATGTTCTAAGATGAGAGAGAGCAGTGAACTACCCTCTGAGGCACGGACACAGAGAGGCAGTAATGCCTAGGTCAGACTACCAGGACACAGAGAGGCAGTAATGCCTAGGTCAGACTACCAGGACACAGAGAGGCAGTAATGCCTAGGTCAGACTACCAGGACACAGAGAGGCAGTAATGCCTAGGTCAGACTACCAGGACACAGAGAGGCAGTAATGCCTAGGTCAGACTACCAGGACACAGAGAGGCAGTAATGCCTAGGTCAGACTACCAGGACACAGAGAGGCAGTAATGCCTAGGTCAGACTACCAGGACACAGAGAGAGGCAGTAATGCCTAGGTCAGACTACCAGGACACAGAGAGGCAGTAATGCCTAGGTCAGACTACCAGGACACAGAGAGAGGCAGTAATGCCTAGGTCAGACTACCAGGACACAGAGAGGCAGTAATGCCTAGGTCAGACTACCAGGACACAGAGAGGCAGTAATGCCTAGGTCAGACTACCAGGACACAGAGAGAGGCAGTAATGCCTAGGTCAGACTACCAGGACACAGAGAGGCAGTAATGCCTAGGTCAGACTACCAGGACACAGAGAGGCAGTAATTAGGGATGCACCGATTGCCATTTTCTTGGCCGATTCCGATTTCCGATTTTTGAATAGTCTGACTTGTCGATACCGATTTTTGCCGATTCCGATTTTTTTTTCTAAAAACAACAATTGACAGCTTACACAAACGTTTTTGTAACTTTGTTTAAAAATTAAGATTCATAGAACAATTCTTACATCTAATGGGGATCCAAATAAACAAATAAACAATTCTTATCATTTGCATGAAGTAGGACCTTCTCACTCAAACACATCTCAAAATAAAAGTGTTCCAGGTTAGGCTACTGGACAGAGCTTTTTTGTGCAAATACAATGAATACAAAAATTAAATTAAATCCAATAGCCTATATCCCACAGCTATCATGCATTTACTTTTCCAAAAGAAAACAGGTGCAACAGAACATCAAAATGATCCATGGACAAGGAGTTTATAGACTGGCTCCAGACCAGTCCTCTTGAGTAGAGGGGAAATGAGTTTATGAGTTACAGTAACGATCTTCAGTCTGAATATCAGGCGGAGTTTACACACAGTCCGAAGTTTGGTATGCGTATTTTTATCTGCCATCCGAAAAAATATCGTCACGCACAGAAAACGTTGCACACTTGTGAGTCCGATGCATTTTTATTATGTCCGTCGTTCTCATGTCGTTCTATTTGCAATACGAAACAAATAGTCTCTCCTGTATCCACGTCACGTTACAACATGACTTGACAGGCTGAGGCAGCAGCGCTGATGTGGAATGGAAAAGCAGGTCGGGGAATGGTTATCATACTGGACACAATGCTCGCGTTCACCTCGCCAAGCCGGCTGTGCGCGGTGGCGGGTTGCTGGAGCACCGCTTCCCGGGGAGAGAGAGCAGAGAGAGGGGGGCCAGTGAGGTGAAGCGAGCCGCTCAGACTTGACTCCAGCCGAGCGGGACTCGGCCGCACCTCTGTCTCCACGGCTTATTTTCGACTTGCATGTGTGACAAACTGCGAGCTTTGTCTACTTCACTGACGGTGAAAAAAATCCACAACGAGGAAGGTATGCTGGCGTGTGTGGTGTGGTGGCTGGGTGCCTGTCTCGGTGCTTTGGGGTGCGCGCACGTCATGTGAAAATCGGCTCACAGAATCGGCTATTTAGAGTGACCGGAACAGATCACCGATCGAGGCCGATCACGTGAAAATCGGCCATTTCCGGTCACGTGCCGATCGATCGGTGCATCCCTAGCAGTAATGCCTAGGTCAGACTACCAGGACACAGAGAGGCAGTAATGCCTAGGTCAGACTACCAGGACACAGAGAGAGGCAGTAATGCCTAGGTCAGACTACCAGGACACAGAGAGAGGCAGTAATGCCTAGGTCAGACTACCAGGACACAGAGAGGCAGTAATGCCTAGGTCAGACTACCAAGACACAGAGAGGCAGTAATGCCTAGGTCAGACTACCAAGACACAGAGAGGCAGTAATGCCTAGGTGAGACTACCAAGACACAGAGAGGCAGTAATGCCTAGGTCAGACTACCAGGACACAGAGAGGCAGTAATGCCTAGGTCAGACTACCAAGACACAAAGAGGCAGTAATGCCTAGGTCAGACTACCAGGACACAGAGAGGCAGTAATGCCTAGGTCAGACTACCAGGACACAGAGAGGCAGTAATGCCTAGGTCAGACTACCAGGACACAGAGAGGCAGTAATGCCTAGGTCAGACTACCAGGACACAGAGAGGCAGTAATGCCTAGGTCAGACTACAGGACATAGAGAGGCAGTAAAGCCTAGGTCAGACTACCAGGACACAGAGAGGCAGTAATGCCTAGGTCAGACTACCAGGACACAGAGAGGCAGTAATGCCTAGGTCAGACTGCCAGGACACAGAGAGGCAGTAATGCCTAGGTCAGACTACAGGACACAGAGAGGCAGTAATGCCTAGGTCAGACTACCAGGACACAGAGAGGCAGTAATGCCTAGGTCAGACTACCAGGACACAGAGAGGCAGTAATGCCTAGGTCAGACTACCAGGACACAGAGAGAGGCGGTAATGCCTAGGTCAGATTACCAGGACACAGAGAGGCAGTAATGCCTAGGTCAGACTACAGGACACAGAGAGGCAGTAATGCCTAGGTCAGACTACCAGGACGCAGAGAGGCAGTAATGCCTAGGTCAGACTACCAGGACACAGAGAGGCAGTAATGCCTAGGTCAGACTACCAGGACACAGAGAGGCAGTAATGCCTAGGTCAGACTACCAGGACACAGAGAGGCAGTAATGCCTAGGTCAGACTACCAGGACACAGAGAGAGGCAGTAATGCCTAGGTCAGACTACCAGGACACAGAGAGGCAGTAATGCCTAGGTCAGACTACCAGGACACAGAGAGGCAGTAATGCCTAGGTCAGACTACCAGGACACAGAGAGAGGCAGTAATGCCTAGGTCAGACTACCAGGACACAGAGAGGCAGTAATGCCTAGGTCAGACTACCAGGACACAGAGAGGCAGTAATGCCTAGGTCAGACTACCAGGACACAAAGAGGCAGTAATGCCTAGGTCAGACTACCAGGACACAAAGAGGCAGTAATGCCTAGGTCAGACTACCAGGACACAGAGAGGCAGTAATGCCTAGGTCAGACTACCAGGACACAGAGAGGCAGTAATGCCTAGGTCAAACTACCAGGACACAGAGAGGCAGTAATGCCTAGGTCAGACTACCAGGACACAGAGAGGCAGTAATGCCTAGGTCAGACTACCAGGACACAAAGAGGCAGTAATGCCTAGGTCAGACTACCAGGACACAAAGAGGCAGTAATGCCTAGGTCAGACTACCAGGACACAGAGAGGCAGTAATGCCTAGGTCAGACTACCAGGACACAGAGAGGCAGTAATGCCTAGGTCAAACTACCAGGACACAGAGAGGCAGTAATGCCTAGGTCAGACTACCAGGACACAGAGAGGCAGTAATGCCTAGGTCAGACTACCAGGACACAGAGAGGCAGTAATGCCTAGGTCAGACTACAGGACACAGAGAGGCAGTAATGCCTAGGTCAGACTACCAGGACACAGAGAGGCAGTAATGCCTAGGTCAGACTACCAGGACACAGAGAGGCAGTAATGCCTAGGTCAGACTACCAGGACACAGAGAGAGGCAGTAATGCCTAGGTCAGATTACCAGGACACAGAGAGGCAGTAATGCCTAGGTCAGACTACAGGACACAGAGAGGCAGTAATGCCTAGGTCAGACTACCAGGACGCAGAGAGGCAGTAATGCCTAGGTCAGACTACAGGACACAGAGAGGCAGTAATGCCTAGGTCAGACTACCAGGACACAGAGAGAGGCAGTAATGCCTAGGTCAGACTACCAGGACACAGAGAGGCAGTAATGCCTAGGTCAGACTACCAGGACACAGAGAGGCAGTAATGCCTAGGTCAGACTACCAGGACACAAAGAGGCAGTAATGCCTAGGTCAGACTACCAGGACACAAAGAGGCAGTAATGCCTAGGTCAGACTACCAGGACACAGAGAGGCAGTAATGCCTAGGTCAGACTACCAGGACACAGAGAGGCAGTAATGCCTAGGTCAAACTACCAGGACACAGAGAGGCAGTAATGCCTAGGTCAGACTACCAGGACACAGAGAGGCAGTAATGCCTAGGTCAGACTACCAGGACACAAAGAGGCAGTAATGCCTAGGTCAGACTACCAGGACACAAAGAGGCAGTAATGCCTAGGTCAGACTACCAGGACACAGAGAGGCAGTAATGCCTAGGTCAGACTACCAGGACACAGAGAGGCAGTAATGCCTAGGTCAAACTACCAGGACACAGAGAGGCAGTAATGCCTAGGTCAGACTACCAGGACACAGAGAGGCAGTAATGCCTAGGTCAGACTACCAGGACACAGAGAGGCAGTAATGCCTAGGTCAGACTACAGGACACAGCGAGGCAGTAATGCCTAGGTCAGACTACCAGGACACAGAGAGGCAGTAATGCCTAGGTCAGACTACCAGGACACAGAGAGGCAGTAATGCCTAGGTCAGACTACCAGGACACAGAGAGAGGCAGTAATGCCTAGGTCAGATTACCAGGACACAGAGAGGCAGTAATGCCTAGGTCAGACTACAGGACACAGAGAGGCAGTAATGCCTAGGTCAGACTACCAGGACGCAGAGAGGCAGTAATGCCTAGGTCAGACTACAGGACACAGAGAGGCAGTAATGCCTAGGTCAGACTACCAGGACACAGAGCGGCAGTAATGCCTAGGTCAGACTACCAGGACACAGAGAGGCAGTAATGCCTAGGTCAGACTACCAGGACACAGAGAGAGGCAGTAATGCCTAGGTCAGACTACCAGGACACAGAGAGGCAGTAATGCCTAGGTCAGACTACCAGGACACAGAGAGGCAGTAATGCCTAGGTCAGACTACCAGGACACAGAGAGGCAGTAATGCCTAGGTCAGACTACCAGGACACAGAGAGGCAGTAATGCCTAGGTCAGACTACCAGGACACAGAGAGGCAGTAATGCCTAGGTCAGACTACCAGGACACAGAGAGGCAGTAATGCCTAGGTCAGACTACAGGACACAGAGAGGCAGTAAAGCCTAGGTCAGACTACCAGGACACAGAGAGGCAGTAAAGCCTAGGTCAGACTACCAGGACACAGAGAGGCAGTAATGCCTAGGTCAGACTACCAGGACACAGAGAGGCAGTAATGCCTAGGTCAGACTACAGGACACAGAGAGGCAGTAAAGCCTAGGTCAGACTACCAGAAAATCTAATTAAATGTTGCTTGATTTCCTGCCTGTTTTCTGTTTTCTGTGAGTTATTGGGAATCTTGAACTACAGAATATTCTGATCAACATGCCCACCCCCCTTCCCCAAGCCCAGACTCAGCCCAAAAATCAGGATGGTCCAGTCAGGTGTATAATCAGTGTACAATTGTCTATTGTGACTTAGCTTGAACAAACAGTTGGATTGTAAGACAGGCCTATTTTCTTATATTCATGCCGGTGTCTATGCAATTTCAGCTCCCCTACCAGATGGGCTCGGGCACGCATTGTGATTGGCTGTACGTCGGGCACGTGGGATTAACGTGGGCAAAATGTCCAACAGCTTCAGACAGATCAGTAGCAAAAGCTACTGATCTTATCAGACACTTGGGAACATTAAAATATGAATCATACAAACATTGAATGATCATGATTCAAGTGTAAAGGACCATTTCTCATAACCGTGAGCCTTACTTTTTGAGAATAAATGTTGTGAGAGATTAACTTCATCTGTAGTCGTGGCCCCCGAGCCGAGCACATCCAGTAGGGTGGCCATCATTCTGCACAGAGGAGGATGAAGAGAAGTATCATTCTGCACAGAGGAGGATGAAGAGAAGTATCATTCTGCACAGAGGAGGATGAAGAGAAGTAGATCATTCTGCACAGAGGAGGATGAAGAGAAGTAGATCATTCTGCACAGAGGAGGATGAAGAGAAGTAGATCATTCTGCACAGAGGAGGATGAAGAGAAGTAGATCATTCTGCACAGAGGAGGATGAAGAGAAGTAGATCATTCTGCACAGAGGAGGATGAAGAGAAGTAGATCATTCTGCACAGAGGAGGATGAAGAGAAGTAGATCATTCTGCACAGAGGAGGATGAAGAGAAGATCATTCTGCACAGAGGAGGATGAAGAGAAGTAGGCCATCATTCTGCACAGAGGAGGATGAAGAGAAGTAGGCCTATAGGCATTGATTGAAGACAGAACGATTGAGAGGAAAGATGTAGTTCAATACAGTGGTTGGAAGCCTGTGTGTGTGTGTGTGTGTGTGCGCGCGCGTGTGTGTGTGTGTGCGTGCGTAGGTAAGTGCGTGCATGTGTGTGGATGGATGTGTGTGTGTGTGTGTGTAGGTACGTGTGTGCATGAGTGTGGATGGATGTGTGTGTGTGTGTGTGTGTGTGTAGGTACATGTGTGCATGTGTGTGGATGGATGTGTGTGTGTGTGTAGGTACATGCGTGCATGTGTGTGGATGGATGTGTGTGTGTGTGTGTGTGTGTGTGTAGGTACGTGTGTGCATGTGTGTGGATGGATGTGTGTGTGTGTGTGTGTGTGTGTGTAGGTACGTGCGTGCATGTGTGTGGATGGATGGATGTGTGTGTGTGTGTGTGTGTGTGCGTAGGTACATGCGTGCATGTGTGTGGATGGATGTGTGTGTGTGTGTGTGTGTAGGTACGTGTGTGTGTGTGTGTGTGTGTGTGTGTGTGTGTAGGTACGTGCGTGCATGTGTGTGTGGATGGATGTGCGTGTGTGTGTGTGCATGCGTAGGTAAGTGCGTGCATGTGTGTGGATGGATGTGTGTGTGTGTGTGTGTGTGTGCGTGTGTGCGTGGGTACGTGCGTGCATGTGTGTGGATGGATGTGTGTGTGTGTGTGTGTAGGTACGTGTGTGCATGTGTGTGGATGGATATGCCTGTGTGTGTGTGTGTGTGTGTGTGTGTGTCAGATCCCATTCTTAGCAAGCCTTCAATCAAGATGTGATTTACAAGCCATGGGTTTCTGTTACCGCATTTTACTGCCTACAGGCCTGTGAGCAGGGCCTTTTATTTGGCAGAGGCTTAAACTCGAACAGTAACAAGTTGGGCTTTTTTATTTGGCAGCGGTTTCCAAAGGCAACGGTTTCCTTCAGTTTCCCCGACCGCAACGCCGAAGGAGACGAGAGAGAGGAGAGGTGGGGGGAGGGCAGGAGAGAAGAGAGAGGAGAGGTGGGGGGAGGGCAGGAGGAAAGAGAGGAGAGGTGGGGGGAGGGCAGGAGAGGAGAGAGAGGAGAGGTGGGGGGAGGGCAGGAGGAAAGAGAGGAGAGGTGGGGGGAGGGCAGGAGAGGAGAGAGAGGAGAGCTGGGGGGAGGGCAGGAGGAAAGAGAGGAGAGGTGGGGGGAGGGCAGGAGAGGAGAGAGAGGAGAGGTGGGGGGAGGGCAGGAGAGAAGAGAGAGGAGAGGTGGGGGGAGGGCAGGAGAGGAGAGGTGGGGGGAGGGCAGGAGAGGAGAGGTGGGGGGTGGGCAGGAGAGAAGAGAGAGGAGAGGTGGGGAAGGGCAGGGGAGAAGAGAGAGGAGAGGTGGGGGGAGGGCAGGAGAGAAGAGAGAGGAGAGGTGGGGGGAGGGCAGGAGAGGAGAGAGAGGAGAGGTGGGGGGAGGGCAGGAGAGGAGAGAGAGGAGAGGTGGGGGGAGGGCAGGAGAGGAGAGAGATGAGAGGTGGGGGGAGGGCAGGAGAGGAGAGAGAGGAGAGGTGGGGGGAGGGCAGGAGAGGAGAGAGAGGAGAGGTGGGGGGAGGGCAGGAGAGGAGAGAGATGAGAGGTGGGCAGGAGAGGAGAGGTGGGGGTGGGTGGGCAGGAGAGGAGAGGTGGGCAAGAGAGGAGAGAGAGGAGAGGGTGGGGTAGGGCAGATGGGTTGGTGGTGGGAAGAGAGGAACCAGGCAGCAACCTCCGTCTTGGAAAAATGAAGCCAACAACTGCAGTTCATTGAATGGCCAATTGAGGCTGGCTCCAAAAGCGAGTAAAACCCCATAAACCCCCATATTAAAATGGCCAAGTTTACAGCAGAAATAATTATGTTTGCAGCCTGGTTTTGGTCTCTATATCTAATTTTCCTGTTCCTGACAACAGTATGGGGGTGATGATTTTTTTAAATAACTCACCTTTTTATACAACCTATGGCTGAGAAGTCCAATTGTATAGAATTACAGTAAATTGGAGAATCACTCTACTTCTGACTTGTTTTATGACCTCAGTCAACACTTTCCTAATGACTTTATGGTCTCAATCGCTAGTTTCAAGTCTTCTTCAACACAGCATGATGTTCATTTTGTAAATTATGGTCCCATTTAGAGTCAAATAAATGATAAAGACCGAGATAAAGTGGCAGAGACCAACAGAAAGAGACAGAGAAGCAGGGGGCAGGGGAGATGGCAGAGAGAGCTGGCTTGGGAATGGGACAGCTCTCTGATTCTATTTGATGAACTGTTTGGCTAGCTTCCTGCTGAATGCTAATGCCATTGCGACCATTGGCATACCTCCATACCGCTCAATAACACAATGCAGGATGGTGGCTTATAGTGATGTGGTGTCTGACCAAATGTCTGAATGGAAGATAACTTCAATATGGACCACAAGAGAACTTCAATATGGACCACAAGAGAACTTCAATATGGACCACAAGAGAACTTCAATATGGACCACAAGAGAACTTCAATATGGACCACGAGGGAACTTCAATATGGGCCACGAGAGAACTTCAATATGGACCACAATGTAACTTCAATATGGACCACAAGAGAACTTCAATATGGACCACGAGGGAACTTCAATATGGACCACAAGAGAACTTCAATATGGACCACAAGAGAACTTCAATATGGACCACAAGAGAACTTCAATATGGACCACGAGGGAACTTCAATATGGACCACAAGAGAACTTCAATATGGACGACGAGGGAACTTCAATATGGACAACAAGAGAACTTCAATATGGACCACAAGAGAACTTCAATATGGACCACGAGGGAACTTCAATATGGACCACAAGATAACTTCAATGTGGACCACAAGATAACTTCAATATGGACCACGAGATAACTTCAATATGGACCACAAGAGAACTTCAATATGGACCACAAGAGAATTTCAATATGGACCACAAGATAACTTCAATATGGACCACAAGAGAACTTAAATATGGACCACAAGGGAACTTCAATATGGACCACAAGAGAACTTCAATATGGACCACGAGGGAACTTCAATATGGACCACGAGAGAACTTCAATATGGACCACGAGAGAACTTCAATATGGACCACGAGATAACTTCAATATGGACCACGAGAGAACTTCAATATGGACCACAAGGGGTATCCAGTCCTGCCTTGTTTCTTCCATTCCTTCATTCCTTTCATCTTTGCTTAATTGTTCTTGTGTACTTGCTCTTGCTTGCAAGTTTGTTTGTTTTTTATTTGTGTTTGGTAAGAAAGAAAGAAATTGTATTATAATATCGTTGGCATCTGTACAATAAAAAATGTAATAAAAATATTGTAAAAAGAAGAAGAAATGATGGTGCAATGTGTGCAAACCAATGTGTGTGTGTTGTTATACTGGTGCTTTGACTGCTTTCTCCAATGTGCTCTCACTAAGACTGATTAAATACTTCAGGAGCTGGTCTGCCTGCTTTTGTTTTGAAACAATAAAAAAATTAGTTTCTTAGTATGTAATCTTCTCTGATAGCATAATAAGAAATAAACAAAATATAGGCCTATATACAAGCCATTGAGGGACTGTCTCTATACCGACACTTTCCTAATTTACACAACAGTATGTGGGTTTAATAATTCAATGCCCAAATGTCGATATACTTTTAGCCACACTCAGCATATTTATACATAACCAGGTCCATCCAAATGATAGACGGTGATCCACATGCAATATTTATTCATATCCATCAATCACTGCAAACAACAAACAGTTTGGCTCAGCATGATACTGCAGTCAATTTTTCGTTTGTTCCCCTACTATAATAATCAACACAATCAAAAAGGTTCAACAGCATGACATGTTTCAGGGTCGGCTAAGGTAGCAGACAGTTAGAGAGGCGTTCAGAGGGGATGGTGTTTAGCCTGGGTCCAGACTCATGCATATCGTCCCGCCCACTCTTCAGATTTTGTGGAGTGATTCAGAGAGTCTGGTGTTGCTAGTCAGCAGCTTGTTCTCAGAGAAACAATCAGCAAACAAGTGCCTTTGTGGAACTAAAGTTTGAACCTATCGTGCATTGATTTCAAATGACATTTCAGCAAAATAACCCCCATCGGGTCAGGTGCCTCCCACCCGGGGGGAGGTACTACGTCTATGGGCCAATCAGGGACCTGACTCACATAGCAACCGGCCAATCAGGGATGCTACTGGCCAAACAGCAATGGCTGCTCCCATGGCTCTCCGGCTCGTGAAGCAACGAGCCGTAATGTCAATCCTCGTCGAGTTGACACAGTGGTATGTGCAGTTATTGCAGAAAACTGGATCCAATGCTGATTGGCTGAAGGACTGGATTTTGGCGACGCTGATTGGCTGAAGGAGTTGTCTGTCAAGGCAAGTACTCCCACCTACTGAAATTACAGTGGACTGCCTAGAGTCCAGACTGATACGTCGCCGTGCGGGTGGGCGCAGAAAAAAACGAAAACAGAGCATTTCAGACAGAGGCTGAACTGAAGGGGGCGCATGAGAGCCAGTACAAGATAAACGAATGAGGCAAAGCTACTCTAGTGGAGGCCAACAATAAAATAATAATACATTATATTAGCAAAATATGAGCCCTTTAAATATATTTGATTGGGGCGTGGTCTTTGTGAGTGAATTGGTTAGTAAATACATCCAGCATCAGAGTCACTGAAAATCAGAAGGGCCGGATATAACAGGCACCACACGCAAGCAGGCGCACACAAACACACACACACGCACACGTTGAATTTTCTCCTTTGTGTTTTCTTACACTTTCATTACTTGTTTCTCTCCTCACACACACACACACACACACACACACACACACACACGCACACACATGCACACACAAGCACACACACACACGCACACACACACACACACTTTGACATTCATTTAATTTTTTTCTTTTCCTTTCTCCTCTGCAAACAATATATATAGAGAGAAATACGGAAAGAGATTGAGACACACATGTAACAAGAGGAAATACCTTAAGCAAAACACTAATAAAAATGTCATAAATCCACCACACACACAGGGATATATATACACACACACACACACACACACACACACACACACACACACACACACACACACACACACACACACACACACACACACACACACAGAGAAACAAATGTACTGTCTATTGTTGAATTGTCCCCCTTGTGTTTTCTGACACTTTCATTACTTGTCTCTGTTTACACACCTACACACACACACACACACACACACACACACGCACACACACACACGCACGCACACACACACACACACACACACACACACACACACACACACACACACACACACACACACACACACACAGTTCACTCGATTTCTCCAAGCTGTGTATAGATTGTTAAATTATTTCTCCCTCCCTTTTTCTCTGAGCGCACCAATCCAGTACCAGAAGCCCACACACACAAGCTCCATTGACATTCACATCAGACTGTGCGCTCCCACACTATCCATTGTTTTCCACACTCTCTCCCAGCCTTTTTTTTCCAAAGATTATTTTGGGCATCTTTGCCTTTATTTGAGAGGTAAACATGGAGAGGGACAGGAAACATTGGGGGTAAGATTATGGAACCCTAGTTGGGCTAGTCGCGCAAGAAAGAAAAACCTGTTTGCCGAAAAAAAAAAAAACCCACAGCACTCAGGTATAGGAAGGTGACGTTATACCAATCAAGACGAATCAGATGAATACAATGGTCCTATCAGAGATCAAGTTTACGATTAATATCAAGACGAATCAGATGAATACAATGGTCTTCCTATCAGAGATCAAGTTTGCGATTAATATCAAGACGAATCAGATGAATACAATGGTCTTCCTATCAGAGATCAAGTTTGCGATTAATATCAAGACGAATCAGATGAATACAATGGTCTTCCTATCAGAGATCAAGTTTACGATTAATATCAAGACGAATCAGATGAATACAATGGTCCTATCAGAGATCAAGTTTACGATTAATATCAAGACGAATCAGATGAATACAATGGTCT
Organism: Poromitra crassiceps; assembly: GCF_964638095.1. NCBI lineage: Eukaryota > Metazoa > Chordata > Actinopteri > Beryciformes > Melamphaidae > Poromitra > Poromitra crassiceps. The sequence continues at coordinate 25,751,714 of NC_139629.1, forward strand.
TCCTATCAGAGATCAAGTTTACGATTAATATCAAGACGAATCAGATGAATACAATGGTCCTATCAGAGATCAAGTTTACGATTAATATCAAGACGAATCAGATTAATACAATGGTCCTATCAGAGATCAAGTTTACGATTAATATCAAGACGAATCAGATTAATACAATGGTCCTATCAGAGATTACTACTAAGACTTTACTATTAATCTCACAGAGTTATAAACAGCCTGTATAGAAACATGGACCTAATGATGGAAGTGAAGTCCACATCACATCCAGGTCACATCACATCACATCACCTTGCACAGCCTACCACATGAATTGCAAAATATAACTATGGAATGTACATTTCAGGCTTCCATATGCGTCACAGAATATTGCAGTAAAACATATTCTCATACTACATTTGAGGAGGATCTGACTGTAAATATATTTGTTTTGACACCTGGATGTGGGATATGAAACTGAAGGCTTTTCCACACCAAGTGCGTATTTTTCGTCCGAAATTGTCGCCCATTTAAAAATAAATACGACCTCATGTTGTGTCACTTATTTTTACACACCGACTCCGAAACCTTCGTCTATCAAAGTTTTCGGAACAGGTTCGATTTTCTGCGTTTTTCGCATCAGTCAATAGCCTTTTGCGAGCTGGGACCCATGCATCTGTGTTTTCAGATGACGGATTAAAAAAAATCTATATGTATTAAAGCACAATATTCCTAAATGCGTCACAGGCTTTTGCCAACAATCCAGTCTTACTACTAGACAGAAAAGTTTGAATGTAGTTTGACTTTCTTAAGACACATCTATCTAACAGCATTACTGATTGACCACATCAAATAACAAATAACATGCCGGGAGTCAATTACCCACTTGACTGGCTATCAGCACGGCACTAATTATTAAAATTTGCTTCAGAGACAAATTAAACATTCTGGCATATCTGGAGCAGCAGACTCGTCTCGTTATTGCCTCCGCCAACAGAGTTGTTTTTGCCCCGTTCTGTCTGGATAACTCCAAAAGTTAGGAAAGGATTTGTGGAAAGTTTGGTCATGGTGCAAGGAAGAATGTATTATCTTTTCACACTGATTGGCCAAAGCATGGCATGGCAGTGGCTTCTCACTAAAAGACAGCCAACTTCTGAACACATACTGTAACACCATCAAACTTTGTGATTACCAGCTGGTCTCCCTCATGTCTCACCTGGAAAACACTGGCCTTCAAAAAAAAAATGTTTTACTTTTCAACTGAGCATGCAGACAATTAAAATAAGGGTGCAATGCATGCTTTTGCCCCCCTGTAGAACCGGGCCTGCCAGCTGGTCTCACTCATGTCTCACCTGGAAAACACTGGCCTTCAAAATGCAACAGCCTGATTACCAGCTGGTCTCTCTCATGTCTCACCTGGAAAACACTGGCCTTCAAAATGCAACAGCCTGATTACCAGCTGGTCTCTCTCATGTCTCACCTGGAAAACACTGGCCTTCAAAATGCAACAGCCTGATTACCAGCTGGTCTCTCTCATGTCTCACCTGGAAAAACACTGGCCTTCAAAATGTAACAGCCTGATTACCAGCTGGTCTCTCTCATGTCTCACCTGGAAAACACTGGCCTTCAAAATGCAACAGCTTGATTACCAACTGGTCTCACTCATGTCTCACCTGGAAAACACTGGCCTTCAAAATGCAACAGCTTGATTACCAGCTGGTCTCTCTCATGTCTCACCTGGAAAACACTGGCCTTCAAAATGCAACAGCTTGATTACCAACTGGTCTCACTCATGTCTCACCTGGAAAACACTGGCCTTCAAAATGCAACAGCTTGATTACCAGCTGGTCTCTCTCATGTCTCACCTGGAAAACACTGGCCTTCAAAATGCAACAGCTTGATTACCAGCTGGTCTCCCTCATGTCTCACCTGGAAAACACTGGCCTTCAAAATGCAACAGCTTGATTACCAACTGGTCTCACTCATGTCTCACCTGGAAAACACTGGCCTTCAAAATGCAACAGCCTGATTACCAGCTGGTCTCTCTCATGTCTCACCTGGAAAAACACTGGCCTTCAAAATGCAACAGCTTGATTACCAGCTGGTCTCTCTCATGTCTCACCTGGAAAACACTGGCCTTCAAAATGCAACAGCCTGATTACCAGCTGGTCTCTCTCATGTCTCACCTGGAAAACACTGGCCTTCAAAATGCAACAGCCTGATTACCAGCTGGTCTCTCTCATGTCTCACCTGGAAAACACTGGCCTTCAAAATGCAACAGCTTGATTACCAGCTGGTCTCTCTCATGTCTCACCTGGAAAACACTGGCCTTCAAAATGCAACAGCCTGATTACCAGCTGGTCTCTCTCATGTCTCACCTGGAAAAACACTGGCCTTCAAAATGTAACAGCCTGATTACCAGCTGGTCTCTCTCATGTCTCACCTGGAAAACACTGGCCTTCAAAATGCAACAGCTTGATTACCAACTGGTCTCACTCATGTCTCACCTGGAAAACACTGGCCTTCAAAATGCAACAGCTTGATTACCAGCTGGTCTCTCTCATGTCTCACCTGGAAAACACTGGCCTTCAAAATGCAACAGCTTGATTACCAACTGGTCTCACTCATGTCTCACCTGGAAAACACTGGCCTTCAAAATGCAACAGCTTGATTACCAGCTGGTCTCTCTCATGTCTCACCTGGAAAACACTGGCCTTCAAAATGCAACAGCTTGATTACCAGCTGGTCTCCCTCATGTCTCACCTGGAAAACACTGGCCTTCAAAATGCAACAGCTTGATTACCAACTGGTCTCACTCATGTCTCACCTGGAAAACACTGGCCTTCAAAATGCAACAGCCTGATTACCAGCTGGTCTCTCTCATGTCTCACCTGGAAAAACACTGGCCTTCAAAATGCAACAGCTTGATTACCAGCTGGTCTCTCTCATGTCTCACCTGGAAAACACTGGCCTTCAAAATGCAACAGCCTGATTACCAGCTGGTCTCTCTCATGTCTCACCTGGAAAACACTGGCCTTCAAAATGCAACAGCCTGATTACCAGCTGGTCTCTCTCATGTCTCACCTGGAAAACACTGGCCTTCAAAATGCAACAGCTTGATTACCAGCTGGTCTCTCTCATGTCTCACCTGGAAAACACTGGCCTTCAAAATGCAACAGCCTGATTACCAGCTGGTCTCTCTCATGTCTCACCTGGAAAACACTGGCCTTCAAAATGCAACAGCTTGATTACCAGCTGGTCTCTCTCATGTCTCACCTGGAAAACACTGGCCTTCAAAATGGAACAGCCTGATTACCAGCTGGTCTCTCTCATGTCTCACCTGGAAAACACTGGCCTTCAAAATGCAACAGCTTGATTACCAGCTGGTCTCTCTCATGTCTCACCTGGAAAACACTGGCCTTCAAAATGCAACAGCTTGATTACCAGCTGGTCTCTCTCATGTCTCACCTGGAAAACACTGGCCTTCAAAATGCAACAGCCTGATTACCAGCTGGTCTCTCTCATGTCTCACCTGGAAAACACTGGCCTTCAAAATGCAACAGCTTGATTACCAGCTGGTCTCTCTCATGTCTCACCTGGAAAACACTGGCCTTCAAAATGGAACAGCCTGATTACCAGCTGGTCTCTCTCATGTCTCACCTGGAAAAACACTGGCCTTCAAAATGTAACAGCCTGATTACCAGCTGGTCTCTCTCATGTCTCACCTGGAAAACACTGGCCTTCAAAATGCAACAGCTTGATTACCAGCTGGTCTCTCTCATGTCTCACCTGGAAAACACTGGCCTTCAAAATGCAACAGCCTGATTACCAGCTGGTCTCTCTCATGTCTCACCTGGAAAACACTGGCCTTCAAAATGGAACAGCTTGATTACCAGCTGGTCTCACTCATGTCTCACCTGGAAAAACACTTCAATCATGTGTCAGAGTATAAAGAGGCCTCAGGTGACTTATACAGCATTATTTATACAGTCACCTGAACATTTTATGCAGTAACACATTATTTGCTTTGATACCTTTTTGTATCTGTGCAGTGTGCACTGATTTATCATTACATCCCCAGAAAGACCAGTGGTTCTCAAACCTTTTCACTTCAAGGACCCCTAAACTGACACAAATACCACCGACCCCCATTTGATAAGAGTTTGTCCCAGGGTCCCCTATCTGATCAGATTTGTGCTTTTAGATGTTGTACATTATTACAGAGTGTGTGAAACACATGACCAACATAGCCCTACATTCTGTCATTTTTGTTCCCCACACTTTACCAAAACGAGAAAAAGGAAACTGCTTCCAAACGTGTAATTTTGCAAGAGAGTTGTGGAGTTCTGACAAAGTGGTTTTAAAACTCTTTTCAGTTTTGTGTTTTGTAGACTTTTGAGAGATTGAGCCACAGTTTCGGGAAATGTGTTTCAAAGATTGGGGGGGGGGGGGGGGGGGGGTTGGTGAATGTAAGAGGAGAATGAGGAAGTGAAGGCATTGACTAAAACTCAAAATTGTATTTTATATTACTGGAAAAAGTAGACCGGTATTGACTTTTATTTGTGTAGCTTGGCCTGATGTGCATCATGTGATGCATTGTTTGAGTATACTTCAATCCGGGCTGCTGGTAATAGCATGCTGAATCATCACTCGAGTACAGGATATGCACTACATACTGATGAGCGTATAGACGCGGTTCATATGCTACATACTGATGAGCATATAGACGCGGTGCATTTACACAAATAGGGTGCATACTAGGTCATACAGAGGGGGGGGGGAGAGAGAGACTGAAAGGGAGAGAGACTGTTTCAGTCTATAGAAAAAAGTTAAAAAGTGTGAGCAAGGGAAACTATAGGGCTGACAGAGGCAGAGCAGACACACGCAGAAATAATGCCATCCAGATGGACAGACAGACAGAGAGATGTTAATGGCTGCTTTCAGAGAAGGTAGGAGGACAGACTATTTGAGGACTAGTAGCTACAGTAATATAGAAAATAGGACCAGAGGTGGACAGACTATTTGAGGACTAGTAGCTACAGTAATATAGGAAATAGGACCAGAGGTGGACAGACTATTTGAGGACTAGAGTAGCTAATATCGGAAAGAGGACCAGAGGTGGACAGACTATTTGAGGACTAGTAGCTAATATAGGAAAGAGGACCAGAGGGAAGGTAGGAGGAGGATATGGAGGGGGACAGACTATGTGAGGAGTAGTAGCTAATATAGGAAAGAGGACCAGAGGGAAGGTAGGAGGAGGATATGGAGGGGGACAGACTATTTGAGGACTAGTAGCTAATATAGGAAAGAGGACCAGAGGTGGACAGACTATTTGAGGACTAGTAGCTAATATAGTGAAGAGGACCATTGGTGGACAGACTATTTGAGAACTAGTAGCTAATATAGGAAAGAGGACCAGAGGTGGACAGACTATTTGAGGACTAGTAGATAATATAGTAAAGAGGACCAGAGGTGGACAGACTATTTGAGGACTAGTAGCTAATATAGTAAAGAGGACCAGAGGTGGACGGACTATTTGAGGACTAGTAGCTAATATCGGAAAGAGGACCAGAGGGAAGGTAGGAGGAGGATATGGAGGGGGACAGACTATTTGAGGACTAGTAGCTAATATAGGAAAGAGGACCAGAGGGAAGGTAGGAGGAGGATATGGAGGGGGACAGACTATTTGAGGACTAGTAGCTAATATAGGAAAGAAGACCAGAGGGAAGGTAGGAGGGGGATATGGAGGGGGACAGACTATTTGAGGACTAGTAGCTAATATAGGAAAGAGGACCAGAGGGAAGGTAGGAGGAGGATATGGAGGGGGACAGACTATTTGAGGACTAGTAGCTAATATAGGAAAAAGGACCAGAGGTGGACAGACTATTTGAGGACTAGTAGCTAATATAGGAAAGAGGACCAGAGGTGGACAGACTATGTGAGGACTAGTAGCTAATATAGGAAAGAGGACCAGAGGTGGACAGACTATTTGAGGACTAGTAGCTAATATAGGAAAGAGGAGCAGAGGTGGACAGACTATGTGAGGACTAGTAGCTAATATAGGAAAGAGGAGCAGAGGTGGACAGACTATGTGAGGACTAGTAGCTAATATAGGAAAGAGGAGCAGAGGTGGACAGACTATTTGAGGACTAGTAGCTAATATAGGAAAGAGGACCAGAGGTGGACAGACTATTTGAGGACTAGTAGCTAATATAGGAAAGAGGACCAGAGGTGGACAGACTATTTGAGGACTAGTAGCTAATATAGGAAAGAGGACCAGAGGTGGACAGACTATTTGAGGACTAGTAGCTAATATAGGAAAGAGGAGCAGAGGTGGACAGACTATGTGAGGACTAGTAGCTAATATAGGAAAGAGGAGCAGAGGTGGACAGACTATGTGAGGACTAGTAGCTAATATAGGAAAGAGGACCAGAGGTGGACAGACTATGTGAGGACTAGTAGCTAATATAGGAAAGAGGAGCAGAGGTGGACAGACTATGTGAGGATTAGTAGCTACAGTAATATAGGAAATAGGACCAGAGGTGGACAGACTATTTGAGGACTAGAGTAGCTAATATAGGAAAGAGGACCAGAGGTGGACAGACTATGTGAGGACTAGTAGATAATATAGTAAAGAGGACCAGAGGTGGACAGACTATGTGAGGACTAGTAGATAATATAGTAAAGAGGACCAGAGGTGGACAGACTATGTGAGGACTAGTAGATAATATAGTAAAGAGGAGCAGAGGTGGACAGACTATGTGAGGACTAGTAGCTAATATAGTAAAGAGGACCAGAGGTGGACAGACTATGTGAGGACTAGTAGCTAATAGGAAAGAGGACCAGAGGGGAGAGAACTCTTGCTCCCTGCCTACACTGGTGAGGCTAAAAGAGCTCAAATGAGACCAAACAGATGCCTCCAGCAGTTATAAGTGATTATATAATCAGGAAACATGATAGGGTAAATGGTATAGATCAGGCGTGTCCAATACATCGATCGCGATCGACCGCAAAGGCCATGCTAGTAGATTGCGTGCCATTCACAAAAATCCATTCATAAAAATGTTTTTCCCCTCCATATTTTGTCCCTTCCCCAGTGCGTCTTGTCACTTGATTGACATAAAGTCTGCTGCTGTTGATAGTTGTGTTACATGAGGTTACCATGACAACTAAATGCCGCTTTGCATCCTGGGGCCGTAAACTGTGCGAAACGTATGCTGAAAAACCAGGCGGGAGTCATTCATTCACAACGATGCAATGAAAGAACATATAAAAATGAGTGCAAACAACAAGACTAAAAACAAGAGTGAAATAGTAGCAGCTATCAAAGCTGTCCAGCTTTGCAGAAGTACAGTTCCACGCCGATGTGACGTGATGACTGATGTGACGTGATGACTGATGTGACGTGATGACTGATGTGACGTGATGACTGATGTGACGTGATGACTGATGTGACGTGATGACTGGTGATTTGAAACAGCAACTACAGAAGGACATAGCAGACTGTGAGTGTTTCTCACTCCAGCTAACGAATCCACAGACCTACAGTGCAGTACATGAACCCATTGATACCTGATACCAGCATTTGCGTGTATATCCCTCATTTGTGTGCGTATCCCTGTAAGACCGCAAACCGCGTTAACGCGGTCCGCGGTCTTAAAGGGATACACACACAAATGCTGCATCAGGTATCAATGGGTTAAGAGATACAGCACAATGTGCATTATGGTGTTGAAAGACAGCACAGCCAACAAGCAACTATTAACACTGTTACCAATGAAAGAACACACTCAGGATGAAAAAAAATGTTTTTTTTTTTTTTTTTTTTAATTCAGTACTCCGCTGGCTGCCTTGGTTCCAGTTTTTTCGAAATGTCTATGGAGAAAATGAATGGGGAATTCTCTTCCGGACCAGGAGACGTCACGGAAGGTCACGTGAATGTTGAGCTCTGTAGCCTGTAGTCGATCATATAGCACATAATCAATGCATGCTAAAGGAGTGATGACAATACAACATGCTTTGAGTTCCTTGCAGTGTTCCAAGCAGACCGGATGGCGGCTGATGATAGAACACTCATTACAACCATAAGAGACTTGAGACTTGACTTGAGCACTAGCTCAAAGACTTGAGACTTGACTTGGACTTGTGAGCATCTCTGTTGTGAGTAATAGTCATGTTTCACAGGTGCGCTTCAGAGAAAGGCTGTGATTATGCATATTATATGTATTTTTCTATACACACAGGTCACAATTAGAAAGGAGGCTAAACACTCAAATTAGAACAACCAACCCCATTAAGTCGGCTGACTCCCGATGCCAGTCTATGTCATCCTGATAACATTGCCGCTAGCTAATGGTGTAGGAAGGGCAGTTTCCCCACAGACAGCCACTGTCAAATCAATAGCTGACAAATGAATTTATATAGCTTCTAAAAATATTTGACAAGAACCTAGAATTGCCGTCCTGTCCTCAAGCTGTCCATCGCCCTAAATACTATAAATATTGTTTTAAAGGTCAGTGAAATCCCAAAACAATAGTGGCGTGTGGCTTTGATGATAAACGGACCATGTGTGACATCACACATTGCTTTTCTGAAGGGCCCTTTTGAAGCATGGAGACGGTGTTTACATTTTGGGGGGCCAGAGTAGACTCAGTTGTCTCAACACTTCGCTAACTATTTAACTGTATTTTATTATTGGTATTATTGAGTGTATTTTATTTTCCCTATGTCCCCCCCCCCTGCGTGGTGGGCACACCCAACGCATACCCACAAGGTCTGACAATGGTATTTTACCATACACTCTTACATACATTACACGCACCCACGCCATCCACGCACCAGTACATATTCCGCACAGTCATTATTATTAAGGACCGCAATGGAAACAAGCTACAGTATCAGCTTCTTTGCGTTCATCCTTTTGTCAATGGTGGGCTGTTGTGTATATAATGTTGGTATTGTATATATGATCATTTTCAATAAAATCTTCGATCAATCAATCAAAACTCAACTAGAGACCGTCTCCCAGCTTTTACTGCTAACTGGATTTTTAAAAGTCCTTATTCCACTTCAGTGTTCAGATTTGGTTCAGTTTTGAGGCGGCGTTACATTTGAGCCACACATGGTTCTCCATGTGAACCAGACTTATGGTAAGAGATGACCTGTTTGATCTTGATCAATTTCCCTTCTGTGGGATGATGGAATGAGATGCATGCTGGGAAAAGCCGCATTGCGCACAATGTGTGCATTAGTCATTCTGCTCTGTGATATGTTGGAGAGAGCCGTGCCTTGAGTGAATCAGCTCTAACCAGTCTTGTGAGATTGGGAGGTCTGTTTTTTTTCCCAGATATGTGGAGGAATTGTGAATTCATCTGGGACGGTCGTGTTTGTTCTGAGAATATGCCATGTGTACGTGTTTTGACTTTTCCCAATCTGTTTACTAAGAGGAGAATAAAGGACTGTTTTTGTTTTTCTATGGACACTTTATGTTTGGAAACTTTCCTCTAGACTAGAGGATACTCACCAAACAGCTGACAGCTGACTGCCACCAGGATACTCAGCAAACAGTTGACAGCTGCCTGCCACCAGGATACTCACCAAACAGTTGACAGCTGCCTGCCAACAGGATAATCACTAAACAGTTGACTGCTGCCTGCCACCAGGATAATCACTAAACAGTTGACAGCTGCCTGCCACCAGGATACTCACTAAACAGCTGACAGCTGCCTGCCACCAGGATACTCAGCAAACAGTTGACAGCTGCCTGCCACCAGGATACTCACCAAACAACTGACAGCTGCCTGCCACCAGGATACTCACTAAACAGCTGCCTGCCACCAGGATACTCACCAAACAGCTGACAGCTGACTGCCACCAGGATACTCACTAAACAGCTGACAGCTGACTGCCACCAGGATCACTAAACAGCTGACAGCTGACTGCCACCAGGATAATCACTAAACAGCTGACAGCTGACTGCCACCAGGATACTCACTAAACAGCTGACAGCTGCCTGCCACCAGGATACTCACCAAACAGCTGCCTTCCACCAGGATACTCACTAAACAGCTGACAGCTGCCTGCCACCAGGATACTCACCAAACAGCTGACAGCTGCCTGTCACCAGGATCACTAAACAGTGGCTTTCAAAACCAAAGTAAATTGGGGAATAGGGAAAGGTGCAGGATTGTGCTCAATATTTTCTTCACAGGCCGACCAGAATAACAAACAGCCTTTTGTCATTCCAGACAGCAAACAATGTAAATATAAACCAGAGAACAGAGTTTGATGGCTCTCGGTATGGCTGCAATTATATTGGTGGAAAGACTTCGCAAGTTCAAAGGAGACTTGAACGAATAAAATGAATGCAATTGAATCATCTTTTCAGTATCATTTTGTATTAGTGGAGGAGTGAGAGGAACGCAGAGAGGAGTGATAGGAAGGCAGAGAGGAGTGAGAGGAAGGCAGAGAGGAGTGAGAGGAAGGCAGAGAGGAGTCAGAGGAACGCAGAGAGGAGTGAGAGGAAGGCAGAGAGGAGTGAGAGGAACGCAGAGAGGAGTGAGAGGAACGCAGAGAGGAGTGAGAGGAACGCAGAGAGGAGTGAGAGGAACGCAGAGAGGAGTGAGAGGAACGCAGAGAGGAGTCAGAGGAACGCAGAGAGGAGTGAGAGGAACGCAGAGAGGAGTCAGAGGAACGCAGAGAGGAGTGAGAGGAACGCAGAAAGGAGTGAGAGGAACGCAGAGAGGAGTGAGAGGAACGCAGAGAGGAGTGAGAGGAACGCAGAGAGGAGTCAGAGGAACGCAGAGAGGAGTGAGAGGAACGCAGAGAGGAGTCAGAGGAAGGCAGAGAGGAGTGAGAGGAACGCAGAGAGGAGTGAGAGGAACGCAGAGAGGAGTCAGAGGAACACAGAGAGGGATCACAGTTTTGCAGCGTTGGAGAGAAATCTCTCCTGCTGCAATACACTCTCTTACTAACTAACTAAATATATGTACAGATCCTTTCCAAAAAATTAGAATATCATGGGAATACCATGGATGACCGTGGGCTTCAGCGGATTGTCAAGCAAAGACGATTCAAAAATTTGGCGGAGATTCAGAGGGAGTGGACTGAGGCTGAAGTCAGTCATAACTGAGAAGTAATTGCTGATTTTCTTCACACTATTTCTAATTTTTTGAAATACTGGAGGTTTTCTGGAGCTGTAGGCCAAAATTATGAAAAATGAAACAAAGGCTAGAAATATTTCACTTTGTGTGTAATGAATCTATAATCTATGAAAGTTTCACTTTTTGAAAGGAATTACTAAATTATTAAAAAACTAACTTTTCCATGATATTCAAATTTTTTGGAAGGGATCTGTATATATATATATATATATATACTCCTAGTCTCTGTGCTAAACAACATCTCTCCATCACCTCTCTCCCTCCCATGTCTCTCTCTCCCTCTCATTCTCATCCTTTCTCTCTCATTCTGTCTCATTCACTTTCTGTTACTTTCTGTCTGTCTCTTTCCAAGTCTCTCTCTACATCTGACACACTCTCTCTCTCAGACAGTATCCCCTGCTGCCTAATCTGGGAGGAATACAGAAGAAGGTATTCACTATTTTTTCCATTGCATCCCAATTGAAAGAAGGGAACAGAAGTACTTTGAGTCATTACCACACACATGCGCACGTACGTGCGTGCACACACACACACACACACACACACACACACACACACACACACACACACGCATGGGCACACGCACACACTCATGCGCACGGGTCCGACCTGCAAAATCTGTACCAGGCTTTTCACACCATAGGCAGAACTGAAGCTTGAGGCAGGCTCAAGCTGAACTGACGCTTAACCGGTCACACCAGGAGCAGTCTCTTTTACCCAGCGCCTTGCTAGGCGCGCCTTGAACCCGCCCACAACTCCCATTGAATTCATGCCTGGCTTCACACGTCACACCTGGAAAATAGGACTGAATCCTGAACGATCGCTTCAGCGCGGCTTCAGCGTAGCGTGGCGTGCGGCTGGTGTGAACGCTCTCACCTGTTAACAAGGACGGCGACATGAAACTGCTTGGCTTCAGCGTGGCTTCAGCATAGCTTTGGCGTATGGTGTGAACAGCCAACTAAGGTGGAGTGATTCAAGAGAGGAGCAGAGGCATGTGTGAGAGAAACTGTGAAGGTATACGCAATCACCACTACGCTACCATGTAACAATATATCAACTGCCACAGATGCTCACCAAAGCAATCATAGAAAACGTCAGGTCGCAGCCAAAGGTGAGGTCACGATCATACAGCGTCAAATGCAGCATAAGTACAAAAAGACAACTTTCACTAGTGACTAGGTTGCTATGTGAATTATGTCAGTTACATCATTTGTCTATGATCCCTCTGCTTGGGAAAACATGCAATTTGGGACAACGTTGCATTATTAACATCAAGCTGCATGACCGAAATGTGCTGTTTTGCACATTATCAAATAAAATCCACCAAGGGTAGAACCAATGCCCCCCCCCCCCCCCCCCCCCCCTAACAACCGACTGAGCGACAGACAGCAGGTGTGGAGATGGAGCCATCAGAAAGGGACATTTTGTGTCTTATGTCATTGTGTTCTAATGGGAACACACTGAACTCAGACACACTTGCCATCATCACAACAGGTATGACTGAAGGTGCTGTAATGTGGTAAGATATGCTTTAAATCATGTATTTATCACTATGAAGTTTTAACATTATATATATATATATCCATATTTAAATGCCAGTCCTAGTTTGAATGACCGTTTATAGGAGAGAGACAGGAAAGCCTGGAGAGAGACTCAGAGAAAAGACAGACACAAGGTGACAGACTGGATTTGGAAATGCAACAAACCAAAAGCTTCTGATCAACTTTCTCTCTATCTCTCCCAGAATGATCTGCTGGATCCTCTGCAAACTGGTTTCAAGGCTTCTCACTCTACTGAGACAGCTCTCCTTGCAGTCACTGAGGCCCAACACACTGCTAAGGCCTCATCCCTCTCCTCTGTCCTTGTCCTCCTTGACTTGTCTGCTGCTTTGGATACAGTTAACCACCAAATCCTTCTCTCCGTTCTGTCTGACCTAGGTATCTCAGGATCTGCACACTCTTGGTTTGCTTCCTAGCTCTCTAACCGCTCATACCAGGTCTGGAGAGGATCCCTATCCAGATCCTGCCCTCTTAGCACCAGTGTCCCCCAGGGCTCAGTCCTGGGCCCCTTCCTATTCCTTCTCTATATCAGATCTCTTGGCCATGTGATCTCATCGCATGGCTTCTTTTATCACTGCTATGCTGATGACACACAGCTTTACCTTTCCTTCCCCCCCCCTCAGACAACCAAATTGAGGCACGCATCGCTGCATGCGACACAAGCGACACAACTCCTGGTCCAGGCACTTGTCATCTGCTGCCTGGACTACTGCAACGTTCTGCCTCTGACATCCGGCCGCTACAGCTCATTCAGAAACGTTGCAGCCCATCTGGTGTTCAACCAACCTAAATTATCTCATGTCACTCCCCTCTTCCGGCACCTTCACTGGCTTCCCATCTCGGCATGCATCAAATTCAACACACTGATACTGGCCTACACAGTCCACCTGACAGCTCCTCCAGACAACGGGCAGCTCTCATTGAGAATGAATTGAACTGAATGGAGATGGACAGACACCACGGCTCAGTCTGGCTGCCTAAACAGCAAACGATTTACAGGAGATAACAAAATGGTTTGAATGGATTTTCTTTTAGTGAAAATGTAGCTATCAAGTTACACACCATCCTTTGTGTGTGAATTGCTGCTCTGCTTTGATGGTTCTGATGTGAAAAGATAAGTGATACTCTATGTGGTTAAGTGGCAACGCTGATGGTTCTGATGGTTCTGATGTGAAAAGATAAGTGATACTCTATGTGGTTAAGATAAGTGATACTGTATGTGGTTAAGATAAGTGATACTCTATGTGGCAACGCTGATAGCTCCATCAAGTCGCTGGGCTGAGAAGAAGATGCAGGACACACAGACAGCTCGGTGTTCGCACATGCTCTTGGCTTACTCCATTTCTCTAGCCCGTAAAACTAACCCTTACTCTATCCCTATGTGACATACCTAACCTTAACCTACTGTATATCCGATACTTAACCTAATCCTTACTTTCAAATAAACTTAATCTTCGTAATCTTATTTTTACCCCTAACCCATATATTAAAAAATACCCATTTGTAGCTGTCAGCACTGTTTATATCTGTTTATACCATTTACTGTATCTGTTATTATCTTAATCTTTTTGTCATATTTTATAATCTTTTTAGATTATTTATTTTATTTTATCTATATCTCGTATATTTGTTCTTATCACTGAGTGCGTTTACATGCAGACAATAAACGGATAACTGTGAATAATCAGTTTATGGCAATAATCTGATTTCTGCGTTTACATGCACTTTAATAATCCGACAATAGGAGAAACCCGGGTTTACATGATTCAGTCAATTAGTCGGATTTCTCTCCAGAAAGGCGGCATTAATTCCGGAATAAAACAACAGAATATAGCTGCTGCAAAATGCAAAATCACATTTTCCTAATTTATTTGTCCAGCGCAGAGGATGGTTTAGGTGAAAATTAGGTTGTGTATCTCGTCTGCTTTACTAAAATTGGAATAGGCGTCGCTTTGGAAGTGCATCTGTCAATAATATTTCCAACTTTACCGAGCACACAGCACAGAGGCAGGCAGGTGAGGTGACTTATTAAGCACGTCAAATGTTCATGACCCACAACGTGTGTTGAATTGAAATACTGTAGCCTACCTGTCCGAAAACGGACAGAATTTGTCACGGATATTAACGTTATGTGTGTTGTGTTTTGAACGACTGAGTCTGTTGTCTGTAGGCTACGTCATTCGATTTGCAATCCGAGACAAATATTCGTCCTCTCCTGTAGAATATCCACATTTCGGCTCTGTGCGGGGAGAGAGAGAGCAGAGCGCCCCGCTCCGCTCAGTTAGGGGCTCCGTGCTCACCGTCATCTCGCCAAGCCGGCTGTGGTGCGCTGTGGCCGGGGGAGAGACTGGCATGCCGGAGAACCGGGAGGAGAGCCGAGGGGCCAGTGAGTGCAGCGCGTCTCTCCCTGCCTCTCACGCGCTCCATGTGCTTCTCTCTCCTGCAAGTCGTACATGCGCAGATATATAAACCCGAAAGAAACCCGGTTATGCCGGATACATGCAGAGAGAAGACCGATTATTGCCGGGAAACCTAGGTGTGTTTATCGGTTTATTCATAACCCGTTTATGACCATAAACGGATAAAGCTTATCAGTTTATGCTGTTTACATGACCACTTGAATAATCAGGTAACTCAGAAATCCGCTAATAAACAGTTTATTGGTGTGCATGTAAACGCACTCAATGTTACATTAGCACCAATCGCACCAAGACAATTTCCTAGTATGTGAAAACATACCTTGGTGAATCAAATAATTCTGATTCTGATTCTGTTACTTACAAGGGCTGAAAAATACTTCTGTGTGTGACTACATTTCTAGGATTTCTATGGATGTGAATATTTAGACCCAACAAGACAGTAAACGTTTGGAGTTTCGCACGCATGGCACACGCAGGGCATATGCACATACGCACACACGCACACACACACACACACACACACACACACACACGCACACGCACACGCACACACACACACACACACACACACAAACAGAGTTTACGGTACATCTAAAGCAAAGATAAGTCAGACACAGTCTGGTATATAATGTTGTGATGACTGGAGGTTTTCCAGGTCAGTTGATCGTTTTTACAACCCAGTTGAGATGAAACCACGGCCACTTTCGCATGGGGTCCGTAAAGCCTCCGATTTCAAACTGGGGAAAGAAACAAAAACATGCCGGCTCATTTGGAAACCTTATCTTATATTATGAAAAAGTGTTTCTGAAAACATTTGAGGCGAGAATTCAGCCATGAATCTGTCTTCATTTTACATCAACGCTTAAAGGAACACTCTGCCCATTTTCAACCAGCTTTGTATCATTAGAACATCAGTAGTGTATCAGAAAACTGTAAACGGTTTTGAAGTCTGTCATTTAATTTGACAGTTATTGAGTGTTAAAGTGTGGACCAGTGACATCACTGGTCCACACTAACTCAAATTAATAACTCATTAACTCAAATCAACTCTCAATAACTGTCAAACTAGATGAATGACTTCAAAACCGTTTACAGTTTGAGAGTTGAGTTGAGTTAATGAGTTATTAATTTGAGTTAGTGTGGACCAGTGATGTCACTGGTCCACACTTTAACACTCAATAACTGTCAAATTAAATGACAGACTTCAAAACCGTTTACAGTTTTCTGATATACTACTGATGTTCTAATGATACAAAGCTGGTTGAAAATGGTCAGAGTGTTCCTTTAAGTTTAAAAGTTTGCATACGAGTTTCGAGACGTGAGAGTTTCCAGAGGCCATCCATCCCTCCTTCCATCCATCCATGAGTCCACTATATGGTGGGTGTTCAAGCTGATGATGCGTGCAAATTGTGAAGCAGTAGAGAAGAGTGATATTGCGTTATGCAGGGAAGGGAGGTTTCAGATGGGGTGAATTCAATATGACTAGTGGATTAAATGGGACATGAAGAACATTATGATGAAATAGTTTCACATAGTTTGGCATTACTGGAGGAGGTGCCAGGAAAAGAACCTCCCCTCCCTCAACGACTGTGTACCTTCGGTAAGGCATCACTCCCGGCTGCTGCATTGAAGTAGCCGATGGCTAAAATCTAACAGGAAAAATAAAAATAAATATAAAAAGATTTTTTGTAAACGTTTGACTGTACTGTATATCAGTAAAACGTTTGACTGCTATCTTTCCCTGGTGCTATAGCGTGAGTTGCGTTGGTCGTATGGTGATAAGTTTGGTGCCATTGGAAAGATGAGTATCTAGTTTCATTGCAGTGACACGAGTGAAAATGATCCCAGCGCCTGTGAAACATGTCTGGCCCTTGTATTTGCAAGGCTTAGCTATATTTTTACAACAGGTAATCAGACATTGTTTGGACAAAATAAATTTGGTTTATGGATTCTGAAAGCCTAACAGCACAATACTCATCAATCAAATCAAATTCTACTTTTCTTGGCGACTTTTCCTCGCTATACGCCATTTTCATCCTGGTACCAGGAGCGCCAGGTAGAAGTGCTTTTCACACCCCTAGAATAAAACGTTGGCCTTTACATGTCGGAAATACATATCAACATATCAACGTAAATTTTCAGAATTCTCAGATTAAAGTCAGAAATGGGAGAAAAAAGGTGACCATTCAGATTTTAATGTCAGAATTCGGAGAAAAAAGTCAGAATTCTAAGATTAAAGTCAGAATTCTGAGAGAAAAAAGTCAGCATAGTGTTACATCTGACATCACTGATGATGTCACTGATGATATTACTTTTGTACCGGAATTTGAATGTCCGGGGTCCCTAGATTTTTGTGATGTCAAAGTGGGGTCACAAGCAAAAAAAAGGTTGGAACCCCCTGGGTTATGGTGTGGCTTGAAACACGACGTGCGTCGCTCGTGAGGCAAACTTGCACGCTCTCGCTTGCAAGACGGGGATGATACAGGGCCGCCAATCTCACCCCTTCACCCTTGTCGTTAGCCATGTATAACATCAATATTCACCCAGAAACATCAGCGACATATTTTGGTCAGAAATATATTTTATTTTAAATCATATTTTACATTATCCGTGGATTCCAGAGACGGGCTGGTCAGGTAGAAGTGGCCAACAGTAGAGGACTGGTAGCTCCGAGGTGCAGGTGTAAGTGTGTCTTTGCTGAAAAGCAGCATGTGTGCGCCCGTCAACTTTCCCCGGATAAAAAAAGGTTAGAAAAAGGAATGTCCTTCAAGCGTAGTTTTTCATTTTCAGGTTGATTTATTTCACACTGACGTGAGGCACAGGCACGCACACACACACACACACACACACACACACACACACACACACACACACACACACACACACACACACACACACACACACACACACACACACACACACACACACACACACACACACACACACACACAGTACAGCGCTTTCCACTCTCAAGCCCTTCATTAGAGGTGGCCCCTCTTCACACCAGCCTTTGGTTTGGTTCAAAGGTCAAGCCACCAAAAGCTTACACTTTTAACTCTCCTCGGTTAGATTTGCCCTTTCACACATGTGTGTCATTACATAAAGTGGGCCCCCAAAACACATTCCTGGCCACATGTTAGATGGATTAGATTTAGAGTTACGCAAGTGGACGTTTTTTTTTCTAGGCAAGAAAGACACAAAAGCATTTTAAAATGTTGGTTGGATTGCACTTGGAAACCAGTGCCATATGTTTATGGCTCCGCATTTAGCTTTTAATATTCAGTTGTGTTGCTAGGAGGAGTGTCGGGCGGAACCAAAATAAAAACAACAAACAAGAACAACAAAGTGGACTGGGAGGTTTCTGTGATTTAGTGTGAGAGCGCTAGAGACAGAAAGACAGAGAGAGAGAGAGAGGGAGAAGGAGAGACTTTGAGGGCCAAAAAGCACGAACCTCTGCAAAATAAAATGGATGCCTGCAATATCTATGCATTTGTGAGTCAACTTTATGCTGATGTGGGGATGCATTTGCATTGCTACTGTACATCTCAGAGTCATTCAGTCTTGATGTGCTGTTGGGCACTGCAGATCACTGTCTTTCTGTGTAGAGATCATCTCCAGCATGTCACATGTATGAACAAGATTTTACCCTCAAAATAGAAGCAATACATATACATGTATGTACTGTATATGTATGTATGTATATATAAAGCACGAACAAATCGCCTGAGGGACAGTTTCTTCCCGCAGGCCACGAGACTCCTTAACACACAGAAATAAACAATCATGTAGTAGTAGCTGCTACCATTATATATGATAATTATGCCTATGTTATTTGCACCTGTGCAAACAGAATGTTTAATTATGTTTTAAGGTGTCTGTGCTAGAAAAGAAAAGGAAAGGTTTACCGCTATTGCTTGTTGTTTCTCTTGTTTTACTGCATCTATATGCCCTGTTATTTTGCACTGTTATACTGTTATTTGCACTATGTTGTAACGGGAGTCTACAGCACAAGAATTTCACACGTGATACTTGTACTACGGAGTGACAATAAAAATCTTGAATCTTGAATATATATATATTAGATACCAGTCAAAATATTGGACACATCTGATTGATATTCTGTTTTTCATTCTCTTAAAGATTTATGCTTAACTCATTTCCCCCCAGGGTTTCGGACCATTTTCCCCTGATCTTCCGGGAGCCAGAGAATATCTTCTCCTATGACTACGTCCACACCGGATATCTCAAAATAAAAGAAGAGAGCCTCTACTTTCATAGAAGAAAAAAAGTTTGTTTCTTCTGTTCTTCAGTTATCGACACTTGAATGTAGGCCGTTTTCACAGAAAACGCCCGTCTGTCCCCAGAAAGCCACGAAAAATGCCTTTTTGTGCAGCCGAGCGAGGGAGAGATTCACCTCACAATCAGAGAGTGGACGTGCTCTCCCACACTGTCGTCTTGCCCGGCGTGCAGCGGCTTCTGGAGCTCGATCTGTGGAGGTCATGGAGGCATATCTGACGCCTGAAATTTACATGAGGGTTCACAAAGCGGATTAATAATCTACCTGACAGGAGAAGTGATTTGTGTGCGTTTACCAGCGTCTGGTGAAAAAAATCCTTCAGCTTTGAGTGGCTGTCGTGAGTCCGTGTGACAGCGGGGGGGGAAGCTTGTTGCTCCGCTTTGAGGCACCAGGCTGAAAGTGTTTTATGGAGCTTCCTCCTAAAGGGAGATGGTTGCTTTTCTCAGTTTGCTCGTTATGTGGGACAATAACCCTGGCTTCTGGACAACTTGAGGAGTGAAGTAGCACTTCATAAAAGGTGGCCAAGAGCGCCATCTATCGCATGGCGGTGAAAACACGGATTGACGTAATATCACGTCAATGGCGGGGAATGAGATAAAGAGCATGGTGCAGATCATTGTTGTTGTTGTTATTATTATCTTCTGAATTAACATTTTTGGGCTCACAATTACTACAAGAATACCCCCCCAGTCTGTATAATATATATATATATATATATATAAACTAAATTCAGTCACTTACGGTAATGACGTTGTTTTGGAGGAAGTCAGGCGGAAGTTTCTCCTCCTGTCAGACAGTTTTATATTTTATTTATACATGCTGTAACCGACATGTTTCAAGTATGCATACCGCATTGCTTAATGGTACGGATTCCTGTAGGCAACGTGCTGGAGATGCTGTCTAACCGAGAGCGGTGGGCAACTTACGCTAACGTAGCGTAATGTTACACTTGTGCCTTGTAAAAGGGAATTTCTCTCAGCGGAACAGCGATCATAAATGCAGTATGGATTATACCCATTACACTGGACATGTATTTGAAACTTGGCGTCTACCTACCGGTATTTGGTAAGTCTGCTTGTTTTGTCTAGGGCTGCAGTGCTGTTTGTTTGGTTGGCGTTAGCTTGGTAGCTACGTTAGCGTGCCTTCTATGTTGCTTTGCTGGGAGTATCTGGCAAGCGAGACTAATAACGTTGCTATGACTTCTTTCCAATGAAACACAAACAACTGAATGTGTGAGCGGTAGGCTAATGTTACTTGTTTAAAATATGGTATGGCTGTTTGTTTGGCAGAGGGAGAAGAGGAGAGCAATGAAGTGATACCGTAAGGTAGTTGGATGATGATGATGATGATGAAGATGAAGGCTATCAGTTGTTTTCGTTCATTCCAGTCCGTTGTACAATAGGCATGTTCAAAACTGCCTGTACCTACCCTCTTGTGTGTACTTACTAAGTACTATCTCACTGGTTTAAACTGCCTGTACCTACCCTCTTGTGTGTACTTACTAAGTACTATCTCACTGGTTTAAACTGCCTGTACCTACCCTCTTGTGTGTACTAAGTACTATCTCACTGGTTTAAACTGCCTGTACCTACCCTCTTGTGTGTACTAAGTACTATCTCACTGGTTTAAACTGCCTGTACCTACCCTCTTGTGTGTACTTACTAAGTACTATCTCACTGGTTTAAACTGCCTGTACCTACCCTCGTGTGTGTACTAAGTACTATCTCACTGGTTTAAACTGCCTGTACCTACCCTCTTGTGTGTACTAAGTACTATCTCACTGGTTTAAACTGCCTGTACCTACCCTCTTGTGTGCAGAATTACGGTAATCTAAAATATAAGATTTGATTAACACTTGTTTTTGTCACTGCATAATTCCATTTGTTATTTCATAGTTTTGATCTTGTCACTCTTATTCTAAAGTGTGTGTGTGTGTGTGTGTGGGGGGGGGGGGTAGTCTAGATAGGAACATGAACAACTGTCTACAAGCTACACGTGGCATCGAGACAGAAAACCTGGAGGTGCTATACAGTACAGTCTACTGACAGTGATGGAAGAGGGACTTATTTTGTGGAAATGGGTTCTGACCGTTGGTGGATTCTGAATTGCTGAGGATGCTGTTTGAAGGCTGAGAGTCCAAAAGTCTCTGTACAAACTGCTGAATGGCGTTTCAAGCTAGCATGGTTAGCTGCCAGTACTTTGTTGATGTTCAGATTGATGTTGAGTTTGACAATTATATTATGAATATTATTATATATATTATTCCCTGCCTTAATTAACATGAGCTGTACCCCAGAGACAAGTTCTAGAGCAACGGAAGGAACAAGAAAGGGATTTTTGTTTTACACTTTACAACATTACACTGATCAGCAGTGGTGGTATAAACAAGCGACTTTATGTTTTGGTCAATAACTCCTTAACAATTCAAGCCTAGAATCAATAAGGCCTAGAACAGAGATGTCAGATACGGCCCAATCTGGGAACCCAGAGTCTATTTTGATTTGAAAAATGTTTTGGGTAGCTGTACAGAGATAGAGTAGTGAAAAGCTCTCTGTGCCAAGTCGTATAGGCTACAGGTGAGGATGCCTCCTCTGTCCAGCAGCCTACGAGTCAACACGGAGGGCCCGCAAAAACTGAGGAACTGGGGGGGAACTTGAAACATGCTGCAAGTCGTGATGCGGACGTAGCTGCAGCGAAGCCGCTATAGAGAGCCAATATGCTTTGCTCAGTATGGGCCTTATAAGGTGTTATAACAACTAAAGCATATTAAGACCATAACTAATGCACAACTTCCTGACTTACTATCAGTAAGCAGTAATACACTGACAAACGCTATATGGACACAGCCTAAGACAGTGGTTCTCAAATGGGGGTCCGTGGCACTTTGCCAGGGGGTCCGCGAAAAGTTTTCAGGTAAAAAACAAAACAAAAAAACAAACGTTTTTTTTTTTTTTTTAATGCTACAGGTTACTTATTCCTTCTCAAACTTCCTACATGGTGCTAGTCTATGAAAATATCGTGGCTGTCATTGATTGTGTTGCATAGTGGTTTTCTGTACTGTTGACAAATTGTGATATTGTAAGTCGCTTTGGACAAAACAAAAGCGTCTGCTAAATGACGTAATGTAAATGTAATGTAATAAAAAAAAAATTTTTTTTTTTTTTGCAAAATCTTCATAGTTCAACGAAAATAGTAAGTATGCTTTAAATCTAAAATGGTTCATGGATTACATTCTAATAACAAACCTATCAAATTAAAAGTCAAGCACGTTACCGTGGAAACAATTAAGCTTAGCCCAAAATCACAAATCAGAATGAGGGGGTCCCCGGGTATATTTTCTATCTTGTAAGGGGTCCTTGGCTGAAAAACATTTGAGAACCTCTGGCCTAAGAAGTCAAAACAGGGCCAGAAAAAAATACTTTTATTGCCAATACAGCTATAATAATGACATATCCTTCTGCGATGAAAGCAGGAGTGATTAAACCTTTCCACTGGCACTGTTGCTAATCAGAGTGGCACAAAAAATGTTTTTGCTGTTAGCGATGAAGACAGTGTTGGTCAAAGGCAGAATGAGAGTGGCCGGGCCCAGGGGAAGATTTGATGGGTGTTTGTGCACTAGGCTACTAAAAAAAGAGATTTGATGGGTGTTTGTGCACTAGGCTACTAAAAAAAGAGATTTGATGGGTGTTTGTGCACTAGGCTACTAAAAAAAGAGATTTGATGGGTGTTTGTGCACTAGGCTACTAAAAAAAAGCCGATAGGAGGTTAACGAGGCACTCCGTTCCAGCAGCAGGAACCCATGATCTGGCAATCTGGAAGTCTAGTTTTCAAATAAAAAGAGACTCTGGGACAGCCCTGCCTTTTCCCCTGCCCCTCCTGCCATCGTCACTTCGTTTTCCGCGTCCGTTTTGGCTATTCGCTAATAACGTTAACGCATAAACACACTGCATAGAAGACGTCAACTCGTCTCACAACAACAGTGGAACATTACTGGAGGTGTAGTTGTAGCGCCAGTAGTAGCGCCAAAGTCGCGGCGCAAGTTGCTATTCAGACGGTAAACAGTGGAGCACGGACGCGGAGAAGGAAGTGACGGTGGCAGGAGAGGCGCGCTGTACAGGAAGCCGGGAGAAAAGGCAGGGCTGTTCCCAGAGTCTATTTTCCAAATAAAAATAGACTCTGGGTTCCCAGATTGCTTCTTTGGTGACTCGGACTTGGACTAAAACACTGGGGACTCGCGACTCAACTTGGACTTGAGATATAAACCGAATTGCCCTGCCCTGCCAATTGATTGAAATTGTGGAGACATCACAAGCTGGTTTATTGTTTATTTCTGTTGTCATTTTCAGCCCTAATTGTAATGTTAAAGATATACCATAGTTACGGTGGTCCGACCTATCTGACGTTTTTGATTATTTTATGTACTGTGTTGATAAACCAAGTCTACGCAATGTAACATCACATCACCAGTTGGCCTAACTGCTAGTTTTGGGTGAACTCCAGCTAATGGTTTTTTTATTCTGTGGCCCAACAGGTAAATTAGGTCTCCAAACTAACGTTAGTGAAATTCTTGTTAATTAATGAGATATGAAAGCATCAAACCTGCATTTTAGACTGAAGCATTTTCTCTTTATCTCAGTTGTTCCCTGCCCAGTTTGCTCCGTTCATTGTATGTATATGATGCAGGCGTTGTGTAGGCGGATTATTGTAAACAAACATTGTGATTGGGTCTATACTAGACTACAAACATTGTGATTGGGTCTATACTAGACTACAAACATTGTGATTGGGTCTATACTAGACTACAAACATTGTGATTGGGTCTATACTAGACTACAACGCTGCAGCAAACAAAATGCACCAGCAAGCTTTTTAGAGTTGTGAAGACGGAGTTTTGCAACGTTGGAGAGAAATCTCTCCTGCAGCATTACACTCCCACAATCTCTCTTAATAACTCCCTATATATATATTACCTACTCCTACTCTCTGTGCTAAACATCTCTCCACCCCCCTCTCTCTCTCCTCATTCTGATCTATTGTCCCTCTCTCATCCAGTCTCATCCACTTTCTCTGTTAGTTTCTCCTTTTCTCTTGCTCCTTCCAAGTCTCTGTCTATTATCCAGTCGCCAAAATAAAATGTCAGCATTGTTTCTGGAATACTGGAATGTAGAATATGAAGATCTCTGAACCAAACTATGTCTCATATGTTTCTCGATGCGTGCATATTAACGTTATGCACATCATCGAGTCTGACGACGTTGAAGTAGCTACGTCACTACGGCACCTAAGGGTGAAGAGGTGGGATTTTTAGATTTGATTTTTTTACTAGGAATTCATAAGCACAAAAACTCAAAAAAGGAGTATCATGACACAATGCAATCACAGAGGACAGCACTTAAAAGCATGACTTAAAACAGTTATTTACAAAGTGGTCCTTGATGGAAACAATACAAAAACAAGGTACCTACGTCCATATTGTACATATCCCTGCTTTTCAGACATCTGGCTCTGGAGATTGGGTTGCTACTGTATCTCACTGACAATTTCTCTCTCTCAATTCAATTCAAAGGGGCTTTATTGGCATGAGAAACATACATATACATTGCCAAAGCAAGTGTCAAATGAAAACAAAATAAAAAATGTGGGTACAGTTAAAGATATAGGAGAATATAAGAAGTGTGTAACGTTGCAGTCAAATATAATATACATAAGGGTAGCTAAAGTTAGCTTAAGAGTGTGCTTACAATTAAAGATATACTAAGGAAGTATGTAAACAGCTATGTAACATTGCGATCAGATAATATACATAAGCGTAGTTAACTCTCTCTGCTAATTGGTGGGTCTCTTCCTACTGTACAGCGTTTAATCATGTCTTGTTTGTTTATTTCTCTCACTGCATCCCCGTGTCCTCAGACACACACACACACACACCTACACACACACACACACCTACACACACACACACCTACACACACACACACCTACACACACACACACACCCAGTGTCCTCAGCGTCGAGACGAAACCTGCATTCATAAGCAAACACAACATTCTATCGGCCGGAACCTGCATTCAAAACCAAACAACATTATATCGCGCGGGTGCCAGGAGGGAGAGAGAGGGAGAGAGAGAGGGAGGGAGGGAGAGAAGGACATTCATCCCAATGTTCCTCTGTAGCCAAAACTCTCATTTACTGTATAAACGCTGGGCTGCCAAGAACTCACGTCCAAATCAAACAGCCCAGCGCCGCAGACGCTAAAAACGCTTCCACGGGTCGACTCTTTGGCCCGACGCATATTTCTTCTAAAATGAACACAGATGGGGGGGGATTTTGTTTTGTGCCCGGGCTCTGACTTATCTCATCGTAAATACGCCTTGAATGGGGGAAAGGGCTTTTGCGCTTGACAGAGACACGGGGCGACAATGAAAATGTTCTTGCGGTCGGTCTCCTCGTCATAAAGATGATTCGAGAAGGAGTGGAAGCAGAAGAGACATGCAGTATGTGTTTGTCAAAAGTGAAAGATGAAAACGGTGTGTGTGTGTGTGTGTGTGTGTGAGAGATTGAGAGAGAGTCGTGCACACAGAATTGTCCTCCTCGTCTGGGAGGGGGGGGGGGGGGGGGGGAGTGAATCCGAGGCTAAGGAACACATTTCATATGCATCTCATCACCTAGAAATCTTGCCAAAACCCGGGAAAATCGCAGAACAAAATATTATAATTGTCACAGAATGGCCTGTCTGCCGTGCAGCACGCGTTTGAAACGTATTATCGCGTCACAATCATGTTTTCCAGACTATTGCAGCATAGGCCCGATGTGAATGTCACCCGTGAAAGGCAAGTCGTGCTGCAAAGTATGATAAATGACCGTTCAATGACAACGGGGACAAAGTTGTTTGTAAAGGTTTCCTTGCTGTGTTGTCTGACTCCAGCAGCTGCCAGAATAAAATGCTGGCATTGTACATTTTGTATCCATGGAAATGTATATGAACTAGGGCTGTCAGCGTTAACGCGTTAATCGCGATGCGATTAAGGGCCGACCATAACGTGTTTTTTTTTTAAATCGCGTTAATCGCATGCCGCTATTTTGTCCCTTCGTCGCACCCGTACTTGTAGTCAAGCAGCTGTTTCCTGTCTCCTGCAGGCATGGAAAAAGAAAGACAGCAATACGCTTCTAAATGGCTCGTTTTACTTTAAGAAACTCCCAAATGGCACAGTGGACAAGTCAACAGTAGTTTGCACCTTGTGTAAAACGGAATTAAAATATCACTGAAGTACATCGAGTTTAAGCATACCGGAGCAGCTAGCGGCCAGCTAGCAGCCAGTAGTGTTGTAACAGTAGTGTCGTAACATTGGTCACCTGTTTGCACAATTAAAAGGTGTAAATGAGGTTATGTTGATGAGTATTATCAGGCGAGGAACGAAATTAAATGTAGGTTTTGGACAAGAGAGAAACCGAAAACAAAAACATAGTCCTAAATTCAGCATGATCCTGTCCAGAGAATGATAAAGATGGTTTTTTAACTTGACACCTTAACTTACTTCCTGTTGCAGTGTTTACTAATACAACAGCTGACAGAAAATAAGATAGGTTTCGAATTAAGCAATAAACCCTCGTGGCTTAAACACCTCTTAGCTGTTGTACAATCACTGTAAACCATGGCGTCCTGGACTGCCGTTATTGCCCTACATTTGCTGGGTGAAGTTGCCGGTCCAGGTGTTGTCCTCCTCGCTGTCCTCGTGGGTGGTCCAGGTGTTGTCCTCCTCGCTGTCCTCGTGGGTGGTCCAGGTGTTGTCCTCCTCGCTGTCCTCGTGGGTGGTCCAGGTGTTGTCATCCTCGCTGTCCTCCTGGGTCCCGAGTCGGTCATTTTTGAAGTCCGGCTGCTTTTCCAGAATGCGCTTGTGAAGGGTTTCTCTCTTTGGTCCATCAGAGGAGGCTGATGTTGAGTTGGGGTAAGAGTTGCGTCGCTGGGTGGGGCCTCTGGATGCTGCCCCGGGGGGCGGGAACAGGAAGCCGCTGAGGAACCTCCATACAGCCAGCAGCGGGGATAGCATGGTGCCCAGCACGGCACAGAAGCCCTCTCCAATGGAATGAATGAGTGTAGTGGCAGGCCAGCCCGACTGAGGCAGAAGCATTATGGAGGCACTGGGAGCTAGGTCCAGCTCCAGTAGGGTCTTGTTCAGGTCCTCGCTGGTGAACTCCCGCCGAGGGAACATGGTGGCCAGGGAGAAGTTACCGTAGCAGTTCCCCACTTCCTGAGCAGCAGATTGCCAAGCGTCCTGCAGTGTGCTGTCTGAGGGGAACTGGGTGGTGAAGGACGAGCCGTTTGGTAGGCGGACCTTTATCCTCGCTGTGCCACTCCTCTCTTGTGAGAAGGACTGGTGCCTGGCCTGCAGTGGGGCCTGCACCTCTCCCTGCTTCTTGGCATAGCGCACTGCTCTGTCGGCTCGGTCCAAGGCGATCTGCTGTTTGACGCGCTCCCTGGCAGCCTTCTCCCTGCTAAACTCCACCAGGAGTTGCTCTGTCTTGTGGTCCTCCAGTTTCCTCTTGAAGTTCATCATTTCCTTCCCGAGCTTCCTCCGCTCCACCTCCTTCTCGATCACGCTCTCTTCCACGCCTTTCTTCCTCTGCTCTCGTCTCTCCTGCAGTTTCTTTGTCAAACCTTCCACCTTCCCATCCATGCGTTGGTCGGATGGAGAATTGTGAGAGGCTTCATCTGATGAGACACGCCTGTCTTCTCCAGACGGGCTGGCCTCCATCGTAACCTCTGCCTCTGGTGATATCACCCCCCCGCTGCAAATCTGCAAAGCATGCATCTGTTTGACCTTATCGATTATTTTCATGAGTTCCTCAGCAGACACGCTGCCGGCGATGACCTCAAGAGGAACCCCCTTCTCTCCAATGAAGAAGCTGGATGGTATGCACGCCACTGGGTAGATTTGGGAGAAGTGCACGCGTGTCTCGCTCTTGGCATCCACTTTGATTGCCACACAATTGTGTGCTGCTTCTGAGACTTTGTCGTCCTCCCAGCTGGACATCAGCTGTGAAGATTGTTCATCTTCTCCTGTAATGACCACCACAAAGATGCAGCTCTGTTGTTTAGCGGAGCTGATGGCAGCCGGAACTGAGCCCTCAAACCAAAGCATCTTTCTAGTGTGTTGTCTACCTAGCAACTAGTATATTCCAAGCAGTTTGTGAGAGACACTGATGAGTGATGTCACTCGAGCAATTGTGATGTCATGAGTGATGTCATCAGTGATGTCACTCGAGCATTTTGAGGGTTGTGAGTCACACACAGAGCCAGATGACATCATCAGTGATGTCACAATGATGTCACTATGCCTATGTATGACATCACTGATGACATCATCACTGATGACATCATCACCGATCAGTGACATCATCACTGAACTATAGCCTTGTGTGTGTGAGTGAATTTATGACATCACTGATGATGTCATCAGTGGGACAGACAGAGACACAGAGAAACAGCCCCAGCTCCCATTTATATACTGATGATGATGATGATGATAATGATAAATAATGCATAACCATGTATAATAGTATATTGTATTTTATTTTATTTCAAGTGCAAGTCAGAATGATTCAACTCAAACTCTAGTAGAAGGAGGGGTGGATGTTGGGATGTGTTGGTAGAAGGAGGGTGGATGTTGGGATGTGTTGGCTGACTGGCAGGCAGGTTCCTCTGACGTAAGCAGCTGGGGGCGGCCTTACGCGATCAACTTTTTTGCCTTGAAGAAGCGCCGCAAGTAGACGACCTGCCAGGTAGCCAGGCCAATGAGACAACACATGGAGAAGATGCTATAGCAAAGCACACGCATGTTGGTGGACTCATTAGTGTCCTGCATCTCCTCCTCTCTCTTCTTCATGTAAGCCAAGTCATTGACGATGGACTTGGCGAGGTCCTCCAGTCGCCTCAGCTCAACCTCAAGAGGCTTCAGCTTCTCCACCTTGGCAACCTCTTCATAGTTTCTGGCCTCCACACCGTGCTTCATGTCCAGCTTGACCAGCTGGTCAGGAGCACTCCAACTCCAAGTTCCGAAGGGTGACTTGCTCTCAAAGCACACCTCAAACGTGTCATCGTCCTCTGTGGTGAATGCAAACTTCCCTTTCCTTGCATCTTCCTTTGAGTAGAGCGTGTGGCTCGAGGCATCAGTGATCTTCAGATGAGTTGTGCTGCCTGCTGCCTGTGGGCTGATCTCAAACTCCCCCGTGACAAGAACATCTTTGTGGATCTCTTCCCTTAAACACTTTCTTGAATTGACGGGTAGAAAGAAAGCAATGGAAAAGACTGATTCAATGAGAAGCGGTAACAGCAGTAGTGCAGCGAATGGAGCCATGGCTACTCTCAACCAACCCCAGCCAGCATGCACACACTTATGATGCCATACCCACTAATGATGTCATCATAGACATCATAATGTCATAGACATTATGACATCCTCAGTGATGTCATCTTATTGTGATGCCATCAGTAATGTCATAAATCCTTCCCTGCTGAGGTTATAAATTGACTTATACAACAGGTAGTTCCGGCCGAGCAATTTGATTGGACAAGAGGGATCCTACGAGTGCCGTTATTTCATGATAATGCACTGGCGCTTCACTGTGTGTAGATCACTCCGCTTCACAGCTGCCCTAATCAACAAAACGCTTCACAGCTGTAGAGTAGACCGTAGTAAAGTAGACAGCCTGCAGTTAATTAGGCTGATTAGGCTACATTTTCAGCAAAGCAGAAAGCTGAGGGGACTATTTTTGTTGGCGGAGGAATAAATACAGAAATCATATATTTTCTCAGCTTTTTGTCATTTTTTTAATCAGCTTTGTTTAATAGAACTGTTGTATAAAAGCAATATCACACTCGAGGTCGTGCTGCTGTTGTCTAATATCGGCACTGCTGTGAGTGCCAATATTAGACAACAACCGCACTCCCTCTCATGTGATATTGCTTAATTGCGACTTGCTCAGAGCCCAGCCAATCAAGCTTGAAGCCTGCAACAACAAGGAGCAGCTCTCATGTGCAGTGGCACTGAGCCAGCCGCAGCTACAAACAATACAGAGCCAAAGTCATGCCCTCTTCCAGGCATAAGAACCAAGGGATTTCATCTGCCACCCTTTTAGCAGCTCTAAAAGGGGGTTTTCAGACCAGACTAGCACTGCCAACCCTCCAGGATAGGCCTGGGGCCAGTTGCACCAACTGGTCTTACACTGGTCTTAAGCTAAGTTGGTCGTAACTTTACTGCACCAAGACGGCTTAAGCCTTCTTTTCACTACGACCAGGCGTAACTCTTACGCCTGGTCAGGAGGAGGCGTAGTGCCTGCCTGTAACAGAGATCTCCGTGGGTCTATCAGCGGAGACCTTTTTGAGTCCTTACCGTCATCGTCACCGTCGTAACGTCGCCATCGAAGCATGATGTTAGATTATAACGAACTAGTTGTGTGGCTTAGCCTTCCCAAATGTTGCCGTTAGTTTTTTAGAATTTAATACATAGAATTGGGAACGTTACATTCAATTTCATTCAGACTGCTTGGCACTTATCGCCGCCGCCATTTTTCCCCCGGAGAGAGGGAGGGTGGGAGGAGGAAGGGTGTAGTGATGCACATACAGTAGTCGGCTGATAGAGCGTAGTGGCACAGTGACGCTCCAAGCAGATAACGTGACTGGGTTATAACGAGACTGGGTCATAACGTGGTTGGGTCATAACGTGACTGGGTCATAACGAGACTGGGTCATAACGTGGCTTTCAGCTAATTACATTAATTAATTCGCTAATTACTACATTTTACAGAGGGAATCATGTTCCCGCTGTAGCGCAGACAAAGAGTATTGAAGGCAAGATATGAAGCTCTTGTGCATTTTGGACACAGCACTGCAGCCATGATGTTGCAGTGGCATGTAGAGGAGTTGGTTCTTCTCAATGTATTTAGTTCTTTGGTGCAAATCAGATGATGTACAAACATAGGTTTTCATAGAACATCAACTCTCAACTCTCTGATTACCCCCTCAAGCCTTGCGCAAATTGAACACCTAATAGTCCTTGAGGCAAATTTGTAGAGTACGTTCAGGTGAACATGTGGAAAAAAGTTGCTTGAAAATTGAAGAAACAGCCTGGGAGTGAACGGGTGTGAAGTTATAGCATATTTTGTGTTAGGCCACGCCCACTTTTCAGATCTGTGGCGCCCCCTTTTGGTCAAATTGCGAAACAGCATGCCAGAATTGCCATTCCAGATGAAGCTGAGAAGTTTGCAACCGATGATGCACCTTTCATACATAGAATGCAGCTCAAAGTGCTGGGTTCTGGAGTGTATACTGCACTGTTTACAATTGTGCATTTATTTTCTATTCAAGATATATTTTGTAGACATTGTTACCTCCCGTCTACATTGCACTTCTATTGAATTGAAAATAAATCTAAAATTCAAGATCACAAAGTACATTTATTTGCATTCATTTGATTCCCAATCATGACACACTGGTAAGAATTATTAATATCGAATTAAAAATGCTTTGAAATGCAAAATAATGGCATTTTAAACATGCGATACAAAGATGTGATTAATCACGATTAACTATAGTTAATCGCGATTAAGAAAATTAATCGTTTGACAGCCCTAATATGAACATTTCTGAAGCAAAACATGTTCCATATATTTCTAGATAAGTGTCAACTGTTATGCTATTGTGTGAAGACGTCACATTCATGCATGGCAACACTGTGTGCCATCCAACTAGCTAGCAAACATGGCTAAATGGCTCAAACCTCCAGTTGCTGTCACTCCGCCTTCAGGTGTAGGGGAGCGTATACGCATGGATAGCGCAGCCACAGAGGTGCAAACAACAGGCATGAGTGAGGGCGTACTAGTGGCATGGCAAAACAGCTCAAGAGGTACATATGACAAAAAACCACTGGCCTAATCCTAACCAAGTTAGGACGGCATGGTGGCTCAGTGGTTAGCACTGTTGCCTCACAGCAAGAAGAAGGTCCCGGGTTCAAACCCCGGTCCATCCCAGGTTCTTTGTGTGTGGAGTTTGCATGTTCTCCCTGTGTTTGTGTGGGTTTCCTCCCACCATCATAGACATGTAAGTTAGGGTAAAATACTCGTGTCAGTGCCCCTGACCAAGTGTCTGTCTTTCTGACTCAGTATGGATTTATCTCCCACAGTAATGGCAAAAAGAACTGGAGTTGGTCCCCGGGCGCTGCACTGTGGCTGCCCACTGCTCCTAGTTCTAGGAAGGTTCCTAGTAGAGGATGGGTCAGATGCAGAGGATGAATTTCCCCACAGGGATAACTTAGCTTAATAACTTAACTTAAGTTGTTTTACTTGCTTAAACATAACGTTGTTTTGATTGTGTTTAACGTTGCAAAGGCAGAGAGGTTTTCAAATTAACCTGCGTTTTGTTTCAAATTTACATTGAGATTGTAAATACCCCTGGTTTGGAGACATTTAAAATGCTCGGCCTTAAAGGACTGCATACTAACCCCAGCCTTCTTCTACTGCTATAAAACGCCCGGCTCCTATATTCTCATATTTCTCTGTCAGCAGCAGTACTGTACCTCTCGTGACTAAGAGGTATGGACATTTTCCTCATTTTTGCCTCCTTTTGGTTCAAAGCGTCAGTTTTAAAGATTTAAAAAGGTCATTTTCCGTAGAAATTCTGGAGACACATTTGACTGAATGTCTGCAGCACTGCTGAGAGCAGTTCAGTTAAATGTATTTCCTTTCAGCCAAAAAACAGATCTGGCAAATAGCAGTTGGAACGATTCATTTCTGTTTTATTGTACTTGCCTCAACTTAAACATCAACAAATCTCTTCATGTCAAACACGTGGGAATGCTTGTGTCTAATGGTTGCTATTCATCCTTTCATGGTGAAGGAAGGTCATTTTCATATTATTCATATCCACATTTAATCTGCATTTCGGTGTTGGTGCACAAATCTTTATGAAAATACACTGGAGAAACAACAGGCTGCAGTGGCTGTTTAAATTTAAGTATAGTCGATAGCAGCAGGATAGATTGTGTTTATACCATACCATACCATATTTTAGAATAAAGACATCTGAATTATGAAATAACAGAATTATGAAACATGAATTATGCAGTGACCCAAAAAAGTGTTAAATCAAGCAATATTATATAATATTATATTTTAGAATCTCTAAGCTCAACTTGATCTATGTCACTCACAAACGTCAGCAGGGAAATCGTGAAAAAGCTGATTGGCCTGAACCCCAATCAATACTTTCAAGATTGTCTGGCTCACAATGCCAGAGCTTATTGCACAATAAATGTCATCGTTATTTCATCTGTGTTCACAATGGGTAGTCCCATGAGATAAAAATGTCTCATTTTCAGGAGGGATCTGCAGCAAAGTCAGCAACCCATAGCCAAGACACATTATTGGTTCAAAATTACACTCGTTGCAAAGAGTCATTAATACAAGTGGATTATTTTCATCCTGTCAGAACAGAATTGAGCTTTGAAATGATTATAGTAAAAAAAAAAAAAAAAAAAGTAAAAAAAAAAATCTGTTGGACCATGTACTGTACTTATCAATGAAAAAGATGAAAGAAATTAAAGAGGATCGACGGCCCGGAAACTAGTTTTAGTGCAAAAAGTGATTAAAAGAAAATGTATCGTCTCTTTCCAACACATGCTCTCCTCTATGGCTTTATGATTTAAGTTGATTTATATCAAATTCTCCCCAAACTCCCCCCAGTTGCACATGTAGACAGGTTTATTGCACAAAACAGTTACATATTGCCCCAATAGTGTGTTTACTCTGAGAAGAAAATTATAGTTTTGTTTTCAAAACTGTAATTTCCCAGATGCACGAGGCACAAGAAGTGATTGGGCAACCAGCTGAAAGAGAGACATCCATTTTGGCTTAAAAGATGCCTAAAGGCCTAAACATGGTCGTCCGTCAGAGCCTCGCCCCGCCCTCCCCGTGTGACGGCGGGTGGAGCGCCGTCCTACGGGGAGGGGCCGCCGTCGGCTGACGGGGGCTGCTCGAAAATGTGACTTCACGGCGACGATACGTGCGTGACGACAGCTGCAGGAGAGTTGTGATTGGCCGTTGCCTTGGCTCTTCGTCGTAAAGTCACCTTTCAAAGCATGATGTTAGATTATAACGAACTACCGGTAGTTGTGTGGCTTAGCCTTCCCAAATGTTGAGGGTCGTTTTTTAGAATTTAATACATAGAATTGGGAACGTTACATTCAATTTCATTCAGACTGCCTGGCACACAATCTCCGCCATTTTCACACGGAGCTTCCACAGGAGGGAGGGAGGGAGGGCGTAGTGGCGTCCGAGCATGTAGGGCTCGCTGGCGCCGCCAGACGGCGAGACGGCTCCAATTCGAGGCGGACGGACGACCATGTTTAGGCCTTAAGTCTCAATTTTATTTGACCACATTTGGAAAAAAAAAAAAAAAAAAAAAACGAGCTGCAGTACAAACAGGATAAATGCGGTGTGGAAGCAAGATGGATGCCTTCTCCCCCGACCCATCCTCCCATCTCTGTTCCCAACTTTTTCTCAGGGCCTGTCTCTTCATGTGTGGCACATTTATTGCAGCATTTATCAAAGTGAAAAAAGGTGGGAGACAGGACCTTGACAAAGCAGATTTGGCAAGGCATCCCTACAGACACCATTGGTCGTGTCTGCGTTTGGGAAGCCTTCCTCTGGTCGCTCGCGGTGCCTGTTCAGCGGGGAGAACTGGGAGGAATAGTGTGTGCTCCAATGTGCTACGTCCTGCCGTAGAAACGCCTCGCTGTCAGGTGAAAAGAAGAAGCTGGTGACTCCACATGTATCGGAGGAGGCATGTGAGAGTCTATACCCTCCCCATCTGTATAGGGGGTGGAGCAACGACCAGGACCACTAAGACAGAAGAAGAAGAAGAAGAAGAAGAAGAAGAAGAAGATTCTATGCCAAGATATAAAAACTTTACACTTTTTGGCCTATTTACCATTCCTGATAAACAAACCATTTTGTTTGTTGCGTTGGCATAAGGTTCCTCCAACTGGATTTCAGTGTTACACTGAAATTGGCAAAATCTGCTTTGTTCACAAATTCGTGTGCTAGAAGTGTGATTTTCAGACTGTTCCTCCATGCAGCGGCAGTGAATGGAGATCAGTCTTCTAGACCAGAGCAACAGATAGATATGAGAGAATCATCGAGCCAAGATCCTCCCAGCACGGCTCTGAACTTGAACCCTGATATTCTAAGGTCATTGGCCCACAAGGCGAAAGCATCAGCATGTCCCAGCGGGTCACATTATTTAAAGCATGTTATACACTCACTCGCCTCTGGGGCTACTCTGCAACCAAACCTCTCCATTCCATCTATGAACTAAGGTTACGTTCTAATTGGACAGAAAAACATGATTTCCTCTCTCTCTCCCTCTCTCCCTACACTTCTCCCATGGCAAATGCCTCTATACCTCCATCCATTCTTAATAATTCATTCATTCTTTTCTCCTACCCGTGTATGGCTGTTCAGGGTCATGGGGCGTCCCTGGTCTTACTATGTATGCAGGGGCGTATCTACGGGTGGGCCTGGGTAGGCACAGGCCCACCCACTTCTTGCCCTGGCCCAGCCCAATCTTTTTTTTTTTTAATTGGTTGTTTTCTAGAGGCAAACTTGCTGCTGCCTTGCTAGCTAATGGTTTTGTAGCTTAAAAACGCAGGGCACATCATCTCCAGAGTCTAATGCATGACAACTTCATGACATCTAGGAATCTTGCACGCCTTGCGCGCAAAATTTCGTCATGCAATTGCCCCACCAATTTTATCCAGGCCCACCCAATTTTATCCAGGCCCACCCATAATTGAATTTCTGCCTACGCCCCTGCGTGTATGGCTGTTCAGGGTCATGGGGCGTCACTGGTCTTACCAGTGTATGGCTGTTCAGGGTCATGGGGCGTCACTGGTCTTACCAGTGTATGGCTGTTCAGGGTCATGGGGCATCCCTGGTCTTACCCGTGTATGGCTGTTCAGGGTCATGGGGCGTCCCTGGTCTTACCCGTGTATGGCTGTTCTCGTAAAGCCATTTTGATCTATTCTAAAGGCTGCTTAAATGCTTGAAATGTGTTTCTTATACATATAAATGGCTATATGTGTTTCTTATACATATAAACTTATACATATAAATGGCCACCTAGCGACCTGGCTTGGCGACTTTGTCTCTATATTTAGCTACCTTTCAGACCCAGATTTCAGATGAATGTTTTGGGTGCACCTGTGTTTACCCCACATTTTAGACACAAAATGGCTGCTGTGAAAAACTTTGATTCGCGCGAAAACGGGCCTCCTCTCTTCCTCTCTCTGTTTCTCATCCTCATCCTTCACTCTCTCTTCCTGTGGAAGGCAGCCATGTTCCTTCCCTGGCCCAAAACAACAGCCATTCATTCTGCTAATGACAGATAAATGAAGCATGGAGATGAGGAGGCCATAGCGCAGTGCTTCACTCACACACACACACACACACACACACACACACACACACACACACACACACACACACACACACACACACACACACACACACACACAGCTGCTAATTGACATTGATTGACGACCATCTTCTCGAAAACTTTCATCTCACCCATGACCGGGTGTACACCAAGCTGTGTGTGTGTGTGTGTGTGTGTGTGTGTGTGTGTGTGTGAGAGAAGCACTGCGCTATGGCCTCCTCATCTCCATGCTTCATTTATCTGCTCGTGTCCGTTTGATCTAAGACTGCATTGGACATTGATGAGACATCCTAGAGTTTGAGTTGACAGTTACTTCATAAGAGGATTATCCGTCATCCAGGAAATACAGAATCCATCGCGTGTTTTGATTAAGGCCGGAGCGGATCAGAAACAGAGCCGTTGAGAAACACTGTGCGTTGTTGCAGCACAGCCTGGTCGCCAGAATGAAACGTCGGCACGTTCCTGCAATCCATACCATTACAATGTACATACAATGTCAATATTTCCAGTCCATCAACATATAGAGTGTCGAAATAGCGCGGTGGCCAGTAAGGGTGTTGTGGTCGGGACTTGACTTTCACACACCAGAGAGCCGTGCGTGTTCGCATCCCAGTGTGTTTAAAGTTATTTCAAACATCAGTGGCATTATTTAAGCCTAACCCAAACCATAAACCTTAACGAGATGTTTTACTAAACATAACCAAAGTTGTTGCATTTGGGTTTAACGTTGGAAAGGCAGTGAGGTTTTCAAATTGTTGTCACCTAAAATGACAATGTGTGGTTTGCAGTCTTTGTCTACTCTGTTTATTTGTGTGATTGAACATTACATTTCATTTCCTGTGTGATGTTTGCATCGGAAATCTAAAGCTGTAGCTTAAAAACGCAGGGCACATCATCTCCAGAGTCTAATGCATGACGACTTCATGACGTCCAGAAATTTTGCGCGCAAAGCGTGCAAAATTCCTAGATGTTATGGATTGTCTGTGCCCCACCAATTTTATCCAGGCCCACCCATAATTGAATTTCTGCCTACGCCACTGATCAGCAGCTACAAGTACTTTAGGAAATAATGGACTACAAGATACCAAAGAAGAGAAGAGATGAGAAGAAAACAGAAGACCATAGTATATCACAGAATAGAACACGATACAATACAACAAAATGTGATAGAGTAGAATAGATGTGAACTGAATAGACAAATACAATACAACAGTAACCATAGTAACCTGAGGAGGAATTCTCTCCCTTGGTGCAACGTACGTGCCTCCTAAGAAAACAGGATTAAGAAATAATAAGAATCTACTCTCCTCTCAAGCCTTTAAGGGCAATTATTTATATTTTAACAACCTTATTTGCATTTGGAGTTGTTACCGTAGCTCTCCAAATTATGTTCAACCCAGATGTTAAACATTTTATATTATTTAACATTCTCCTCTCACATAAATCAATTAAACATTTACTCTTTCCTTCTTTCTTTCTCATTACCATATATTACAATAATAGCGTATATTCCAGCGCCGAGTGTTTGGCAGATAATGGGGATTTCATTGTCTGTGTGCTCTGCTCTTACAGTAATTGGGCTAATGACTGTTTCACCAAAGCACAGATGAATAGGTCAACACTCCACTTTGACTTTAAAACTCTGCACGGCAATTTCAAACAGCTGCCTAGCAAAGTGTGAACTAATATTCCGTCTGTAGATTATCATTTTAATTAATCTTGCTTACTTGGTCGTGTAATTTAAACATTTGCTGGGTCTGGTGGAGGGAGAGAGGGGACGAGGAGAGGAGAGGAGAGAGGATGGTGGGATATGGGGTGTGACAGGAGGGGAGTGTCGGTGGGTGTGTGTGTGCGCGCGCGTGTGTTTGTTTGTTTGATGTGCATGTGTGTGCGCACGTGCGTGTGTGTGTGTATGCAAATGAGTATTACCCCCAGGTGAACACGGTAAAAAGGCTGTTTTGTCTTTCTCATATACTCTGAGTCGGAAATCTCCACTTCAGTAGCACTTAGGCCCACATAACCAAACTTTCCAGGTTTATCTAATATTCTCAAAGTCTTTACAGAGGGGTTTCTCCAGTTATTTATGTATTTATTTGCACATCATCATTATGAATAGTCTTGATCAGAGCGGTATGAATCACCATGCAGGTTCAAAATGTGCTAAGATTATATTCTCACCCTTAACAAACTGCAGCACAGTCTGCTTGTTAGAGGACTGAGGGGCAGTTTACAAGAGGATGGTTTCCTATAGTGACGGGGAATTATTGTATCGTTAGTGTGCCTCCTTAGACGGCGACGGCGAATTCGCGCTCAGGAAACGACACATTTTGAAACCACCCTCCAGAGTGGAATTCTTTGTTACGCTCCCCGCTGAGCGCTCCATGTAATCGCTTTGAGACGGCTCATTTCAGGAACTCTGACGTGCCTGCACACGCGACACACGCGATTACGCCATAGCCGTGCGCGAGTTGGCAACCATTTTCAAAATAAAACGTCAGTATGAATGAAGTTTGGCAACATTCAGAATTAAGCTGCACTGCGGCCAACTTCAGTTACATGTTCATAACGTTACTGCTGCGAGGAGCCGATGGCTGTTACCCGGTCGGCATTTAACGTTAGTTACAAAAGCACGTCGACAGTTTTCTCTCACTGCACTGTAGCCTAACTACAGTAGGGTTTGACAGATCGCGGTCAGCGCTCCCGGTCCTCGCTGCTCGTTAAAGATTTCCAATAGGCGTTATTCTGATAAACTGGTCACATATATGTTACGTTCTCACCCGACAAATATTAAAACTTTAAAACAGTTTGGTTTTGTTTTTTTTGCTTGGCAAGTCTAAATGACTGCGGTACGCGTACCTACTTCCGTGTTTAAAACCGGAAAGACGATTACGAAATGACGTCATGCAGAAGCGTCCTTGTATGGGCAAAGAATAAGGTGATCACACTGCCACCTAGCGACCTGGGCATGTACATTACGGTGTTTTAAAAATTCAACAGCGCTCATGTAAACAGGGAGAAGGTGTGAAGGAAAAGGTGTGAAGGAAACGCTATTGTGTCGTTTCTTCCAGAAACTGTCCTCGTGTAAAGGGCCCCTGAGACTCACATTTTCAGCCATCTTGGTGCTGTTATTTGGTGCCAGCAGAGTTCAGATGGCAGGTGAGAACAATCAGCAACACAACACAGAACACACCCAACGCTTCACAGTGTGGGCAAACCAATCCAAAGATGCTTGGGCTGCTTTAAAGGCTTTTTAAGAGGGCTTTCCAATCCACCACACCGATTCTGATGGAAATATTGCTGTGTACATTTTGAAAATCAAAAATCAAAAATCTGGTGTTCATTAGTCAAGCTCTCTAAAATGGAACGGATCCAGGATGTGAAGCTCTCATCATTCTGTTAACCCGACACTTAAATGAGCTCCTACGCTTCAAAAGT
Organism: Poromitra crassiceps; assembly: GCF_964638095.1. NCBI lineage: Eukaryota > Metazoa > Chordata > Actinopteri > Beryciformes > Melamphaidae > Poromitra > Poromitra crassiceps. The sequence goes on from NC_139629.1 coordinate 25,792,064, forward strand.
GTCCTAATTGGTCTTAATCTTGTACAATTAATCATTTTATATCGTATGGTGAATATTTCATTTTGTGACCAAACACTTACCAAACCTCACCAAAAAGCATGGTTAAAAGACCCACTGATCAGTATGCAGTGAGGGCTTTGGCTCAGGCGTGTGGATTGCAGGATGGGCTGTTACATGCTAGCCTGGGTAAACCCAGCCGCCACGTGACCTGCTCTCAGACCTGCTCTCAGTCACAACCTTGTGACTGAGAGCAGGGTAAGCCTGAGAGCAGGTCACTGGGGGCTGGGTTTACCCAGGCTACACCCAGCCACCCACACGGCACAGCTGCTGACAGCAGGGTTTCTGCTTAACTGGTCAGTATAGTGCATCAATCCCCTTTTCAAACACGTGAAAATGAAATGCTGTTAGTTGTTATAGGCACAGATAGTTGGCTACTTGTACCAGGCAGCTAAAGTTAGCATTGTAATGTTAGCCATCCCGCAATCATGTTGTTTACATGTCATGCTAGCTTGTGGTAGCATAGCATCCTATTTAACATTGGTGGTAAATGAGAGCTGTGTGAGTGTTATGCATTGTGTTATGGCAGTGAGCTGATCATTCTTACCACCACTCTATCACACAGGTTATACTGTAGGCCAGAGGTTCTCAGATGTTTTTCAGCCAAGGACCCCTTACAAGATAGAAAATATACCGGGGACCCCCTCATTCTGATTTGTGATTTTGGGCTAAGCTTAATTGTTTCCACTGTAACGTGCTTGACTTTTAAATGTATAGGTTTGTTAGATTAGGATGTAATCCATCTGAACCATTTTAGATTTAAAGCATACAATATTTTTGTGAAGTGAACTATGAAGCTTTTGCACACACAAAACGTTCTTATTTTATTTTTCCTGAAAACTTTTCGCGGACGCCCTTGCAAAGTGCCACGGACCCCTGGGGCGTCCCCGGACCCCCATTTGAGAACCACTGCTGTAGGCTAGTTAGCAAAACACGGAATTCCATTTGATGTCTCCAGCCAGGTCAAAATGCAGAGGAAAGATATAGAGGAGATTCTGGAGGGCGCTGTAGTGCTTAAAGGAAAAATCTCTTTAATATATAGAGCTCTGTTAGATCATCATAGTTCCTCATTGACTTCACTCAAGAATGTATGGCAAAGAGATCTGGACTGTGAATGTAGTGACGAACAGTGGGATATTGTGTGTCAGAATGTATTTACTTCTCTGTCCTGTAATAAGATAATTGAACAGAATTACAAATGTATGCACAGAATGTACCTTACTCCGGTCCGTTTAAGTAAGATGTATCCTAACTCTTCTCCCAAATGTAATCGTTGTGGGACATGTACAGGGTCAATTATCCATGTCTTCTGGGAATGTAGAAAACTGAAACATTTCTGGAAAGCAGTACATGATCTGACTGTTAAAGTCCTGGAAATCCCGTTAGAGAGTACACCTATAAGATATCTTTTTGGTGTGGATCTGGACAGGACACTAGACCCCATGTCTGTCAAACGGACTAGCATAATATCATATATAGCTAAGAAATGCATCTTGCTTAACTGGAACCATCAAAAACCTCCAACATTTAATTTGTTTAAAGAAGCTTTGAATGAAACATTGAGACTGGAACAATGTACCTATGCCTTGAAGAATAAGGGAGACGTCTTTTTGAGAACGTGGGAACCTCTAATGGACCTCTGAATATACTTTAATAATTTTGTTTTGACCATTGTCTATTGTTGTATACACTATTTGTGAGTCTGTTTGACCGTTGTTATTGTTTGTTTATATTTGCCCCTCTTGGATCTTGTTGTTTTGGTTTGTGTTGTCTTTGTATTGTATTGCAAAAAAGATGAAAATATACAAATAAATAATAATAATAAATATAATAAAATAATAAAAAAAAAATGCAGAGGAAAAGATCACCAATCAGCGTAAAGTCCTCCCAGCCCTGTCTTCAGTGAAGAGGACATAGAGGTTGATCTTTAAAAGAACAGAAAGTCCTCCCAGCCCTGTCTTCAGTGAAGAGGACATAGAGGTTGATCTTTAAAAAGAACTGAAAGTCCTCCCAGCCCTGTCTTCGGTGAAGAGGACATAGAGGTTGATCTTTAAAAAGAACAGAAAGTCCTCCCAGCCCTGTCTTCGGTGAAGAGGACATAGAGGTTGATCTTTAAAAAGAACAGAAAGTCCTCCCAGCCCTGTCTTCAGTGAAGAGGACATAGAGGTTGATGCAAGGAGTAAGTTTAGTGATAGGCTATTTTTCCAGACACTGTACCTGTACTGCTTCCTATGCATTGTGTTTGCTATTAACATGTTGGCATGCTCCTTTCATCTGTGGCTTTATTATCTACAGATTTGTTCCCTAAATGAATTAGCATTGTGGATAATAGTCTTGAATAACATTTGGGGTATGGTACGATTTAGCTATTTTTCAAGACAAGTGTAGAAGTGTGTGACTAAGTTAATAAGCATAACAGCACAAATAATTGACAAAGATCTCTAAATAAATATTGAGCATTTACTTTAATGAAAAAAGGAACAAATACTGATGGTTAAAACTGAAATGAGATCACAAGAGTCTAATCTTAATGTTCATTTAAAATGAGATATTCCTCTAAATCTGGCTTCAAACGCCCAAAATTCCGGCACCGTTCACAGGGCGGCACGAGAGTTTGCCCCCTCAGATTTTTGGCTTGCATGATGCCCCTGAGAGAAATGATTGGGGACGTACAGAATCCACGGTCCACAGTGTGGCCACGGCCTTCTTCTGTGGTGCTTTATGGCAGTTGGCATCCTTTATGTTGCATTACGGCCTCCTTCTAGATTTATCCATCCGCTGTTTCCCTACATTCTGTAAAACCCGATCGCCCCCTCTCATGGCAGCGGTCTTGTTCTTTTTCCATAGTGACATCGTCAGTGACGTCATAAATGTATCTCCACTCACACAGTGTGACATCACCAGTGATGTCATAAATCCTCCTTATTGTGACCTCATTAGTTATGTCATAAATCCTACCCTGCTGGTGGTATAAATAGGACCAGTAGACGGTGAGTACTCACCACGTCACGTCTCTCCACTCACAGAGTGTGACATCACCAGTGATGTCATAAATCGTCCTTATTGTGACCTCATTAGTTATGTCATAAATTCTACCCTGCTGGTGGTATAAATAGGACCAGTAGACGGTGAGTACTCACCACGTCACACGACCGAAGAGCCAACCTCCAGATTTGTGAGAGCACACCAGAGTCAACCTTCAGAGATTTGAGTAGCCGTTTCCACTGCACCCTCACCTGAACATTGAGATGAAAATAGTGTGCAGACCCGAACCCTGAGGTGACTGTTGCCACACCTAAGAATCCAGACACATTCACTCAAATAGACAACTTTCCCTTGTGTGCCGTCTGCTGTTGTGGTGTTCAGTTGGGGAGATGGAAAGAACATTTGTGCCCTCTGTGGCCCCCTCGGACGTGCTGATCGCACACCCTCTGACCCACAGCCAGCCCTCAGCTCAACAGAGCATGTTCCCTCATGGACGCCCTCTGACCCACAGCCAGCCCTCAGCTCAACACAGCAGGTCCCCTCATGGACTCCCTCTGACCCACAGCCAGCCCTCAGCTCAACACAGCAGGTCCCCTCATGGACACCCTCTGACCCACAGCCAGCCCTCAGCTCAACACAGCAGGTCCCCTCATGGACACCCTCTGACCCACAGCCAGCCCTCAGCTCAACACAGCAGGTCCCCTCATGGACTCCCTCTGACCCACAGCCAGCCCTCAGCTCAACACAGCAGGTCCCCTCATGGACACCCTCTGACCCACAGCCAGCCCTCAGCTCAACACAGCAGGTCCCCTCATGGACACCCTCTGACCCACAGCCAGCCCTCAGCTCAACACAGCAGGTCCCCTCATGGACACCCTCTGACCCACAGCCAGCCCTCAGCTCAACACAGCAGGTCCCCTCATGGACACCCTCTGACCCACAGCCAGCCCTCAGCTCAACACAGCAGGTCCCCTCATGGACTCCCTCTGACCCACAGCCAGCCCTCAGCTCAACACAGCAGGTCCCATCATGGACACCCTCTGACCCACAGCCAGCCCTCAGCTCAACACAGCAGGTCCCCTCATGGACTCCCTCTGCCCCACAGCCACCCCTTAGCTCAACAGAGCATGTTCCCTCAAGGACGCCCTCTGACCCACAGCCAGCCCTCAGCTCAACACAGCAGGTCCCCTCATGGACGCCCTCTGACCCACAGCCAGCCCTCAGCTCAACACAGCCTGTTCCCTCATGGACTCCCTCCCACCGGCGTGGACCTAGAGACAGAAGTGTTGCAACAGTTTCTGCACGACCCCGCCTGGCTCCCCATACACGACACAGACGCTGCCTTCCACAAGTTTCTCAAGGTGATTCAGAGAGAGGTTTGTGTTGACTCTCTGTTCAGCTGCACTCGATCTCCACTCCACTCCAGCTTGTCTTTTATCAGAGATCAAACCACAGGAATGGTGCTGGACTTCACAGAGGTGTTATTGGAGCACACAGCAAAGAATTCCCTGTCTTTACAACGGCAACCGGGGCTGCCTTCAGAGGGCCGCACCAACTACCCCTTCCTGCCTGGAGGGATGGAGGAACTTACTCTGGACAAAATCAAGAAGAAGTCAGAGCTGGAGGACATAGACTTTGAGAACGGTTTACTCCGAGTCCCTCCTGGACTTCAAGCTGGGATGGACTTCAGTGACAAAGATGCCAAAACAGTGAAAGCAGACATCAACTATATGTCCCTTCTGTCCATGTTTGATAACATTGATTTGCAACCTGAGGCAGAAGAGAAGGAGAAAGGCAGAAGAAGTGGAGAAGCTCCCAAACTGCCCAGAACAAACAGCCTGGAATACCTGGGCATCAAGGATGCTGTGCTGCCGTCCTCTACATCAGAGAAAGGAAAACAAGTGAAATCCAAACCAGCAGAAGATCCTGAGAACAAGAAATGGGCCATCCCAGTCACCTCACCCTGCGCTGACTTCTATGAACGCATCCCCAACCCGGCTTTCAAGTGGCCGTTTGAGCTGGACGTCTTCCAGAAACAGGCTGTGTTGAGGCTGGAGGCTCATGAATCTGTGTTTGTAGCAGCACACACGTCAGCTGGCAAAACAGTGGTGGCAGAATATGCTATTGCTCTCTCACAGAAACACATGACCAGGACAATCTACACCGCCCCTATCAAGGCCCTATCCAATCAGAAGTTCAGAGACTTCAAGAATACCTTTGGGGATGTTGGACTGCTGACGGGCGACGTGCAGCTCAGTCCTGAATCTTCCTGTCTCATCATGACCACTGAGATTCTCAGGTCGATGCTTTACAATGGATCAGAGGTGATCAGAGACTTAGAGTGGGTGATCTTTGACGAGGTTCACTACATCAACGACGCTGAGAGAGGGGTTGTGTGGGAGGAGGTTTTGATTCTGCTTCCTGAACACGTCGGCATCATCCTGCTCAGCGCGACAGTGCCGAATGCTCTGGAGTTCAGCGAGTGGATTGGTCGTATTAAGAAGAGGCACATTTATGTGATCAGCACAGAGAAGAGACATGTGCCTTTGGAGCATTACCTGTACATTGGAAACAGCACCAAGGCACAGAAGATGTTCCTGGTGCTGGACGCTACGGGCAACTTCGTCCCAAAAGAGTATTATGTTGCCAAGAGGCAGCAAAGCAGCAAATCATTTGGCAGGAAGAACACTTCTCATTACACTTCAGTCAATCAGGACCTAGCCTTGTGGCCCCCTCTCCTGCACTACCTGTCCCAGCACCAGCAGACGCCGATGGTGGCGTTCACCTTCTCCCGGACGCGCTGCGACAATTATGCCCGTTCGCTTACTTCCATTGACCTGACCACCTCTGTGGAGAAGGTAGAGATCCACAGGTTCTTCCAGAACAGCCTGCGTCACCTCAGGGGAGGAGACCGAGAGTTGCCCCAGATCCTGCTGATGAGAGACCTGCTGAAGAGAGGAATAGCCATCCACCACAGCGGGATTCTGCCCATAGTCAAGGAAGTCATTGAGATGCTTTTCTCACAAGGGCTTGTCAAAGTGCTGTTTGCCACTGAGACGTTTGCTATGGGAGTGAACATGCCTGCTAGAACTGTGGTGTTCGACAGCATCAGGAAACACGACGGGACCGGCATCAGAAACCTACTGCCTGGTGAGTATATTCAGATGGCAGGTAGAGCAGGCAGGAGAGGTTTGGATGCCATAGGCACAGTCATCATTCTCTGCAAGGCTGGGGTCCACAGCATGGGAGACCTGCATGAAATAATGCTGGGTAAACCTACTGTCCTCCAGTCCCAGTTCAGACTGACCTACACTATGATTCTCAACCTGCTGCGGGTGGAGGCCCTCTGCATCACCGACATGATGAGGCGGAGCTTCTCTGAAAACCACAGACACACCCAGACCCAGACCCACGAGAAGAGGATCAGGCAGCTGAAGCAGATGGTGTCATCTCTGCCTCCACTAGACATGGAGGGCCAAATGTCCGACCTGGTGCCTTACTACCAGACCGTGATCGAGCTACGCGTCACTGCTGAGGCTCTGCAACGTGCTACTCTGGGGTCTGTCAATGGGCTGAAAGCTCTGTCTGTTGGTCGAGTTGTACTAGTTAATAACAAACAGCATCTGAATGCCCTGGGAGTTATTCTTCAGGTCTCCAGTGACCCTGTGGAACGCACTTTGGCAGCTCTGATCATCTGTGAGAAGGGCAATGAGGAATGGGATGGGGACGGCCCCAATGCCTTCCCTCACCTCTACAACACGGCTCTCTTTATACCTGAAGGCCCATGCAGCCACACAGTGCAGAAGCTTAAGCTGCAGGACATCTCAGCCATCACGGTGAAAACCCTCAAGGTGAATCCTGAGAGGATTATGGACTACTACAACAAGAGTGAGCCTCCTGGCCAAGCCATCTCCATGGTGACCCAGGAGCTGCTGCGATTGGCCGAGGCCAACCCGGGCAGGATTGCAACCCTCGATGCAGTGAACGACCTCCAGCTGAAGAGCGCCGATGTGCTCAAAGCTTCCAGGAGGCTCTGCGAGCTGGAGCACCGCCTCAAGGAATTCAACTGCGTCCACTCGCCCACTTTCTCGGAGCAGTATGCGCAAATTCACGAGAGGATGAGTGTGCAGGAAGAGCTGGACAAGCTGCTGTTCCTGGTGTCCGACCAGTCTCTGTCTCTGCTTCCCGAGTACCACCAGAGGATCAAGGTCCTGCAGTCGCTGCAATACGTGGACAGGGACGGGGTGGTGCAGCTGAAAGGCCGGGTGGCATGTCAGATCAGCAACCACGAGCTGCTGCTGACCGAGCTGCTGTTCGAGAATACTCTGGGCCCACTGGCACCCGAGGAGATCGCCGCCCTGCTGTCCTGTGTGGTCTTCCAACAGAACACCCAGGTGGAGCCGCACCTCACCAAGACACTCCAGGGGGGTAAAGATCGGGTGCTGTCGGTCGCCCGGCGTATCGGCGAGCTGCAGAGGGAGTATGCAATAGCGCAGACAGCAGAGGACTTTGTAAGACAGTTCAAATTTGGCCTGACAGAGGTGGTGTACCGCTGGGCCAGAGGCATGCCATTTGCAGAGATCGCCAAGCTCACTGACGTCCAGGAGGGTACGATGGTGCGCTGCATCCAGCGTTTGGATGAGGTGCTGAAGGAGGTGCGCCAGGCCGCCCGCATCATCGGAAACTCCGACCTGGGGAGCAAGATGGAGAAGGCGTCCCAGGCCATCAGGCGGGACATCGTCTTCACCGCCTCCCTCTACACCCACTGAGGGAGGGGGAGGACAAGCAGGACGGGACTGCTGGTGAATGTGACAAGAGCAAGCCAAGTGCCTTTGTGTGAAGGCTGAGAGACTAATAACGGCGTGACTACTATCACAATTGCTTTATTTCACCAGGCAAGACCCATTGATACCTGATGCAGCATTTGTGTGTGTATCCCTTTAAGACCGCGAACCGCGTTAACGCGGTTCGCGGTCTTAAAGGGATACGCACACAAATGAGGGATATACACGCAAATGCTGCATCAGGTATCAATGGGTTAAGAACAAATTATTATTTACAATGGGGGCCTGGAAGCATCACTGGTGACATCACAATTGCTTGAGTGTGAACATAGAATATATGCCCTCCACATTTTTTTGATGATTTTTTATTAATTTAAAGAATGAAAAAGACAAAAAACATTTACAAAAAATAAAACCTATACAAACACAATGCAGATTCACTCACTCACAAATATAATCCCCCTCCCCGCAGGGCCCACCCACCCACAAAGATATTATCTCATAGTACCACATTATGATTGATCATCGCTGATACAGTATATCATATCACTATAGTATAGGGGTGGGGAGGGGAACTCGATACAGCATAGTATCGCGATATTTTGTGTGGCAATATACTGTATCGCACAGATGCTAAGTATTGCAATATTTCATTATATAAATGTGTCAGGTGCATGCAACATTTTGATAGGTTTGTATGATAGTGTTGGTCTGTCTGTGTACTTGACAATTTTGCTGCATTAAAAATGATTGAAGTGAGATGAACAGACTGCAAACTTTATCTTAGATAAAACAGGTGCTGACAAAATTTTCTTTTGGGGACATAATTTGCATTGGAAAAAAGGTAATGAATCGCAATATATCGGAATATCGCAATACTCAATATATTGCAATACTAGGATAGCGTAATATTATCGTATTGTGACTTAATAAGTATCGTGGGGCATCTGGTGATTCCCACCACTACTATGTATAGTAGTGACCTCTCCACCAGGCCGAGCTGTCTAGAACTGTATGACATCATCGGTGACCTGGCCACTTTCTTTCTTTCTTTTTTTGTGGGGACAGACATACGGACATTCGGTCCCTAGTGGCCACGCCGTAAAAATCATTTACTTATGATCATTATATCATCATTATGAACTGAATTGGGTAGAGGTCTTATTTTCAGAACTGTAAAATTAAGGAGGGGGGGGTTGCCGTGTTTAAGCACCATGATTTGCCTGAAGGTCCAAACACCTAGAGGTCATCTCATGAAGTGACACCTCTGAATTACTGCATGAGCTGAGTTTGGTGTGTGATGCCCAGGGCAGCGCGGTGGGGGAAACACAACACAGTTGTGGCAGTTGCTTGCCATCCACCATGGGTGGCTTGTCTATTAGCACGGTATTGCAATATTGTGGTTCTTGTGTTTGAATGTTTGGCCATTTAGCTCAGTGTTTCTCAAAGTGGGGTCAGGGGACCCCCAGGGGTCCTTGAGGTGATTCCAGGCAGTCCCCAGCAAAAAGAAAAAAGGGGGAGCTGGTGTGTGTTCCCGGGGAACTTGTAGTGTGGGGATGGCGGCTGTGTGCGGCTTAAATATCACACAGACAGGCTGCAGCAGGTGAACACTGGCATATACACAGCAGCCTAGCAAGCTTCACTCATAACAGAGCTATTTCATAGAAACAAACACAAATACGTACTCACATTGGGTTGAAAATAGGAAAGGTGTAGTGTAGTGTAGGTCTAATTTGTGTCAGTTTAGGGCTCCTTGACGTGAGAAAGTTTGAGAACGCCTGATTTAGCTGACAGCTGGCAATAAATCACTCAAGAACAGTATGACAATTGGATTGTTGATTGCAAGATTGTTAAGATTCAAATGAAGCAATATCACTGTGTGACATTGCGGCCTCGTGCCAAAGATAATCACAGCCGTAACGATATCCAGGAACAACAGTACGACCTCAAGTGTCATACTGCTTTTCTACAACAGTTGTCAAAAGTTATTCATCAAGTAAGTAATAGTATTTTTTTAAGTAATTTGAGACAACAGTACATGAAAATACAAGAAAAATAAAACCTGCAGTGATTTGTGTGTGTGTGTGTGTGTGTGTGTGCATGCGCGTGCGCACGCACATTTTCTATATTTAATTGTTCTCTAATTGTTGTTTTATATTATGTTGAGTTTCCCTGCCCCTGACCAGGTGCAGTGGAGAGTTTCAGTGGAACAAATACTAAACGCTTGCCATTTTTGGCATGAAAAAAATCTAAAAAACAACAACAATGTAGACAATTGAAAAACAAACAGAAATAATAACAATAACAATAATAATAATAATAATGTGTTCATGTGTGATTAAATTAACTCATTGAATGCCAATGACGACAGCTGTCGTCAATTCAAATACTGACGTAGAGTGCCAATGACGACGGTTGTCGTCAATTGCGTTTTTTGACGGTGGGACGTGGATCAATCCCTGATACATCTCTGGTACAACTATTGTAGCTATTGGAGGTCTATAACCTATTTTACAGAACCCTTAGGTGGCGACAGTGCTCTCCACATAACAGAAAGGCAAGGAAAAAACAAAGAAGAAGTCGTTATGGAAACGGAAATCGCATCGCATCCGTATGCATCGATATGCTGAAGCACGTTACTGCAGCTGTGCCTGCAGCAGCCAATCTGCTCCCACAATTGAGCCGCTCTGTGTCGGTTGCGACAGCACATCCGCACATCCACACCGTGGAGTTATTATTCTCAACTGGAAGCATCGTTGCCGGTGACAAACACACGCGGAACGCTGTAAAAAAGCTGCACCCTTCACTGTGCGCACAGCAAACTCAGCAGAGAGCCACCACAGACAGGAGGAGGAGTGTGCAGTTGAGGCGAGGCGGGGCGGGGCGGGGCGGGGCGGGGGGGGGGGGGGCACGCAGAGCAGCACGCAACACCCAGACAGACCCAGGCAGCAGGACAGGATTGACAAACGCAAGCCAGAATATCCGATGCCCACCAGCAGCAAATCAAGACCAGCAAGAAGCTGCAACCAGCAGCGCACGCAGGGGCCAGCGCTGCTGGTTGTAGCTAAAAATATTATTCTGCCAAACAAAATTCCCTGGCCTAAACTGTTTTATTGAAGGAAATTATTTTTGAGGTGTGACTACATTAGAAAAGATTAGCTTCAGAGTCAGTGTGTGCTTGAAATGTTTAATTTCACAAAAGGCCAATTATCTCAGCTTCTAGAAAAAAAATTGCTGTTTTTGGATGAATCAAGCTATCTTCTCCGGCTCATAACTAAAGAACGGAAAATGGGATCAATAAACTTTTTTTTGCAGATGATAGAATAGAGTCTCATCGTTCTTTGTGCGTGTTCAGTGTTTACATAGTAATATCACACAATATTCTGTGGGCCTCGAGAAATCACTGAAAACGCTCTGAAACTCTTGCACTGGGAGCGTCCGTTCTCCAAAAGTGGCTGGCACTCAATGAGTTAAACGCTAATGCTTACATTTGGCTCTGCTGTAATGCAATTAAAGATGCAAATTCCACATCTTTAAAATCACACACAAGACAAAAAGACACACACACACACACACACACACACACACACACACACACACACACACACACACACACACACACACACACACGTACCTGTCACATGGTCTTCCTCAGGATAGAGGAAGACGGAGGGGCGGATGTGATGATGCAGTTTGAGTTTCTCCATCGGTTTGAATCCCATCAGAAAGATTCCAGTATCGTCAAACTCAAACTTCTTGATGGCATCCACCTCTTCCCTCTCATCACGATCTGTCTCTTAGCATAAACCTACAGCAAACACAGGCATACACAGACACAAAACATTGTCTTGACAGAGTACCAGCAATATGAATATCACTAAGGAGCCTCTATGCTAGATAAGCCACTTCTTAACACATTCAGTGCCAGCGACGCCATATGGCGTCATTAGAAATTTACCGTAGAGTGCCAGCGACGCCAAATGGCGTCAATAACTCGATTTTTTTTTTTTGACGGGGGGGTGTCGATCTATGCCTCTTACATCGCCTCTTACAATATCAGAGGTATTGAATGTGTCTAACCTATTTTACAGAACCCTTAGGTGGCGACAGCGCTCTCCAGATGAGAGAACGTGGAGTGAAACACACAGAAGAAGTCATTGGGGGGAAGGAAATCGCATCGCATCCGTCCGTATGCAGCGGCTTCATTGAAGCAACGTTTAGCTGTGCCCCTGCAGCAGCCAATCTGCTATCACAATTGAGCACCTCGGTGTCCGCTGCAACAGCCTCCGTGTCCGCTGCAACACCCATTTGCATGATCAGCCGTGGATTTGTTATTATTCTCAACTTGAAGCATGGGAGCTGGTACACGCGGCTGTAAAAAAGCAGGATCTAGCGGACTTTTTCAGTGCTGAGCACAGGCAGAGAAAACAGCAGAGCAGAGAGACACTCCTCCCACAACGGGGGGGGGGGGGAGGAGGAGGGGGGGAGGTGGGCACGCAGAGCCAAGTACACAACACAGACCCAGACAGCAGGACAGGGTTGGCAAACGCAAGCCAGAATATCCGATGCCCACCAGCAGCAAAAGATCAGCAAGAAGCTGCAACCAGCAGCGCATGCAGGCGCCAGCGCTGCTGGTTTCAGCTAAAAATATTATTCTTCCAAACAAAATTCCCTTGCCTTCACTGTTTTATTGAAGGAAATTATTTTTGAGGTGTGACTACATCAGAAAATTAGCTTCAGAGTCAGTGATGTGCTTGAAATGTTTAATTTCACAAAAGGCTCATTATCTCAGCTCGTAGAAAAAAAGCTCTGTTTTTCGTTCAATCAAGCTATCTTCTCCGGCTCATAACTAAAGAACGGAAAATGGGATCAATAAACTTTTTTTTGCAGGTGATAGAAGAGAGTCTCATCGTTATTTGTGCGTGTTCAGTGTTTACATAGTAATTATTAAAGAAATTATATGACTGTTTTAAAATGCATTGCGGCCTATGTGGCACAGCAAGCAACCTTTTGCCCAAGGGCCGTGGCACTGAAAGTGTTAACATGCAGTGGAATCCGTATTATAACCTGCTCCTAGCCGGTTGGCCTGCATGTTAAACAACAATAAGCCGGCCTACGCGCACTCCCGCGAGTCCGTATCTTATTCACCTCGACCGCCGGTATAAGATCCGCTTCCACGCAATGTACATGATCTGACTGTTAAAGTCCTGGAAATCCCGTTAGAGAGTACACCTATAAGATATCTTTTTGGTGTGGATCTGGACAGGACACTAGACCCCATGTTATCCATTTATCCAGACCCCATGCTGGCGTAACAGGATGTGAGTTGCCAGATCTGCATGAACTGTATAAACAGCGGTGCCTCAGGAGGTCCCTGAAGATCATCAAAGACACAAACCATCCCCACAACAGCCTGTTCTCCCTGCTACCCTCAGGGAGAAGATACAGGGTCCCAAAAGCACGCACAAATCGCTTGAGGAACAGTTTCTTCCCGCAGGCCACGAGACTCCTTAACATACACAAATAGTGTAGTAGCTGTACTGTACCGCACTGTAGATGCTACCATTATGTATGTCTAATGTTTAATTGTATGTTTAATAAGGAAAATGCTATTTGCACCTGTACGTCAAATACGCCGAATTTAAAATGCCGAGTTTAATTGTATGTTTAATAAGGAATATGCTATTTGCACCTGTACGTCAGATACGCCGAATTTAAAATGCCGAGTTTAGTTGTATGTTTAATAAGGAATATGCTATTTGCACCTATATGTCAAATACGCCGAATTTAAAATGTTTAAGTACGTCCAAAGTATGCACAGGACATGTGCACCTAAGTGCAGTGAATATGCCACTGTCTCTGACTTGTCCTATCACCATACTGCCTTATTGCTTGTTGTGTCTATTGTTGTTTTTGCACTCATATGCCCTGTTACATTTGTACTATGTTGTAAACGGAGTCCACAGCACAAGAATTTCACACGTGATACTTGTACCATGGAGTGACAATAAAAATCTTGAATCTTGAATCTTGAATCTTGAATGTCTGTCAAACGGACTAGCATAATATCATATATAGCTAAGAAATGCATCTTGCTAAACTCATTCACCGCCAAAGACGTCTTTGACGTGTTATCAGAAATAGCCCTCCCCGCCAATGACGTGTTTGACGTGTTTTTGTTTTTATTAGTGCAGCGCGTAGTTCAAACACTTCCCCAGCCTGTGACATAGTATCAGGTCCCTGCCTCAAAGGCAAGCCGACAACACGCGATCAAACACATACCGCAGTTGTTGTTTTGAAATTAGCAGGAGGAAAAACAGAGAAACGCGCTTCCTTGTAGAGAGGAGAAACGCCATTGAAACGCCCCTCGGCGCGCTGCACTGCTCGCCTTGCTGCAGGGCGAACCTGGATTGTTCGCAGTAGTCAAACCCGTGACGAACATGATCGATCCGGTTCCAGCGCCTGGTCCCAAAGCCAAGCCCGACCCGTTCCTGTGTCGCAGCATTCGTCCCAGCCCGAATGAGAGGAGGAAAACGATGCGAGGCAGAGGAGGCTAGACGCTGATCTCAGACCAGATGGGTGTTCCCCTCCTATGCTAATTTGCGGGGCGATCAATCGTGTTCCCTTGGAAGGAGGTGCGATGGACAGAACTCTCTCTCTCTCTCTGTGTGTGTGTGTGTGTGTGTGTGTGTGTGTGTGTGTCTGTCTGTCTGTCTGTCTGTCTGTCTGTCTGTGTGTCTGTCTGCACACTCACTCACACTGAGTAAACTGTATTGTTGAATGTAAAGCACTTCATGTATATATATATATATATATATATATATATATATTTATTTATTTTTTGTCATTTGTGTCATAACGAATAATATTTACATGTCTGATGTCAATACAGTTCAAAATAAAAGAATTGAGAGCGAGTTCTGCCTGAGATTGTGTGCTGTACAAAAATGCCATTTTCTGCAATTTCTTTTCTCAGAGAGACCTTTTTGGTGAAAACAGGGTGTATATAAATGGCTATAAGTAGAGTACAGAACATGCTAAAAGCTCACTTTTTTTTTCCTGGTGAACCCAGAGACGTACATCTTCATTTTGAGGTATTGCAAATCACTCTGGTGCTAATAGATAATTTACTGTGGGTCTTGAAAGATGACCAACAATTATGAAAATCTTTGGCCTGTGCTAAATATTGGCAGTCCTAAACTGGCCATGAATGAGTTAACTGGAACCACCAAAAACCTCCAACATTTAATTCATTTAAAAAAGCTTTGAATGAAACATTGAGACTGGAACAGTGTACCTATGCCTTGAAGAATAAGGGGGACGTCTTTTTGAGAACGTGGGAACCTCTCATGGAGGGTTGATCTTTAAAAAGAACAGAAAGTCATCCCAGCCCTGTCTTCAGTGAAGAGGACATAGAGGTTGATGCAAGGAGTAAGTTTAGTGATAGGCTATTTTTCCAGACACTGTACCTGTACTGCTTCCTATGCATTGTGTTTGCTATTAACATGTTGGCATGCTCCTTTCATCTGTGGCTTTATTATCTACAGATTTGTTCCCTAAATGAATTAGCATTGTGGATAATAGTCTTGAATAACATTTGGGGTATAGTACGATTTAGCTATTTTTCAAGACAAGTGTAGAAGTGTGTGACTAAGTTAATAAGCATAACAGCACAAATAATTGACAAAGATCTCTAAATAAATATTGAGCATTTACTTTAATGAAAAAAGGAACAAATACTGATGGTTAAAACTGAAATGAGATCACAAGAGTCTAATCTTAATGTTAATTTAAAATGAGATATTCCTCTAAATCTGGCTTCAAACGCCCAAAATTCCGGCACCGTTCACAGGGCGGCACGAGAGTTTGCCCCCTCAGATTTTTGGCTTGCATGATGCCCCTGAGAGAAATGATTGGGGACGTACAGAATCCACAGTCCACAGTGTGGCCGCGGCCTTCTTCTGTGGTGCTTTATGGCAGTTGGCATCCTTTATGTTGCATTACGGCCTCCTTCTAGATTTATCCATCCGCTGTTTCCCTACATTCTGTAAAACCCGATCGCCCCCTCTCATGGCAGCGGTCTTGTTCTTTTTCCATAGTGACATCATCAGTGACGTCATAAATGTATCTCCACTCACACAGTGTGACATCACCAGTGATGTCATAAATCCTCCTTATTGTGACCTCATTAGTTATGTCATAAATCCTACCCTGCTGGTGGTATAAATAGGACCAGTAGACGGTGAGTACTCACCACGTCACGTCTCTCCACTCACAGAGTGTGACATCACCAGTGATGTCATAAATCGTCCTTATTGTGACCTCATTAGTTATGTCATAAATTCTACCCTGCTGGTGGTATAAATAGGACCAGTAGACGGTGAGTACTCACCACGTCACACGACCGAAGAGCCAACCTCCAGATTTGTGAGAGCACACCAGAGTCAACCTTCAGAGATTTGAGTAGCCGTTTCCACTGCACCCTCACCTGAACATTGAGATGAAAATAGTGTGCAGACCCGAACCCTGAGGTGACTGTTGCCACACCTAAGAATCCAGACACATTCACTCAAATAGACAACTTTCCCTTGTGTGCCGTCTGCTGTTGTGGTGTTCAGTTGGGGAGATGGAAAGAACATTTGTGCCCTCTGTGGCCCCCTCGGACGTGCTGATCGCACACCCTCTGACCCACAGCCAGCCCTCAGCTCAACAGAGCATGTTCCCTCATGGACGCCCTCTGACCCACAGCCAGCCCTCAGCTCAACACAGCAGGTCCCCTCATGGACTCCCATTGACCCACAGCCAGCCCTCAGCTCAACACAGCAGGTCCCCTCATGGACACCCTCTGACCCACAGCCAGCCCTCAGCTCAACACAGCAGGTCCCCTCATGGACACCCTCTGACCCACAGCCAGCCCTCAGCTCAACACAGCAGGTCCCCTCATGGACACCCTCTGACCCACAGCCAGCCCTCAGCTCAACACAGCAGGTCCCCTCATGGACACCCTCTGACCCACAGCCAGCCCTCAGCTCAACACAGCAGGTCCCCTCATGGACTCCCTCTGACCCACAGCCAGCCCTCAGCTCAACACAGCAGGTCCCCTCATGGACACCCTCTGACCCACAGCCAGCCCTCAGCTCAACACAGCAGGTCCCCTCATGGACTCCCTCTGCCCCACAGCCACCCCTTAGCTCAACAGAGCATGTTCCCTCAAGGACGCCCTCTGACCCACAGCCAGCCCTCAGCTCAACACAGCATGTTCCCTCATGGACACCCTCTGACCCACAGCCAGCCCTCAGCTCAACACAGCAGGTCCCCTCATGGACGCCCTCTGACCCACAGCCAGCCCTCAGCTCAACACAGCATGTTCCCTCATGGACTCCCTCCCACCGGCGTGGACCTAGAGACAGAAGTGTTGCAACAGTTTCTGCACGACCCCGCCTGGCTCCCCATACACGACACAGACGCTGCCTTCCACAAGTTTCTCAAGGTGATTCAGAGAGAGGTTTGTGTTGACTCTCTGTTCAGCTGCACTCGATCTCCACTCCACTCCAGCTTGTCTTTTATCAGAGATCAAACCACAGGGATGGTGCTGGACTTCACAGAGGTGTTATTGGAGCACACAGCAAAGAATTCCCTGTCTTTACAACGGCAACCGGGGCTGCCTTCAGAGGGCCGCACGAACTACCCCTTCCTGCCTGGAGGGATGGAGGAACTTACTCTGGACAAAATCAAGAAGAAGTCAGAGCTGGAGGACATAGACTTTGAGAACGGTTTACTCCGAGTCCCTCCTGGACTTCAAGCTGGGATAGACTTCAGTGACAAAGATGCCAAAACAGTGAAAGCAGACATCAACTATATGTCCCTTCTGTCCATGTTTGATAACATTGATTTGCAACCTGAGGCAGAAGAGAAGGAGAAAGGCAGAGGAAGTGGAGAAGCTCCCAAACTGCCCAGAACAAACAGCCTGGAATACCTGGGCATCAAGGATGCTGTGCTGCCGTCCTCTACATCAGAGAAGGGAAAACAAGTGAAATCCAAACCAGCAGAAGATCCTGAGAACAAGAAATGGGCCATCCCAGTCACCTCACCCTGCGCTGACTTCTATGAACGCATCCCCAACCCGGCTTTCAAGTGGCCGTTTGAGCTGGACGTCTTCCAGAAACAGGCTGTGTTGAGGCTGGAGGCTCATGAATCTGTGTTTGTAGCAGCACACACGTCAGCTGGCAAAACAGTGGTGGCAGAATATGCTATTGCTCTCTCACAGAAACACATGACCAGGACAATCTACACCGCCCCTATCAAGGCCCTGTCCAATCAGAAGTTCAGAGACTTCAAGAATACCTTTGGGGATGTTGGACTGCTGACGGGCGACGTGCAGCTCAGTCCTGAATCTTCCTGTCTCATCATGACCACTGAGATTCTCAGGTCGATGCTTTACAATGGATCAGAGGTGATCAGAGACTTAGAGTGGGTGATCTTTGACGAGGTTCACTACATCAACGACGCTGAGAGAGGGGTTGTGTGGGAGGAGGTTTTGATTCTGCTTCCTGAACACGTCGGCATCATCCTGCTCAGCGCGACGGTGCCGAATGCTCTGGAGTTCAGCGAGTGGATTGGTCGTATTAAGAAGAGGCACATTTATGTGATCAGCACAGAGAAGAGACATGTGCCTTTGGAGCATTACCTGTACATTGGAAACAGCACCAAGGCACAGAAGATGTTCCTGGTGCTGGACGCTACGGGCAACTTCGTCCCAAAAGAGTATTATGTTGCCAAGAGGCAGCAAAGCAGCAAATCATTTGGCAGGAAGAACACTTCTCATTACACTTCAGTCAATCAGGACCTAGCCTTGTGGCCCCCTCTCCTGCACTACCTGTCCCAGCACCAGCAGACGCCGGTGGTGGCGTTCACCTTCTCCCGGACGCGCTGCGACAATTATGCCCGTTCGCTTACTTCCATTGACCTGACCACCTCTGTGGAGAAGGTAGAGATCCACAGGTTCTTCCAGAACAGCCTGCGTCACCTCAGGGGAGGAGACCGAGAGTTGCCCCAGATCCTGCTGATGAGAGACCTGCTGAAGAGAGGAATAGCCATCCACCACAGCGGGATTCTGCCCATAGTCAAGGAAGTCATTGAGATGCTTTTCTCACAAGGGCTTGTAAAAGTGCTGTTTGCCACTGAGACGTTTGCTATGGGAGTGAACATGCCTGCTAGAACCGTGGTGTTCGACAGCATCAGGAAACACGACGGGACCGGCATCAGAAACCTACTGCCTGGTGAGTATATTCAGATGGCAGGTAGAGCAGGCAGGAGAGGTTTGGATGCCATAGGCACAGTCATCATTCTCTGCAAGGCTGGGGTCCACAGCATGGGAGACCTGCATGAAATAATGCTGGGTAAACCTACTGTCCTCCAGTCCCAGTTCAGACTGACCTACACTATGATTCTCAACCTGCTGCGGGTGGAGGCCCTCTGCATCACCGACATGATGAGGCGGAGCTTCTCTGAAAACCACAGACACACCCAGACCCAGACCCACGAGAAGAGGATCAGGCAGCTGAAGCAGATGGTGTCATCTCTGCCTCCACTAGACATGGAGGGCCAAATGTCCGACCTGGTGCCTTACTACCAGACCGTGATCGAGCTACGCGTCACTGCTGAGGCTCTGCAACGTGCTACTCTGGGGTCTGTCAATGGGCTGAAAGCTCTGTCTGTTGGTCGAGTTGTACTAGTTAATAACAAACAGCATCTGAATGCCCTGGGAGTTATTCTTCAGGTCTCCAGTGACCCTGTGGAACGCACTTTGGCAGCTCTGATCATCTGTGAGAAGGGCAATGAGGAATGGGATGGGGACGGCCCCAATGCCTTCCCTCACCTCTACAACACGGCTCTCTTTAGACCTGAAGGCCCATGCAGCCACACAGTGCAGAAGCTTAAGCTGCAGGACATCTCAGCCATCACGGTGAAAACCCTCAAGGTGAATCCTGAGAGGATTATGGACTACTACAACAAGAGTGAGCCTCCTGGCCAAGCCATCTCCATGGTGACCCAGGAGCTGCTGCGATTGGCCGAGGCCAACCCGGGCAGGATTGCAACCCTCGATGCAGTGAACGACCTCCAGCTGAAGAGCGCCGATGTGCTCAAAGCTTCCAGGAGGCTCTGCGAGCTGGAGCACCGCCTCAAGGAATTCAACTGCGTCCACTCGCCCACTTTCTCGGAGCAGTATGCGCAAATTCACGAGAGGATGAGTGTGCAGGAAGAGCTGGACAAGCTGCTGTTCCTGGTGTCCGACCAGTCTCTGTCTCTGCTTCCCGAGTACCACCAGAGGATCAAGGTCCTGCAGTCGCTGCAATACGTGGACAGGGACGGGGTGGTGCAGCTGAAAGGCCGGGTGGCATGTCAGATCAGCAACCACGAGCTGCTGCTGACCGAGCTGCTGTTCGAGAATACTCTGGGCCCACTGGCACCCGAGGAGATCGCCGCCCTGCTGTCCTGTGTGGTCTTCCAACAGAACACCCAGGTGGAGCCGCACCTCACCAAGACACTCCAGGGGGGTAAAGATCGGGTGCTGTCGGTCGCCCGGCGTATCGGCGAGCTGCAGAGGGAGTATGCAATAGCGCAGACAGCAGAGGACTTTGTAAGACAGTTCAAATTTGGCCTGACAGAGGTGGTGTACCGCTGGGCCAGGGGCATGCCATTTGCAGAGATCGCCAAGCTCACTGACGTCCAGGAGGGTACGGTGGTGCGCTGCATCCAGCGTTTGGATGAGGTGCTGAAGGAGGTGCGCCAGGCCGCCCGCATCATCGGAAACTCCGACCTGGGGAGCAAGATGGAGAAGGCGTCCCAGGCCATCAGGCGGGACATCGTCTTCACCGCCTCCCTCTACACCCACTGAGGGAGGGGGAGGACAAGCAGGACGGGACTGCTGGTGAATGTGACAAGAGCAAGCCAAGGTGCCTTTGTGTGAAGGCTGAGAGACTAATAACGGCGTGACTACTATCACAATTGCTTTATTTCACCAGGCAAGACCCATTGATACCTGATGCAGCATTTGTGTGTGTATCCCTTTAAGACCGCGAACCGCGTTAACGCGGTTCGCGGTCTTAAAGGGATACGCACACAAATGAGGGATATACACGCAAATGCTGCATCAGGTATCAATGGGTTAAGAACAAATTATTATTTACAATGGGGGCCTGGAAGCATCACTGGTGACATCACAATTGCTTGAGTGTGAACATAGAATATATGCCCTCCACATTTTTTTGATGATTTTTTATTAATTTAAAGAATGAAAAAGACAAAAAACATTTACAAAAAATAAAACCTATACAAACACAATGCAGATTCACTCACTCACAAATATAATCCCCCTCCCCGCAGGGCCCACCCACCCACAAAGATATTATCTCATAGTACCACATTATGATTGATCATCGCTGATACAGTATATCATATCACTATAGTATAGGGGTGGGGAGGGGAACTCGATACAGCATAGTATCGCGATATTTTGTGTGGCAATATACTGTATCGCACAGATGCTAAGTATTGCAATATTTCATTATATAAATGTGTCAGGTGCATGCAACATTTTGATAGGTTTGTATGATAGTGTTGGTCTGTCTGTGTACTTGACAATTTTGCTGCATTAAAAATGATTGAAGTGAGATGAACAGACTGCAAACTTTATCTTAGATAAAACAGGTGCTGACAAAATTTTCTTTTGGGGACATAATTTGCATTGGAAAAAAGGTAATGAATCGCAATATATCGGAATATCGCAATACTCAATATATTGCAATACTAGGATAGCGTAATATTATCGTATTGTGACTTAATAAGTATCGTGGGGCATCTGGTGATTCCCACCACTACTATGTATAGTAGTGACCTCTCCACCAGGCCGAGCTGTCTAGAACTGTATGACATCATCGGTGACCTGGCCACTTTCTTTCTTTCTTTTTTTGTGGGGACAGACATACGGACATTCGGTCCCTAGTGGCCACGCCGTAAAAATCATTTACTTATGATCATTATATCATCATTATGAACTGAATTGGGTAGAGGTCTTATTTTCAGAACTGTAAAATTAAGGAGGGGGGGGTTTCCGTGTTTAAGCACCATGATTTGCCTGAAGGTCCAAACACCTAGAGGTCATCTCATGAAGTGACACCTCTGAATTACTGCATGAGCTGAGTTTGGTGTGTGATGCCCAGGGCAGCGCGGTGGGGGAAACACAACACAGTTGTGGCAGTTGCTTGCCATCCACCATGGGTGGCTTGTCTATTAGCACGGTATTGCAATATTGTGGTTCTTGTGTTTGAATGTTTGGCCATTTAGCTCAGTGTTTCTCAAAGTGGGGTCAGGGGACCCCCAGGGGTCCTTGAGGTGATTCCAGGCAGTCCCCAGCTAAAAGAAAAAAGGGGGAGCTGGTGTGTGTTCCCGGGGAACTTGTAGTGTGGGGATGGCGGCTGTGTGCGGCTTAAATATCACACAGACAGGCTGCAGCAGGTGAACACTGGCATATACATAGCAGCCTAGCAAGCTTCACTCATAACGGAGCTATTTCATAGAAACAAACACAAATACGTACTCACATTGGGTTGAAAATAGGAAAGGTGTAGTGTAGTGTAGGTCTAATTTGTGTCAGTTTAGGGCTCCTTGACGTGAGAAAGTTTGAGAACGCCTGATTTAGCTGACAGCTGGCAATAAATCACTCAAGAACAGTATGACAATTGGATTGTTGATTGCAAGATTGTTAAGATTCAAATGAAGCAATATCACTGTGTGACATTGCGGCCTCGTGCCAAAGATAATCACAGCCGTAACGATATCCAGGAACAACAGTACGACCTCAAGTGTCATACTGCTTTTCTACAACAGTTGTCAAAAGTTATTCATCAAGTAAGTAATAGTATTTTTTTAAGTAATTTGAGACAACACATGAAAATACAAGAAAAATAAAACCTGCAGTGATTTGTGTGTGTGTGTGTGTGTGTGTGTGTGTGCATGCGCGTGCGCACGCACATTTTCTATATTTAATTGTTCTCTAATTGTTGTTTTATATTATGTTGAGTTTCCCTGCCCCTGACCAGGTGCAGTGGAGAGTTTCAGTGGAACAAATACTAAACGCTTGCCATTTTTGGCATGAAAAAAATCTAAAAAACAACAACAATGTAGACAATTGAAAAACAAACAGAAATAATAACAATAACAATAATAATAATAATAATGTGTTCATGTGTGATTAAATTAAACGCTAATGCTTACATTTGGCTCTGCTGTAATGCAATTAAAGATGCAAATTCCACATCTTTAAAATCACACACAAGACAAAAAGACACACACACACACACACACACACACACACACACACACGTACCTGTCACATGGTCTTCCTCAGGATAGAGGAAGACGGAGGGGCGGATGTGATGATGCAGTTTGAGTTTCTCCATCGGTTTGAATCCCATCAGAAAGATTCCAGTATCGTCAAACTCAAACTTCTTGATGGCATCCACCTCTTCCCTCTCATCACGATCTGTCTCTTAGCATAAACCTACAGCAAACACAGGCATACACAGACACAAAACATTGTCTTGACAGAGTACCAGCAATATGAATATCACTAAGGAGCCTCTATGCTAGATAAGCCACTTCTTAACATGCAGTGGAATCCGTATTATAACCTGCTCCTAGCCGGTTGGCCTGCATGTTAAACAACAATTAGCCGGCCTACGCGCACTCCCGCGACTCCGTATCTTATTCACCTCGACCGCCGGTATAAGATCCGCTTCCACGCAATCGCAGCTGCTGTTAAACAGTGGCAGGTCATTATCCGCAGATCCGTCTGAGTGGGCGGGTGTGACTCTTCGTGACTCACTTCACTTCACATTCACTAGTTTATTAATTAATGAATCGTTCGGGCAATCGCTTATATCAACGAGCAAACTCACGGTTTCCTCAAGTGCTGCAAAAACGTCTTGAATTGTTTGGCAGTGTGATCCCAACGCGCTTCAGCTGCAGTGCAGCCAGGTCCAGTGCATCAGGAGGGACGCTTACTGCTGCGCTGCTTGCTTGCTCCCATGTCAGAAAAAGCCTAACTTTTGTGGGGAGAAATACATTGAAAACTAGTCAGATATGATTGAATGCCACTTGTAAAATAAATCACCCACAGTGATTGACGACAGTCCGACCACTATTTTGACTGGGCGGCTTTATGTAGCCTAACAAAGGCGGAAGCGCTCATTTTCAACTTTGACGCTAACGTGATGCAGCCAATTCTATTGTGTGAGGCAGCCATTTGAGGCAGAAAATTAGTCGCCACTGGCATCCCTACTTTATAACTGTTTGAGACACAGCGGACACCTGTATGCGCCTGTTCGAGCAGAGCATGACGACTGACAGCTTCATGATGCCGCCGATCAGGCGACCTGGACAAACTGAGGAGCCTGCTGCAGGAGGACTGCTTCAGAAGGCGGATCAATGAGAATAAGTGTTTGTTTAGGAAGGGGTGGTGGACCCCTCTGGGGCTCGCAGCCCAGTGGCTGCCTGTGTGGCCTACCTGATGAGCCAGGGAGCCCAGGTAGACCTAGCTGAGGAAGATAACTTCACGCCTCTCCAGTGGGCCATGAGCCAAGGTCACCTGGAGTGCGTCCGGATCCTCCTGGAAGCCGGATCCGACCCCAACAGAGACCCCCCCCCCAGCTATACTTGGCTGCCTGTGATGGAAGGCTGGACATACTGCAGGGACTCATCAGGTTCTGTTCACACCCTCACAGACTCTCCTCTCTACATCAGTGCTAAAAGCCACCACCTGGACTGCTTCCACATGCTGCTCCAGGCCGCTGGCGTTCTGACCCGTGACGTGGCTCCTCGCCTGCTGTATATCAGTGATAGCCGCATCGTGATACACATCTCTGCGGTCACCTTGCTGCTGATCCAACATCTGGATGACAAGTTGCTTTTATCACCACACCGGTGGTGCCTCTAATATTTACTAATATTACTTAACCCATTGATACCTGATGCAGCATTTGTGTGTGTATCCCTTTAACGCGCTTCGCGGTCTTAAAGGGATACGCACACAAATGAGGGATATACACACAAATGCTGCATCAGGTATCAATGGGTTAATGATACAAACACAATGCATACAAGAACACAATCTCAAAGCACATTAACTCATTGAGTGCCAAGGACGAGTATGTTCGTCAATTGGTTTAGTAACGTAGAGTGCCAAGGACGAGTATGTTCGTCAATTGCGTTTTTTGACGGTGGGACGTGGATCAATGCCTAATACATCTCCTGTAAAATTTTGGGGCATGTTGAATGTGTATAGCCTATTTTACCGACCCATTAGGTGGCGACAGTGTCCTCCAGATTAGAGAAAGTTGAGTAAAAACAGCAGAAAAAGCCGTGATGAAACCATTCTCATAGGCTTTTCGCTGTCGCGCTGGGAGCCGGCGCACAACGGTGGGGGGCTCCGAAAATAGACTCTGGGTGCAGCACACTTTGAAACGCGCAGCAGAAAGCCCAGAAAGCCCAGAATCGGACGCAGCTTCATCCCAGCTCACAACCGAAACCCCAGAAACGAGCGAGGCGAGCCCGATCCAGACTCCCCCGACGAGCGGTGGCCATCCGAACGTGGATCCGCAAGCAGCAGAGACTCGCCTGACAAGCAGCAGAGCGAGCAAAGCCACCAGAGACACACCCACGGAGGAGGAGTTTGCAGTAGAGGGGGGTGGGGGTGCTGTTATATTGAAGGAAATTACTGTTCAGATGTTTCAGGTCAGAAAATATTAGTTTCAGAGTCAGTGATTTGCTTGAAATGCTATATTTCACAAAAGGCTCAATAACTCAGCTTCTAGATGGAAACGCCTGATTTTGCTGTTTTTGACCTATCTTCTCCGGCTGATAACTAAAGAACGGAAAATGATATCAATAAACCTTTTTTTGCTGCTGATACAATAGAGTCTCGTCGTTCTTTGTGCGTGTTCGGTGTTTACATAGTAATATCACACAATATTCTGTGGGCCTCGAGAAATCACTGAAAACGCTCTGAAACTCTGGCACTGGGAGCGTCCGTTCTCCAAAAGTGGCTGGCACTCAATGAGTTAAGACTCTCTGCAGAGGTGTGTGTGTGTGTGTGTGTGTGTGTGTGTGTGTGTGTGTGTGTGTGTGTGTGTGTGTGTCATACTGCCTCTGCCTAAGATAAGCCTCACACCCCATTCCATAGGATTCAGAGAGAGAGAGAGAGGGAGAGGGAGAGGGAGAGAGAAAGAGAGAGAGGGAGAGAGAGAGAGAAAGAGAGAGAGAGGAGAGGGAGAGAGAGAAAGAGAGAGAGATTACAGCTTTATTTTGGTGAACTTGTGTGTTCCCCTTGGACAGACTTTGGAGCAGCACACACAAGTTGAAGAGAAGGCGAGAGAGCATGCAGATAGAGATAGCAAGGATGAATTATTCATCTCATTAGATGATTATAAGCATCCCAGCTGTTGGACCGCACTAATTGGACCACAACACCCCCTCTGTTGTTTATAGAGGGACAATGACGGATCGATTGTTTTTGTTCCTCGTTACAATTAATGGCAGATTTCCCAAAGATGAAAGCAAAGTTTGCCGACGTCGCGTTGGAGCGGAACGCGACTCTGTCTCTGCAGAGGGACGGGCGGAGTCTGGAGAAGCAGATTGCTCCACTTGTACGCCCCGTGTGTCAGCATGCGGGCGGTGTGTGTGTGCCGACAGTCCCCACAAACACAAACACGCATCAGCTCTCAATCCATTTCTGCTGCCACCTGCAGGGTGTTCAGACAGACTGACGCTACCACTGCCACCTGCAAGGTGTTGAGACTGATGATGTCATCAGTGATGATGTCATCAGTGATGATGTCATCAGTGATGTCATACATAGGCATTGTGACATCACAGATGATGTCATCAGTGACACACACACACACACATGAGAGCGACTGAGGGAGAGGGAGAGAGAGACTGAGGGAGAGGGAGAGAGAGGCGAGGGAGAGAGACTGAGGGAGAGAGAGAGACTGAGGGAGAGAAAGAGGGAGACGAGAGCGACTGAAGGAGAGAGGAGAGACTGAAGGAGAGAGGAGAGGGAGAGAGACTGAGAAGGAGAGAGACTGACGGCTCCTACACACCGCCGACGAGTCTAAGCGATAAACTCGCATGTACTCGATTTCGAAATGCCCCTCCTTCCCTCGCTGCCATCTTGTCGCTCACCAGCTTGCAAAGCATGCTGGGATACCTGGCGGAGGAAATCGCAGGCGGCAAGACGAGAGGAGGGGCCAAAACCGAAATAGACCAATTGAAGACGGAAATACAGCAAGGCAGCCAACCAAGCTGCAGGGCGAGTGCGAGTACATGCGAGTGCATCGCTTAGGCTCGCGGGCGGTGGGCAGGGGGTCTGAGGGAAAGGGAGAGAGAGGCGAGAGAAAGAGGGAGACGAGAGCGACTGAGGGAGAGAGAGGGGGGGAGAGACTGAAGGAGAGAGAGGGGGGGAGAGACTGAGGCAGAGAGAGACTAGAGGGAGAGAGAGAGGGAGACATTGTGCGTGCGCCAATAGGGCAGGCGAGGCCACGCAACAGCCGAGCTGCGGGTGAGGCCGCGCGGCGGCCAAGCTGCAGGGTGGGTGAGGCTGCGAGTTCGCACAGCGGGCGAGCCTAAATGGCAAAATGGCAAATGGCCTGCATTTATATAGCGCTTTTATCCAAAGCGCTTTACAATCAGTAGATAGTCTACATTCACCCATTCATACACCGATGGCGGCAGGCTGCCACGCAGGGTGCCTACACACCATTGGGAGCAAGGAGGTGTCTTGCCCAAGGACACAGCGACAGCAGCTGGGAGGGAGCGGGGATCGAACCGCCAACCCTTGCGTCATTGGCCGACCCGCTCTACCTCCTGAGCTAAAGACGCCCCAGCCTAGGAATCGATCGCACGTGGCACGCGAGATGCCTAGTGTTGTGAAATAACCTCCGATAAAGTTTGTTTGTTTTTTCTTTCTCACTAGGTTGCCTTGCAGGACACATTACTGGCTACTTTACTGGGTCCACCGTTCAAATATTCTACTGCACCCACTCTTCGGTTGAGTCGTTTATGTATTGTCACATGGATTGAAAAATCTGTACTTTATTACGAATTATTTTTTAGTAACGTTTTTTTTTTTACGCCATGGACAGCAATATCAATATCGCAAAATAATTCAGAAATGAAAAATGTCGGCTATTATAATCTTATGAAATGTCCCCGTGTACATTTGAGGTCTTCAATACTTTTAGCAGCTGAAGCCATTGCTGCAAAAAGGGCAATTTCCTTCTGGCCTAAACTTCAAACAAGCTCAGCTCAAATGCCATATCAGACAAATGGTATTTCCAACGTGAGGGCCTGTCTGAGAGCTAATGGAATAACAATGTGATCTCCAAAACTGTGGATTCACAGTCAGACGCAGGCTCAGAAATATGAGAGTGACTGGAAAATGAAGGTGAGGTCAAAGAGACAGATTTGAATTCCAGCATGTCAAGAGCAATCAAATGGTAATCACAAGGCAAAAAGCATGGCGGAATCATGGCCATCCACTTATAAGCCAAAATGATTGTTTCTCAAGAAGGAAATAATCCAATGCTGTACAGTAATAATCATTGTAATTTTCATATGAATAAATGTCTGTTTTGGTGGTGCTTCAGTCTGTACCCAGCAGCTCATGAAACATTGACTTGATGATGCATCTTTACACGAGGACAGTTTCTGAAAGAAACGACACAATAGCGTTTCCTTCACACCTTTTCCTTCACACCATCTCCCTGTTTACATGAGCGCTGTTGAATTTTTAAAACGCCGTAATGTACATGCCAGGTCGCTAGGTGGCAGTGTGATCACCTTATTCTTTGCCCATACAAGGACGCTTACTGCATGACGTAATTTCGCTTTAAACGCGGAAGTAGAGTACACTTTCCGCAGTCATTTAGACTTGCCAAAAAGCTTTTTTCAAGCTAAAAAAAACCCCCAAACTGTTAAAGTTTTAATATTTGTCGGGTGAGAATGTAACATATATGTGACCAGTTTATCAGAATAACGCCTATTGGAAATCTTTAACGAGCAGTGAGGACCGGGAGCGCTGACTGTGATCTGTCACCCTACTGCTACTGGCAGTGAGAAAACACTGTCGACGTGCTTTGTAACTATAACGTTAAATGCCGACCGCGTACAGCCATCGGCTCCTCGCAGCAGTAAGTTTCTGAAATGTGCCGTTCCAAAGCGATTACATGGAGCGCTCAGCGGGAAGCGTATCAAACAATTTCACTCTGGAGGGTGGTTTTAAAATGTGTCGTTTCCTAAGCGCGAATTCGCCGTCGCCGTCTAAAAGGGAGGCACTAACGATAAAATAATTCCCCGTTTCCATAGGAAACCGTCCTCGTGTAAAGTGCCCCTAAGAGTGTTAAGGGGATGGAGGAGGAGGGGGGGTAGTTGGCATGAGCTGTGCCAAGAGGGCTGAGCAGACAGAGGGGTTAAGTGATGCTGTTTTGTTATATTGCCTCACAGAACAGAACGGCACAAAGTACAGGAGACGACTGATTGCTGGGAAACGTAGTGCAAAGCCCCACAGCTGGTGAGTGACCACCATGCACTCATCACCATGAGGTGTCCCCGAAATCAAAACCAAAGAAAAACAAAAGAAGAATGTGATTTATCAGCACTTTAAATGTGCAGCATACGGCAGGAAGACATGGACAGCATGGAGATTCAGCGTCATCAAGAGCAATGGAATGGAAGGTTGAGACGGTTCAGCTACCGGTGGAGATTATATTCACAGTAGATAATTAAAGATATCGCCCGACACTCAAGATGATCAGTTGAGGAACAGCAGACCAATTATACGCCTATATGTTTTGTCACGATGGCACCACACTCGTGGGCGACTGTTGCAGAGGCAGACGCTGACACACCCCAGAGGAAGGGACCACATGTAGGCCAACCGTCATTCCCAGAAAATGAGAAAATAGTTTATTTTTTGAAAAAATGTTTTTCGTTTTTTTCCGTTAATACACAAGTTTAGGCTTTCAACTATCCATTCCACATGAAATGCAGCCGTTTTAGAATCAGTAAATAAGTGTATCTTGTTCAAATAAACGTCCTTGTTGTCCACTCCCTCCATACCTGGCTGCCTAGGTGTGAAAAGCTTCTCCACCTTTGAGGGCCGTTATCTCTGAATGTGACTTTTAGGAGTGTGAACATTCAAATAAGCAGATACAAGCCATTAACTAAAGCAACAGCAGACTCGGCTTGAATGCATTATCTGGCATTTCTCTTTATTTTTTGTCCATATTCACCGTCTTTCACTGCCTTTCTATGCTGCTGCTGGATCGTACAATATGTGGTTGTTCTACACCTGCGAGCAGCTGATCGCTCCGACGGCAACAGCCGCATTGAACGGCGAATTGAACAAACACAGCTTGAGGCCTGACAGAGGGGCGAGGGAGCTTGGCGGAAGGTGAGAGAGAGAGAGATAATGTAGATTCAGACCCTACCTTCCTCCCATCGACATGGGGAGCGCAAAATTGCTGGCAAACGAGATGGATTGCCTTGGCCAGGAGCGAGTGGGAGGAGCTTAATGTGCTTCACAGAGACTACAGGAAAGCCCGCGGGACTCCTTCGCCGCGCTGGAGGGGTTTCAACTGGTGTGAATGAATGGACAGAGGGAAACAAGGAGGACATCTCGCCATCTTTATTAACTCTCTGGTGTGATCCAGCATGCTGCGGTGATCATTACTGTCTGTAACCTGCTGGCTTTGGCTTGCGGCCGTGTTACCTACCGAGGACTGGGAGTCCATTCCCCAAAGAATTGGCTCTTCAATTCCAGGCATTTGGGAATCAAGAATCCACTCCGCACAGTAGAGAAAATGTGCATAATTATTATCCACATTTTATACTGTACTGTGTGGAGTGGATTTTTGATTTTATTATATTATGCCATAATATGAGTGGATCCCAGACCTGAACTCCTCTCTGATGATTCTGATAGTAAGTGTACAAGTGGCTCCAGTTTAGCCCACAGCAGAGACAGTCAGAGAGAGGGAGCGGTTAGAGCAGGTACTAGACACTGAGACAGAGAGAGGGAGCGGTTAGAGCAGGTACTAGACACTGAGACAGAGAGAGGAAGCGGTTAGAGCAGGTACTAGACACTGAGCCAGAGAGAGGGAGCGGTTAGAGCAGGTACTAGACACTGAGTCAGAGAGAGGGAGCGGTTAGAGCAGGTACTAGACACTGAGACATAGAGAGGGAGCGGTTAGAGCAGGTACTAGACACTGAGACAGAGAGAGGGAGCGGTTAGAGCAGGTACTAGACACTGAGACAGAGAGAGGAAGCGGTTAGAGCAGGTACTAGACACTGAGACATAGAGAGGGAGCGGTTAGAGCAGGTACTAGACACTGAGACATAGAGAGGGAGCGGTTAGAGCAGGTACTAGACACTGAGACAGAGAGAGCGGGAGCGGTTAGAGCAGGTATTAGACACAGACAGAGAGAGGGAGCGGTTAGAGCAGGTACTAGACACTGAGACAGAGAGGGAGCGGTTAGAGCAGGTACTAGACACTGAGTCAGAGAGAGGGAGCGGTTAGAGCAGGTACTAGACACTGAGTCAGAGAGAGGGAGCGGTTAGAGCAGGTACTAGACACTGAGTCAGAGAGAGGGAGCGGTTAGAGCAGGTACTAGACACTGAGACAGAGAGAGGGAGCGGTTAGAGCAGGTACTAGACACTGAGACAGAGAGAGGAAGCGGTTAGAGCAGGTACTAGACACTGATAGAGAGGGAGCGGTTAGAGCAGGTACTAGACACTGAGACATAGAGAGGGAGCGGTTAGAGCAGGTACTAGACACTGAGACAGAGAGAGGGAGCGGTTAGAGCAGGTACTAGACACTGAGACAGAGAGAGGGAGCGGTTAGAGCAGGTACTAGACACTGAGTCAGAGAGAGGGAGCGGTTAGAGCAGGTACTAGACACTGAGTCAGAGAGAGGGAGCGGTTAGAGCAGGTACTAGACACTGAGTCAGAGAGAGGGAGCGGTTAGAGCAGGTACTAGACACTGAGACAGAGAGAGGGAGCGGTTAGAGCAGGTACTAGACACTGAGACAGAGAGAGGAAGCGGTTAGAGCAGGTACTAGACACTGATAGAGAGGGAGCGGTTAGAGCAGGTACTAGACACTGCCACTGACTGTTGATGAAATGCCTGGTTTGACAGCGCACACATCGGTAGTGTGGCTGCAGTGTGTTTTGTCTGCTGGAATCGACTCTTGCAATCGACTCCATCGATTCCCCATACTTGGAATCAGCCAACCCACCCCAGCATGTCCATCAGTGGTCAATACTACAAACCCGGTCCCCTAGGGCCGTCCTCCCACCAGACCAGGAGGACTTTTAGATCTTTTAGGAGTCTGGTGGTGGACAGCTTCAGCTATTTTGTTATTCGTTTATTATTTGTTTATTATTAGGAACCCCGTTAGCTACTCATCCCTCTTCCACACAAAACATAAAAAAATTAACATTTGCTTAGTGAGCATACTGCCGAGAGGCAGAAAGAGGTGTGTGTGTGTGTGTGTGTGTGTG
Organism: Poromitra crassiceps; assembly: GCF_964638095.1. NCBI lineage: Eukaryota > Metazoa > Chordata > Actinopteri > Beryciformes > Melamphaidae > Poromitra > Poromitra crassiceps. Next base: position 25,824,508 of record NC_139629.1, read on the forward strand.
AACACACAGAGTTAAGCGAACCAGAGCCAATTTCCTTGTATGTGCACATACTTGGCCGATGAAGCTGATTCTGATTCATTGCATTAATTTCAACACAGCTTTACAATGCTTAGATTGTAATATTCTAGAACAGTTTGTGCAGTGCAATGCAAAGAGCATGCATAAAGCAGACAAACGAGAACTAAAGTAGGCCCGTCACAACTGACAACAAGTGAAATAAAAAAAGAAGGAAAATAGAAAACTAAAGGAGGGTGGTAAAGCAGAGCACCTGTACTATGTACATGCATAACAGTACTGTATGTATTTTGTACTACTTATGTACAGTAAAGATTAGTTGAAATGCATTGACTTTCAAAGGGGAAGATAAATCTACTGCGGATGCTGGTGTAGGTTGAATCTCCAACAGTCAAAAGGTTAAATGAGAGATGTATACAGGATACTGGTGTAGGTTGAATCTCCAACAGTCAAAAGGTTAAATGAGAGATGTATACAGGATACTGGTGTAGGTTGAATCTCCAACAGTCAAAAGGTTAAATGAGAGATGTATACAGGATACTGGTGTAGGTTGAATCTCCAACAGCCAAAAGTTTAAATGAGAGATGTATACAGGATACTGGTGTAGGTTGAATCTCCAACAGTCAAAAGGTTAAATGAGAGATGTATACAGGATACTGGTGTAGGTTGAATCTCCAACAGTCAAAAGGTTAAATGAGAGATGTATACAGGATACTGGTGTAGGTTGAATCTCCAACAGTCAAAAGGTTAAATGAGAGATGTATACAGGATACTGGTGTAGGTTGAATCTCCAACAGTCAAAAGGTTAAATGAGGGATGTATACAGGATACTGGTGTAGGTTGAATCTCCAACAGTCAAAAGGTTAAATGAGAGATGTATACAGGATACTGGTGTAGGTTGAATCTCCAACAGTCAAAAGGTTAAATGAGAGATGTATACAGGATACTGGTGTAGGTTGAATCTCCAACAGTCAAAAGGTTAAATGAGAGATGTATACAGGATACTGGTGTAGGTTGAATCTCCAACAGTCAAAAGGTTAAATGAGAGATGTATACAGGATGTGTCCACATTTAAGCCCAATTCATGCTTTGTCACGTGCCACTTTTGATAAGTGTTGCTCGACAGAAAGAAAAGAGTCGCACGACTTTGGAATTCAAAAGGTTTTAGTCGTCTCCATGGTAACTGCGCCCCGGCTCCTCCTGCCCACCTCCCAGCTACACGAGTCTCCCCTTGGCTGTTACTTCGGTTCATTTTGGCCTTCCTCTGAGTCCGCTCCTCCCACACCGAGGCCTGTCGGTTTGACCCGGGCAGGCTCCTCCCACACCGAGGCCTGTCGGTTTGACCCGGGCAGGCTCCTCCCACACCGAGGCCCTCTCGGTTTGACCCGGGCAGGCTCCGCCCACACCGAGGCCTGTCGGTTTGACCCGGGCAGGCTCCTCCCACACCGAGGCCTGTCGGTTTGACCCGGGCAGGCTCCGCCCACACCGAGGCCTGTCGGTTTGACCCGGGCAGGCTCCGCCCACACCGAGGCCTGTCGGTTTGACCCGGGCAGGCTCCTCCCACACCGAGGCCCTCTCGGTTTGACCCGGGCAGGCTCCGCCCACACCGAGGCCCTCTCGGTTTGACCCGGGCAGGCTCCGCCCACACCGAGGCCTGTCGGTTTGACCCGGGCAGGCTCCGCCCACACCGAGGCCTGTCGGTTTGACCCGGGCAGGCTCCGCCCACACCGAGGCCTGTCGGTTTGACCCGGGCAGGCTCCTCCCACACCGAGGCCCTCTCGGTTTGACCCGGGCAGGCTCCGCCCACACCGAGCCCTGTCGGTTTGACCCGGGCAGGCTCCGCCCACACCGAGGCCCTCTCGGTTTGACCCGGGAAGGCTCCGCCCACACCGAGCCCTGTCGGTTTGACCCGGGCAGGCTCCGCCCACACCGAGGCCCTCTCGGTTTGACCCGGGCAGGCTCCGCCCACACCGAGGCCTGTCGGTTTGACCCGGGCAGGCTCCGCCCACACCGAGGCCTGTCGGTTTGACCCGGGCAGGCTCCTCCCACACCGAGGCCCTCTCGGTTTGACCCGGGCAGGCTCCGCCCACACCGAGCCCTGTCGGTTTGACCCGGGCAGGCTCCGCCCACACCGAGGCCCTCTCGGTTTGACCTGGGAAGGCTCCGCCCACACCGAGCCCTGTCGGTTTGACCCGGGCAGGCTCCGCCCACACCGAGGCCTGTCGGTTTGACCCGGGCAGGCTCCGCCCACACCGATGCCTGTCGGTTTGACCCGGGCAGGCTCCTCCCACACCGAGGCCTGTCGGTTTGACCCGGGCAGGCTCCGCCCACACCGAGCCCTGTCGGTTTGACCCGGGCAGGCTCCGCCCACACCGAGGCCTGTCGGTTTGACCCGGGCAGGCTCCGCCCACACCGAGGCCTGCCGGTTTGACCCGGGCAGGCTCCGCCCACACCGAGGCCTGCCGGTTTGACCCGGGCAGGCTCCGCCCACACCGAGGCCTGCCGGTTTGACCCGGGCAGGCTCCACCCAGTGTCCACGACAAAGCATGAATTGGGCTTTACGCTGTCCGCACTTTATAGGTTTACAAATTGACATCATTTACCGCTAATTGACTCCTGTGCAATGAGCATGATACCGAGAGAGATGTGATATTTTGTTGAATCAGCTGATTAGAAGGTTTCACACACATCCAAACATATTTTTTCGGGGCTATAGAGATGTACAGTAACATGGAAAGTAGCATGGGGGGAATAAAGATGAATATACTTAGAAAACAAGATTTCATTGCTTATAATGCACAGTTGGAGTCAAGAAAACAAATAGGTTTACAGCATGCTTATGCCTTGAACAGTGTTGTTTATTTGTGAGCACAGCTGTGACAGCAGGGTGCAATCTGTGGAAGGAGAGAGGGTGCTGACATCTCCTCGTTAAGACAAAGTATGAAACGCATTCTCCTCGTTAAAGGACAACATAATACCAGTGTTTTGACAATAGTGGATCCTTCTTTCTTTATAGGAGCTAATATCTTACACCGCATTGTTTGTTGTAATGGTGATCTTTCATACACAGTTTGAGAGGTGTGATGTCTGCCTTTTTTATGAAAATGTATCCCATGCTGCTGTTAAAGAGGAGGGAATGGAGGCTCTTCGGAATCAGAAGGTTCCCGGTTCAAGGCTGGCTCCTCCTGGCACCTTGTCGAAGTGTCCTTGAGCAAGGCGCTGAACCGCTAACTGCTCCCAGTGAGCTGGTTGCCGGTGTGAGTTGCCGGCTGCACTTGGCTCAGCTAGGGTCCACGACTACAGATGAAGTTAAACTCTCACAACATTTTTTTTTAAGTAAGGCTCCTGTTTATGAGAAATGCTCCTGTAACACTTGAATCCTGATCATTAAAGTCGAGCTGAACCCAAAAATGACTTTTCTTTTCTTTTAGTTCAAATACCTGGGTATGCAGTGCACCTATTTGATAATGTATGCAAAAAAAATCACAATAATCTAATTTCTTTAGTTTTTCACACTTTTTCACATCAAAAGTTCATTTTTCAAGATTTCATTGATAACAGTAATGTACAGTTTGCTGACGTCACCTAGTACTATCAAATTCCTACCTTCTCTTCCAAATGAAGCAGAAAATGGCGCCTAGTGCCTGTCATCTGGCAGAATTCCTATCCCATAAACTACTTGGCCAATTGTTAGAAACATGAACAAAAAACAAAAACTATAATCTCAGGAGAATGCAAAGAAATGTAACTGGCTCGTTAAAACGCACATTCCAGGGATATCGTATTTACAGCAGCGATAATGGCGCGCGCATCCGAGAGCTTGGTTGTCAGGGGTCGCACTTCGGAGATTCCAGGCCGACGTGCTGCACTCTCCGCTCGGCAACACAAAGGCAGCTGGCTGCCTGTGGCTCGCTGAGCTCCACTCCTCCCGTCAAAAGGCTCTTCCCGAGGGGAGCGCCGCAACACACTGAATCCCACTCGATTTGGAGGCGGAACACGCCAGGATTGGCCAAAGCCCAATCCAGTCCCCAGAATTGTCAAATAAAATCATCGACATGATACTATGACCCGCCTCTCAACCTGGCATCTTAGACAAACTATGTTTTCAGTCTGAAACGGACTCATATGCAAGTGACGAACGGGTTCAGTTCGACTTTAAATGTTTGTATGATTCATATTTTTAATGTATTAATGTTCCCAAATGTCTGATAACATCAGTAGCTTAGCTTGTTCGCTAATCTAAAACTGTCGGACCTTTTGCCCACGTTAATCCCACGTGCCCGACGTACAGCCAATCACCACGTGTGCCCGAGCCCATCTGGTAGGCGAGCAGATCTTACACCCACACCGGCCGTCTTGCGTCGTTGTTGCCACCGCCGGAGTGCGACTGTGATCTGTGTGAATGGGTGAATGCAGCCATTATTGTAAAGCGCTTTGAGCGGTTGTTAAGACTGGAAAAGCGCTATATAAATGCAGTCCCTTTACAGTCTCTTTACATAACACTGCTAATATCCTAGAAATCAAGTACATTGCTCATGACAAGATAGCATTAAGGATGAATCTGAGGGAAAAGAATATAGGCTACCCGCCCTACAGTATATCCCCTTTATTAAGTTAACATTCCTATTTCCTTTGATTAATTTGATGGTTTCCGTAGGTTAGAGGTTTACAGATACAACTGCAGCATATTATCTGTGATCTCTCTGAACCGAAATAGGAAGTGAGACAGGAAAAGATATGCATGCGTCGCTACATCATCCCCTTGTCGTTTTCATTTGTCTTATTACTGTAGATTAAAAGCAGAATTTTGATTGGGTGTTGACATTCCTTTTGTTCCAGAGCCTGTCAGGAGACAGCGAGAAGCAGATCAAAGTAAGACAGAGAATTGGAGTGCAAGTGATCGGTGGCGTGCGCCCACCTCGCCCGCCCGCCCGCCGGCTCTGGAAGCACTGAGGGCTGTGCTGTGCAGCACACATGGCTGCAATCACAACGCATTTGATGGAGATGGGGAAACAATTGTAGGCTATATGGTTTGCCACTACTACACACACACACACACACACACGCGCGCGCACGCACGCACACACACACACACACACACACACACACACACACACACACACACACACACACACACACACACACACACACACACACACACACACACACAGCCCTTCAGGTGGGCTGTGACTGGAATATCAACACACACACACACACACACACACACACACACACACACACACACACACACACACACACACACACACACACAGCCCTTCAGGTGGGCTGTGACTGGAATATCAACACACACACACACACACACACACACACAATATTTGATTTTGGCCGATATCTGATATGGCGATATTTCCCAACTCGTATTTTCCATCTAATTTCAGAGTACACCGTTATTCGTGATTGCCCAGATGCAGACATAAATACAAATGCTTTTCTAAATGTACACACTCTCTAGGCAAATGTCAACTAGGTTATGTAGAACGCGGCATATTTTTTTAATTGATTTTCTTTCATTTTCTTTCAAACAAAACTGTATGATTCATCCAACTTATACACAGGCTCTCCCTGGGCATAATTAAAGTCGAGCTGAAACGCCCATTTGCACAGTGACTCCTTATCGTGACGTATTTCGACTGAAACAGGGTAGAGAGGCGGGGCATAGCATTTGGAGTTTGATTTTGACTGTTGAAATGTGGGTGTGTCTGGGACACTCTGCGAGGCGAGGAGTCGAGTGGACCCAGCAGTCCACTAAATAACGTATTTTACCAGACAAATCTGAAACCTTTCACGTTTCAGTAGCAGTCTATGTACAAACATAATATAATGTAAATACAGCCCTGTGGACTGTGTGCTCGCTGGTTGGCTCACTGCGCTGAGCACCAGAGCAGAGGACCGGTGGCTCCTCCCAGGCAAACAGCTGTTTCCAAGCCGAGGGAGAGAGCACCGCGAGACGCGGGAAATAGTGGTATTTCTGGGATGCAAGTTAAGAAGGCAAGGCGAGATACCCCCACATAATATTTCACACACACACACACACACACACACACACACATTTTTGTTTTTTTATGTTATAATGATCTCTCCTGATTCTAAATATAACTGAATTGGTTTGTTTGAACAAAGTAAAACTATTTTTATAAGCATTTTACAAAATGTCTATGGAAAAAGTGAATGGCTCACCAGTCACAACATGCCTGCAGCTGTCCAATGACACTATGAAATTATTAAAAGTTTATTTTTCATTTCAGCTCGACTTTAAAGCGTCACTTTATCGGCTTGTCATATCGTCAGAAATGTACATTTTGGTGCGATGCCGAAACTTAATTTTAAAGCATTTATCAACCGATACTGATGACGTGCCTCCATCCCTCTCCCTCTCACACACTCACACACACACACACACACACACACACACACACACACACACACACACACACACACACACACACACACACGCAGCTGCATCAATATCATCCTCACCACCAGGATAGGCCAGCAGTGGCATATCTAGTGCCTGTGTGTGTGTGTGTGTGTGTGTGTGTGTGTGTGTGTGTATGTGTGTGTGTGTGTGTGTGTGTGTGTGTGTATGTGTGTGTGTGTGCGCACTCATCCTTCCTACGTGTGTTTGGGGAGGGTTCAAGCATGCAGGGCTGCAGAGGCAGGCATAACTGAGGCAGCAGTAATTAAAGCTGTTTTAATTGGTGTGATTAACATAGAGAGGGCCAGACTGCTGACACCTGCATGACCACTCAGCCACACAGCATATACACACACACACACACACACACACACACACACACACACACACACACACACACACACACACACACACACACACACACACACACACACACACACACACACACACACACACACGCACACACACAAGGATGCCGTTGGCCTTTGGGGGTGTTTGTGGTTAAGTGTGGGAAAATGGTCAATCAATTAACTAAACACACATGGACTGAAATTGTAACATTGTCAAATGTTGTTCATCGTCAAACGAAATGTTTTTCACATGGTTATATTTTTATGCAAATGTAGACAGTGCAGGATTATATTTATTTCTCGGTGTCTACCCGTTTGGTTTTTGTGCTAAGCACTAGGGGTGCTCCAAAAAAATCGATTCTGAAAGGATCGCGATTCTTAATGCCACGATTCCTGGATCGATTCCAAACTCCCAAGAATCGATTCTTCTTTGTATTGTAATTTTTTTTTTTTTTTTACAGTGCACCTGAAGGCAACATGCAAGATACCGGCTGAATAAGTGTCCAAATGTTCATGTCATTTGTGTACTGTACTGCCACGGTGCCACCACCTCTTGCACTTAAGAACTCTGGTTAATGTATTCCCCCCAAAATCTATAAATCCTTCTCAAAGTCTACAGATCCCCCCCAGCCTATAAATCCATCTTATCTGAAGAACATGAGGGGGGAATTCCCCCCTAGTTTGCAAAATTAATTTAGGCCCTGACTGTAATACTTCAGAAGTTGAATTTGAAGTTCAGCATTAATACATTTGTCATTTTTTGTCTTAGATTTACCTTTGTGTGTTATTGCTATATAAAACTACATAATTGAGAATCGATTCTAGATTCTGGAATCGAGAATCGTTGGAATCGAGAATCGTTGGAATCGAGAATTGTTGGAATCGAGAATCGATTCTGGAATCGGATCGTGACCCCAGGAATCGGAATCGGATCGGATCGTGGCTTAGCCGGATCGGAGCACCCCTACTAAGCACCTGTCGCGGCAAGACTTTTAGATGCTCAAAAATAACTCCTTTTCTTAAAGAGTCTAGTGCAGAACTCCAGGAGGCTATAACCTTATATATAACTATAACTCTATCCAAATCTGATTGAATTATTGTGATCAGAAAATCCTCAGGTGTGGAACCAACTTTAGCTTTAAAATGTATGATTTTTGCGGTATAAGCTCTTGTGCGTGTGTGTGTGTGTGTGTGTGTGTGTCTGCTATGTGCAGTTGAGTGTGACAGAATGATACAAGAGAGGGAATGAGAGATAGATAGACAGAGAGATAGAGAGCCACTATGCCATTTTACGTGCGATCGGGCTGATTTTTTTATTAGGTCATTAAGGCTGACTAAATGGGCATAATTGGCTAAATAGTGGCCAAAATGCCTCAACACAGGTTCAGCACCATGGAGAGCTCCAGAGTGGAGCAGCACACAGTTGAGCCGAGTTGTAATCAGCCACTGAGAGGAGAGGCTGCATGCCAACTTTGTGAGCAAGGCCTGACTAAATGGCCAGTCACACAGTATTCCGCTAGTTATCAATATCTCCATTAAATCTTCCATTTGATCAATTCACTTTTGAATTTGCAGAATGTGTTTTGAATGTCTTTCACCGGGCCGAACATACTTCTCAAAACACGAGCACCATATACATTTTAAATTAAATGAAATAAAAAAGTGCCACGTTTAGACTCTTTTCATGTGCAAAACAATGTTCAAAGCAGTAGACCTTGAAGTAGAAAAGAGGAACAACACACACACCGCTGTCAAAATGTGCTATGTGTGGTGATACAATGCTGCATGTCAGTCAAAACGCCATTGATATTCATACAAAAAAACAGTGAGAAGCCCACACTTCCATCTCAGTCTTCATCCAAACTGCTCAAGTTCTCCGAGCCATATTTTCACAGCTAAAAAAAAGAGAAGGCATAAATGTGGATCAAATGTCTTTTTGTTTGAACTGTCAAGGCTTATTATACACACCAGGCAAACGGAATGGCTTATTATACACACCAGGCAAACGGAATGGCGGTACTTGAAAAGCATTTTCTCGCCCCCAGATATTCACACCAGACACTTTCTTTTTTGAAATCCCTTTGCATCTGCAAGACGGAGAGCACTGAATCTTTCTGTGGACCCCCCCCTCTCATAATACTTTAGGCTATTCATTTCACCACTTTGCTACATACTGTATAGGCTATGTATGGGCTTTAAGCCCAGACAGTGAAGATTCCTGATTTCTCAGACTTGATCATAAGACAGTATAAGGTGTGCATTCAACACGATCTCACAAATAATTGTGAAATAGCAACATTGGTCCAGTTCTAGTTCTAGTTTCACAATAATGGCTCTAAAATACAGCTCAGTCCACAGCTAGTTCCTGGTTATAGCCAGAGATGGGAAGTAACTAAGTACAAATACTTTGTTACTGTACTTAAGTAGGATTTTCAGGTATCTGTACTTTACAGAGTATTTATTTTTCTGACAACTTTTTACTTTTACTCCCTACATTTTAACAGAAATATCTGTACTTTCTACTCCTTACATTTTCAAAACAGGCTAGTTACTTTAGTTATAATGCATGACAAAGTCATCTCTCGTCGCACATCCAAAACAAGATACTGGGGTCTAAATAAGGCATGACCGATGATGTCACAAATAAATCACGGATGATGTCATCAGTGATGTCACTCGAGCAATTGCATCAGTGAGTGAAATCATCAGTGAGTGCAGTGATGTCACTTGAGCAATAGACCCATTTCACGGGGGCCATTTTGTGTCGAAAAGGCAGAATAAACACAGGTGCAAGCAACACACTAATGAGGGTTTCCACATTCCAATCATTGGAAGTTGGAAACCCTCATTAGTGTTTTGCTTGCACCTGTGTTTACCCTGCCTTTTCGACACAAAATGGCCCCCGTGAAATGGGTCTATTGTGATGTCATCAGTGAGTGATGTCTTCAGTGATGCGTGTCATTCGAGCAATTGTGATGTCATCAGTGGGTGATGTCATCAGTCATTATAATGTCATCATGTAATATTCATAACAAAATGTTAGTTCCGTGGTACATAGAATGTTGGAATTTCCTATTCAAGGATTATTATTTTGCTGTTCCTTTACCTCAGTGGAAGTACTTACTGGTGTAAAACAATACTTGTAAGTAAAAAGCACCTAATTTAAAATGGAAAGTTGAATGTTGTGTTGTCATTTAAAAAATTTGATTTAAATCATCATCATCATGATCATCTTCATCATTCCCGGGCTCTGTCTGTCCCACTGTGACATCATCTGTGATGTCATAAATCCCACTGTGACATCATCAGTAATGTCATAAATCCCACTGTGACATCATCAGTGATGTCATAAATCCCTGATCCCACTGTGACATTATCAGTGATGTCATAAATCCCACTGGTGACATCATCAGTGATGTCATAAATCTGACATCATCAGTGCTGGTCTCATTGGCCACACAGCAGCCGAGTTGCGGGCAAGGCCGCGCAGCGGCCGAGCTGCGAATGCGAGCTGCAGGTTGCGGCCGAGCCTAGGAATCGAGCGCGGGTAGCGCGCAAGATTCCTAGTCAATTAAAATTGCCTAAGTGTGTGGGTGTGTCTGTTTGTGACATTATCAGTGATGTCATAAATCAAGGACTGTGATGTCATCAGTGATGTCACTGGAGCAATTGTGATGTAATCAGTGATGTCATAAATCCTTCCTGGCTGAGGCTATATAAGCATACAGACACAGCATACAAGTCAGTCTGGTATACAGTGACAGATCTGAAGGAATGGCTTTTCGAGCAGTTCATGGCGACAGGAGGCTCCACGATGCCGCCTATGCAGGAGACCTGGACAAACTGAGGAGCCTGTTGCAGGAGGAGGACTGCTTCAGGCAGATCAATGAGCAGGGTTTGTATGGGTGTTGGTGGACCCCTCTGGGGCTTGCAGCCATGCAGGGTCATGCTGCTTGTGTGGCCTACTTGATCGCCCAGGGAGCACAGGTAGACCTAGCTGATGACGATAATTGGACGCCTCTCTCCTATGCTGTCTGCCACAGTTCTCTGGACTGTATCTGGATCCTCCTGCAAGCCGGGGCTGACCCTAACAGAAGCATACACGGCCATTTCACCCCTCTCTACCTCAGTGCTGTACGCGACCACCTGGACTGCTTCTGCCTGCTGCTCCAGGTCGCTGGCGTTCTGACCCGTGATGTGGCTTCTCTCCTGCTGGAGGCGGTGCTGCATAACAGGGGCAACACGGCCTTCGTCCAGCTGCTCCTGGACCACGGCGCTGCCCCAGCCCTGGTGAGAGAGCAGGCACAGCTGGAAGAGATGGCGGATCCCGAGGCTCTCAGGGTCTTTCTGGAGGCCAAGAGATGTCCTCCCAGTCTGGCCCACGTGTGTCGGATCCAGATCCGCCAAGCACTGGGGACACATCGCCTGAACCAAGTCCACTCCCTACCACTAACACCAGTGATGAAGGACTTCGTGCTCCACAAAAACTGATTTGAAGTCTGATGACAACTTGACCAGTTTATTTATTTTCATTTATAGATTTAGTTCTTTGGTGACTGTGGTTCAAACAAATCCAGGACCAGAGATTATATAGCATCAGCATACACCACCTGTAGCCAATCCTACTGCTATAATTGGAGAGCTGTGTGTCTGTGTGTGCTCGATTCAGCTCCAGAGTTCCCACCCTAGAATTGAAAGGGTGCGGAAATTTGGTTTATCTTAAAGGATAATTCTGGTTTTTTTAATGAAAAATAAAATGTATTTGCCATGAAGGCTAAAAATTGTGTATTATTTCAGTTGAACTTTGCCATCTTATTTATATTGAAAAATATTTTTAAATAAATTGTATAGTACATTTTGCTCTGGTAATCCACTGGAAATCCACCCCTCTGGTGGGATCAAGATAATCCAGTTTTTGGGGATCAAACTGATCCCAATCCTGTGTTGTGGCTTTCAACTACCCGTTTTGAAGATTTGATCCAGATTAAAGCTTGGATTTGATTTCCTGATCTGATCGGATATCAAAGTGATCCTAATCCTGTTTTTTGGTTTTGAACTACCCAAAATCCAAATCTGATCCGATCAGATAGGGATTAAAAGTTTTGAACTACAGGGCCCCGGACATTATTTCCAGCTGAAAATATAATGTTTTACTCACCCAGATAACTTGTTTCATTCGGATCCCCACAGAAGATATTCAGCTCCAAGTAGAGTCCTGGAACGCTATAATGGGCGAAAACGGGGCATGGATAATGCACTCTGTAAACAACATATTTTCTGTCATGCCGAGGTTCATTATGGTTGTTATATATAATATAGAGAACATGAATTAGCTATGTAACGAACCTCCGTGCTGCCGACAGCCTGCTCTGTTTGCTGTCTGAGTGTCTGTCACATTGATAGCAGCTCCTCACCCTCCCACTCCTTGTGTAATCCATATACGTTATTCCAGACCGGCTCAAATAAATACACGCGACCATTGAATTCATCGTCCATAATCTCGAGATCAGATATCACAGCCAGCGGTGTCTATAACAAATGTGAGTTCACGTGACCGGCTGGTTTACCAGGCTATAAAAAAACGGAATTCTCCTTTAATATGACATGAGGATCAGTTTGCACAGAAACAGCCGGTAGACATACTTTTTACTTTTATACTTGATTAGATTTCAGAGCCTGTACTTTTTTTACTTTTACTTGAGTAAACAAGTTGAATCAGTACTTCTACTTTTACCAGAGTCTTTAGTTAGACAAGTAACTGTACTTCTACTTAGGTAAAGAATGTGTGTACTTTCCCATCTCTGGTTATAGCACCCGTCAGCGTGGTAGCAAGTCGCAGGGGGCGTGGTTCGGCCCGGTACCGGCTTAAATCAGTGGTTACGTTTAGGCAACTAAGACAACTTGGTTGGGTTTAGGCAACTAAGACAACCTGGTTGGTTCTGGTTCTGGTTTGGATTATGGTTGAAAACGGGACATGTCAGGGGACAAAAGATGACAAAAACACGGGACACAGTGGGAGTCAAACCAGCTCCCTCACGAGGAGGCCGTTACGCACAGGTACACCCAACCCACCCCAACTCCCTTATCGTGCGTTCCTTTATCGCAAAAGAACTGGGATGTGGAGGCTAAATGACGTCATATCCGTTTTGTTAGCATTCCATTTGCAGAAAAGTTGAGCTGGGAAGTTCACTGTTCACTGGTCAGATCCACTCGCTAGCCATTGTTAGCAATAACAGTTGATAACAAGGCATTTCGTGGCATTTTGCACATACGAACACTGCAGCCTCATGTCCACACGGATAGAAGTAGACCGTGCTGTGTGTACAGCTGATTTAATGAGACACAAACAAGACAGAAGTGCTAAATAGCATTTATACGATTATAACTACTGTTGTTGCGCGGAGCAGCCATCTTGGATTTTTTAGGTCGGGGCTGCTGAGGCGCCTACGAGTTTGGAATGGGAAATACCAGCTCTAGTCCCAGCTCATGAACTTTGAACTGTAAGATCACCGGTTCCCAGTTATAAAGGAATGCACGATTATTCACCAGCTATTTCTGGTCAATATCAGCCTGTCATTACACAAAATCTCTAGCGGTCGCTTCTGGTGCCCAAGCACTTCCTTCCAACAACTTTAAAGCCATTTTTGTGACACTACAACATCTTGAACTGGTTCGGACCATAAATCTGACACCACTTGATTGCAGGGTTTGTGTTGAAGGATGTAAAGGCTGTAGTTCTACAGTCTAAGAACGTTTAAAAAAAGTGAATATAATGGATGTGAATCTGATCGAACTGGAGACACTAAAGATTTAATTTTCCCTTTAATGGTTACTTGAGTAATTTGATCAAATACAACACAATTTTACACTGTTTGTGCTGTTGACATTTGGATTTTAGAACATTGTTATTTATTTAGAACATTTTACACACCACACAAAATAAACTAGAACGACCGCAACGCGGACTTATGCCTCCGCCATTAGTTCATTCTTGAGTCCAAATCACCACTTGAGGCAAATTGGAAGAAATTCCGTCAAGGCGCTCCTGTGATGTTGCGTTACAGAGCTTGGAAATTGGGTGTGTGAGAGGTCACAGTGACCTTGAACTTTGACCACCAAAATGTAATCAGTTCATCCTCGAGTCCAAGTGGACGTTTGAGGCAAATTCGAAGAAATTCCATCAAGACATTCCTGAGATATCACGTTAACAAGCTTGAACATGGCATTCGAGAGGTCACAGTGACCTTGACCTTTGATAACCAAAATGGAATCAGTTCATCCTTGCGTCCAAGTCGATGTTTGAGCCAAATCAGAAGAAATTCTATCAAGCCGTTCTTGAGATATTGCATTAACCAACTTGGGAATGGCGTTCGTGAGGTCACAGTGACCTTGAAGTTTGACCACCAAAATGTAATCAGTTCATCTTTGAGGCCAAGTTAAAGGAAGGCTTTCCCGTTGTTCAGAGCCTGAGCAATCAACCAAAATCCACTCTGTGTGTGTGGGGGGGGGGGGGGGGGGGGGGGGGTTGAAGGGGGGACCAGAAGTCCTACACTTCCCACAATGCACTGGGCTCGTGGCCTTCTTTTCCACGCCCACCCCTCAGGCATTTGGCTGATATCAAACTCCAGTAGGTGGCGGTAATGCACATATATGTTTGCCAACCGCCATAAAACTCAAAGAAGAAGAAGAAGAAGGCTTCGACATAAAAACAATAGTAGAAGAAGAATATATATATATATTTTTTGCCTCCAAATTGCACCAAATTTAAACGGTAGTATATATGTCGGGAGATGTCTTCATAAATTTTTTTTCATGCATTTTAAGGCATTTTCCTAGGAGTTATGAGCATCTGATGTTGTAACTATTTCATGTAAAAAAGGGTACATTGCTCAGCGTTGATTTTGTAACTTCAACGCACCTTCTACTAGATGTAAAATTTGACAAGCTTTCCAATGCCGCCAGTCCCATGTCTGTAGGTGCTTCTGTTCCCGAGATATGGTTCTTTGCAAGCAGCTAGGGGAGCTAACATTAGCTAGCCCAGGCTATGCGGTGAAAAAAGATGGCTGCCTTTTGTTTTTCTTCAGGACCTGTGAAGGGGCATGGAGGACCTCTAGAGGCGGAACCATGGCGGCACACCCCCACAACACTTGTAGTTCACAGGTGCTCGTCTTCCGCAAGGCGGACTTGGCCTCTCTGACGTAAAACGCGTCGGAGAGGCCAAAAAATATGTGAGAGATGGTTGATTGCTCAGGCTCTGAACAACCAATTTCAAAAATTTCAATGGATTCAAACTCCTTAGAGGCGTGAGCTTTAATATATCTTCATATTCCCCACGGGAAAGCCGTCCTTTAATGTTTGAGGCAAATTTGATGAAATTCCGTCAAGGCATTCCTGAGATATGGCGTTAACAAGCTTGAAAATGGCGTTGGAGAGGTCACAGTGACCTTGACCTTTGATCACCAAAATGTAATCCTTTCATCCTTGCGCCCAAGTCGACGTTTGAGCCAAACTGGCAGAAATTCCATCAAGCCGTTCTTGAGATATCGCTTTAACGAACTTAGGAATGGCATTCGTGAGGTCACAGTGACCTTGACCTTTGACCACGAAAATCGAATCAGTTCATCCTTGAGTCCAAGTCGATGTTTGAGACAAGTTTGATTGTATTCCGTCAAGGCGTTCCTCAGATATCGCGTTAACGAACATTGTACGGACGGACATACGTACGTACGTACGGACGGACAATCCGGATCAATAATGCCTCTGGCCTGGCTATCCCCGGCAGAGGCATAAAAAGCAAAACACGCACACACAAAATAAAATAAAATAAAATAAAACATTTACATTTTCTGCCATGCTCACTTTGACATGACTCAATGGACAGTGGCATGCCCTGCTCATGTAATGTACAGCCTCTGTGTTTTTCAGCCTGTTTTCATGTCTAGGTAGCATACTGTAGGAAGGGGAACACTGGCAGCTCATCCGCGCGCGCGCGCGCGCGCGCACACACACACACACACACACACACACACACACACACACACACACACACACACACACACACACACACACACACACACACACACACACACACACACACACACACACACACACACACACACACACACACACACACACACACACAGTGATGGGCTGCCAAAAACTACAGATGTACCAAGATGGGGGGAAAATGCTTAAAGTGGTTTTAATTTCCCAAAGTAACGATGATGGTGCAGAATTATATATGAGAGAGATGATATGGGTAGGGGGGGTAATTACCAACTACTGAGACTTTGCAATGTCATTATGGAATTATGAAAATATCAGTCAAAACACTATTACAGAAATATAACTTTTTTTATTACACACCCTAGAGCTACTACTGCACTTCGTCACTTTTTAGAACTTGGGACATTTGTTCAATTCCGTCATTGTAATGACTGCAAAATCATTTGTTGAACCCACTAAGCATTCAGCTATTGGGAACTGCATGAATCCAAAAACAAAAATCACAATATTAAAGCAGGTACATTTAAGGAAGGGCATGAGCGAGGCAGAGAGAATGCAAATAGGAAAAAGTCAATTGAATTCAAATTTGAATGGAGTCAAAAAACGATGACAGCAAGTACCGTAAACACAGGAGAGCTTGAGGAAGTAAAGCCACACAAAAGACAGAAAAACAACAGAACCCAAAAATAAAGAGATAAAACAGAGTGACAGCACACCACAGGGACATATTGGGGCTGAGGAAGCCCCATTGTGAAGAATATTTTACAATGTTCATGTTATTTGATGAAAGAGAAAGTCAGTTTTCTATAAAAGAAAAAAGTGACAGGCTGTCAGTTTTCTCTCTCTCATGCCCTTCCTTAAATTCCTTACCTGCTTTAATATCGTGATTTTTGTTTTTGGATTCATGCAGTTCCCAATAGCTGAATGCTTAGTGGGTTCAACAAATCATTTTACCATCATTATATTGACAGAATTGAACAAATGTCCCAAGTTCTAAAAAGTGACAGGCTGTCACTTTTTTCTCTTTTTCTTTCTTCTCAGGAGACACATTTTCTATTTTTTCTAGTGACCCAAAACTACTTTGCAGACAGTATTTTGCAGACCCGCATGAAATTGGCCCTGTCATATCAATTAATTAACTAATTAATCAATCCATAAAATGTTAACCCTCGTAGCCACCTGGAGCAGAGTGGACCACAGTCACTGACTGAGGCTGGAGCAGAGATGACCAGTCTCCTCACTGACTGAGGCTGGAGCAGAGTGGACCACAGTCTCCTCACTGACTGAGCCTGGAGCAGAGTGGACCACAGTCTCCTCACTGACTGAGCCTGGAGCAGAGTGGACCACAGTCTCCTCACTGACTGAGCCTGCAGCAGAGTGGACCACAGTCTCCTCACTGACTGAAGCTGGAGCAGAGTGGACCACAGTCTCCTCACTGACTGAGCCTGGAGCAGAGTGGACCACAGTCTCCTCACTGACTGAGGATGGAGCAGAGTGGACCACATTCTCCTCACTGACTGAAGCTGGAGCAGAGTGGACCACAGTCTCCTCACTGACTGAGCCTGGAGCAGAGTGGACCACAGTCTCCTCACTGACTGAGGATGGAGCAGAGTGGACCACAGTCTCCTCACTGACTGAAGCTGGAGCAGAGTGGACCACAGTCTCCTCACTGACTGAAGCTGGAGCAGAGTGGACCACAGTCTCCTCACTGACTGAAGCTGGAGCAGAGTGGACC
>NC_139629.1:25847049-25857049 GCF_964638095.1 Poromitra crassiceps
GGCTAAACTTTTACTCCGTGAAACACTATCGATTAAGTCCGACATCGCTCAGAGGTTTGAGCAGCTTGAAAACAAGTTTGAAAACGTGCAGAAGTCCATCCACTCACTCACTAAAGAAAATAATGCAACCGTGAACAAAGTTTCTAATGCGGAAAAGCGCATCAGCGCACTGGAGGACAAAAACAACACAGTGAGTCCGAAAGTGGATAAAATGCAAAAACATCGAAACGCTGCACACGCAGGTTGATGACTTAATCAGCAGGAGTAAAAGAAATAACATTCGCCTGATCAATGTAAAAGAGGGAGCTGAGATTGGTGACATGGACGCTTTCGTGGCAAAATCCTGTGTTACATCCTGGACCTGAAGGAAGGCGAGAAACCACCAGAGGTGGACAGGGCACACCGGGCGCCTCGGCCACGTCCAGACCCCGGCCTGCCACCGAGGGCCATCTTCATCTGCCTACTCCGCTGGCCCGACCGTCAACTCATCATCCAGGCTGCGGGGAAGAAGCCCCTCACCTGGGAGGGTACGCGCTTTTTCGTCCGGCAGGACCTCTCCGCGTTGGTGCAACAGAAACGCGCAACATACAACAGCATCATTGAAAAGGTTAAAGTCAATGGATATCGCTTTGGCGTACTGTACCCAGCGAGACTCATCATAACCATTGATGGACAGCGGCGGAACAAGAGCTCAAAGTGAAACTGCCGAATATCTTTTGAGTTGGACTGGTCAATAGTACTGTGAGTAACTAAAATAAAAAAATAAAAAACGGAATTCTCTCTTCTTTAGCACTCTTTCTAACTATAAATCCACTTCTGTTTTAATTTCCTCTCTTGCCCTCTTTTCACCACACCGCGGACACTGTGTGCACTGTAAAAAAAACAAAAAATACCATTAAAACACCCGCGGCTTATAGTCCGGTGCGGCTTATATAAGAAAAAAATAGTCAACTTTGAAGGTGCGGCTTATACACCGGTGCGGCTTATAGTCCGGAATTTACGGTAATAGAATGTGTGCTTTCTCTGTCTAAAAGAGTTAGTTTGTAGAGTTAGTAGTTATGTAGGCATTAGCACTTGAATACAGCATGGTTTCAGCGTCTGAAAATTTAAGCTGAGATAAATAGCTTTTTGTGAAATTCGATAGAACAGTCACTTTAACCATTCATTTTTGGCATCAGTAAGACGTCAGACATCTAAACAATAGTTTTGAACAGTAATTTCCTCCATAACAGCAGGAAACACCCCTCTACTTCAAACTCCTCCCTCCGTGTGTGTTCTTCTTGGCTGCAGCGGGCGTGTCACAAGCGAGTTGCCGCTGGGCAAGTCTGGATGGGCTCGCTCGTTTCTTGGGGTTTCGGTTGAGAAACCCCAAGAAACGGGGTTTCTTTTGCGATTCTGGTCTTATTTATGCTGCGTGTTTCAAAGTGTGTTGCACCCATAATCTATTATGCAAATTTGCAATCCCCCACCGCCAGCAATCAGCGCGAAAGCGAAAGCGTTTTCGCCAATCCATTTTACTGTATGAGAATGGTTTCATCGCGCGTTCCCCTGCAGTTTTGGCTCGGCTTTTTCTAGAATGGAGAGCACTGTCGCCACTTAGTGGGTCGGTGGAATGGGTTGTACACGTTCGGTGGCTCCAATATTTTTATAGGAGACGTGGGGGGCGTTGATCCACGTCCCACCGTCAAATTTTTTTTTTTTTTTTTTTAAGCCGAGATATCTCGTCATTGGCAGTCAACCGTTGGATTTTGTAAGCCGAGATATCTCGTCAATGGCAGTGAACGTGTTAAGTTAGTAAGTAGTTAGTAAGTATATATATTTTTATTTTATTTTTTTATGTTATTTTTTTTTAGAGAGAGAGAAAGAAGTTAGATCAAGAAGGGCCCAGATGGAGCCTGAAAAGGTGTGTCTTTAGTCTTTTCCGAAAGATCGGCAGTGATTCGGCCGTCCTGACCGAAGGTGGAAGCTCGTTCCACCATTGAGGTGCCAGGGACGAGAAGAGTCGAGAAAGGGATGAGCGACTTTTGAGCCCCCGTAGCGAAGGAGGGGCGAGGCGTCCTGCACTGGTGGAGGAGCGAAGGGAGCGGTGAGAGGTTTGGAGCCTGACCATAGATTGCAGGTACAGGGGAGCTGACTGGTGTACAGCCCTGTAGGCCAGAACCAGTGTTTTGAATTGAATGCTTGCAGAGATGGGAAGCCAGTGGAGGTCCCAGGAGAGGGGAGTGACATGAGAGAATTTGGGTTGGTTGAATACCAGACGGGCTGCAGCGTTCTGAATGAGCTGAAGCGGTCGGATGTCGGTGGCAGGTAGGCCGGCCAGGAGCACGTTGCAGTAGTCCAGGCGGGAGATGATAAGTGACTGAACCAGGAGTTGTGTCGCTTCCCTGGTGAGAAACAGGCGGAGAACCTACAGGAGCGTGCTGTCGCAGCAATGTAGGCCGAGCTGTTGTGTGTCGTTTTAATGGATAAAGGTCTAATCCAGAGATGGGGACTTGAGACTTGGACTCCAGTCGACTCAAGTCCAAGTCGTTGCTGTTGACCCCCCCTGGCTTTGAACACCACAGGCCGACTGCCATCCAGTTCCATTGCATTGGAGAGAAGGCAGACATCTCTGCAGCAGATATCTCCAAAACACTGAAACCCACTGAATCTTCTTGCTCCCACGCATACCGTACAGTGGTGCGATTTGGCATTCAAATTGACATTCACTAACAATCTTGCTCTCGGAGATTTAACATCTCTAACCTGTGTTCTGTCTGTGTAATTAAAATGAACTCTTTTTTTAAAGGCTGCTGCTGCTGAAACCCCCATTTCAGCCCGACCTCCGAACCCAGAAAGCAGAAAGCTGTTGGTACCGAGGAAATTAACTTTGCATTGGCCGTCACGACTAATTGGATGGTTGCTGTGACAGCTCGTGGAGCAAGGCTGTGATGCTGTTAGAAGACTTTCTCCTCCATCACACACACACACACACACACGCACACGCACACAAACACACACACACACACACAAACAACCTAACACACACCATCCCTGTGACAGCTAAATTGGTTTTAATGAGCTTTTAGGGAAAAGTTGCAGCCCCCCCCCCCCCCCAACTGGCACTGCCATGCCAGGCTGTGGCTGACTGGCTGACTGACTGGCTGACTGACTGACTGACTGACTGACTGACTGACTGAACTGACTGAACTGACTGACTGATTGGCTGGCTGACTGACTTGTGTTTGATCTGGCATCAAATAGAAGAGTGAGCGTGGTCTCAGTGTGGTCTTGGTTTCTCACTGTGTGCCTGCAGGCTTTTTCCTGGCACCACGCTGGTCAACAAACTGACTGTTGAGATCACGCTGGATTTGGGATGAGAAGGAGGGATCGCTGGTGTGCAATATGTCAGCTGCTGGATGAGCACAAGCCTGTGAATTGTAGGTTGTTTTCATATTAAAATCAAGAAATGATGGCGACAGTGGAAGTATATATAGCAAAGTGGCAGCTCAGGTGATGATAATAATAATAATAAACTTTATTTATATAGCACATTTCAAACATAAAATGCGGGGTGGCGCTGTGGCGCTCGCAGGCCACGTTCAGATTTTTATTTTTTGTATTTTTTTACACAAACAAGACAAAACAGACAAACAGGCTCAGACACAGGGGAAAGAAAGGAAAAACAAAACAAAAAGCAAAACAAAAAAATATAATCAGAAAAATTTATTTTTTATTTGTTTTTCTCCTCCCTTCCCACAATAACACACAAATGTAGAAAATAATTGGTTTAACAATGCATAAGTTTTAAAAACGTTTATTGTCTGTATAATTTATTGTCTGTGTATAATTCATTATTGATTAACTATTTTGATCCACCTGGGCTGGGGTCAAAGTTTAGTTTTACGTTACGTCACTAGTACGTCATTCACTCGGCGACAGTGCGACTGCCAGCTGCCAATGATTATATCAGTTGGCTAAGCTAAATGATGGAAAGCAAGAACAATGGCAGAAAAGCGAAAGAAAAAACATTACCAATTTCACGAGGAGTGGGAGGAAGAGTTCTTCTTCACAACAGTGAAAGGAAAGAGTGTATGTCTCAATGAAATGCATAATACTCATTATTTAAAGTTAAATCGAGCAAATTTCAACAGGTAGCCCCCCACATGACTCTCTACTCTTCAGGTAGCCCTCGACCTCAAAAAGGTTGGTGACCCCTGCTCTAGACCATGGAATGGATCATTGGAGGGAATCTGAGGACCTCGGGGCTCTGACAGCTGACAGGAACATATTTTGATACTAGGGGTGACAAAAATAATCGATTATAAGATGCATCGCGATGCGGACCTGCACGATTCTGCATCGATTCACAAATGTCAAAAATCGATTATTATTATTATTTTTTATAATCAAATAAAATATAATGGAAGTACATGCAAGTTGTTTATTTAAATTATGGATCATAATACAATGCAATTCTAAATGCACTTTTATTTTAAAAGTAGCCACACAGTGAGAAAAAAGAAAGTGAGAAAAAATAAATCATGTAGGCCTATTGGGGAAAAAAAGTGATGCGTCGATTTAAGATGCATCAAGATACATCGATAATCGTAATCGAATCGAATCGTAGCCCTCTGAATCGTAATCGAATCGTGAGGCCAGAGAAGATTCACAGCCCTATTTGATACTAGGTCATTAATATAGATGAGCAAGTCCATGCATGACTTTAAAAACCAATAAGAGCACCTTTAGCGTGTGGCACGCCTACCCCTACCCCTACCCCATGCATGTCCAGTACAATTATAACAGGCATGCGCTTGTGCACGCCCCCAATTTGCATTGCGCGCTGCGTTAAACCAGTGCAAACGCCAAAGTACCGCTTTTGCGACGATAGGGCCCAGCATCTGTATGTGGAGAAAGGCTGTTTGAGCTGAGTCCGTGTGTGGTAGCGAGTGGATGTTTGTGATATGCATACTGCAACAGGGTGGATGTTTGTGATATCCCGTGAAGCCAAGAGGTGGTTACTGAGCAACCAGTGTTGGCAGCACTAAAACACATGGTGGTACTGTGTGTGTGTGTGTGTGTATGTGTGTGTGTGTGTGCGCGTGTGTGAGAGAGAGAGTGTATGTGTGTGTGAGAGAGAGAGTGTATGTGTGCGTGTGTGTGTGTGTGTGTGTGTGTGGGGGGGGGGGGGGGGTATTCTTGGCATCTATATAGATGTTTGCATGTATGTATTTTACTTTTTTTTATACTATTATCTATCTCATACTAACCTGTGCCCTTTCCCTGTTTTTTTTTACACTTTATCTATTTTATTGTGTGTTTTTTAAACTCTGAATGGCCTCTGAATCCACCTTTCCAGGGACTCCAGATGGAAAGTAGCCTATGGCTAAATCTGTTACAAAGCATCTCTTCCCCTATGGGGTTTAATGTTTTGTTGTATATGTCCCTGCCAAATAAACTAATCAAATCAAATCAAAATAAATATGCATAATGTAACAGGGTGGATGTTTGTGATATGCATACTGTAACATGCATTTGGTGAACATTTCGCCCAAGGCAAGGTTAGAGCAGCATATTGGCTGTATACATTTTTAATCCAGGTGGCCGAGTGGGAAAGAAGCTCACCCCAGCGTCAGTGACATGCTCTGCCCGTTACTGTAAGCTCAACTGGAACCCTCCGCTCACACTGCACACTGTAACATAGTGCATAGTGCAATTTAGTGAAATCAACTCATCTTTAACCATTAACCACCATTATGAGCTTCATGATTTATAATCATGTGTTTACATGGTGCAATTTAAAATGATTAGATTAAAGCTTATAAATTGAAAAAACAAAAACAAAAAAAAACTTATGAAGCATTCACTAAACTGATCATTGTAAAGTTGATTAAGAAACACATGCATTGTACTTGGTCTAATTCTCCAGAAACTCTTCTGGTTTGAATGATGTTACAGGAAGGGGGGCTTGTTATGTTTGTGAATTATAGGTTAATTTTGAAAAATGGGGGGCACGGTGGCGCAGTGGTAATCGCTGTCGCCTCACAGCTACAAGGTCCTGGGTTCGATTCCCACCTGGGACGCTGTGAACGCTGAAGGAGTGCGTGCCCGTCCGCATGTCCTCGAGTGCCCACCGCCCGGGTGGGGTCGTCAAAAGGGCCTTTCTGTGTGGAGTTTGCATGTTCTCCCAGTGCCCCCTGGGGGTTTCCTTCATATAGGAACCCCACACCAAAACATGCAATATCCTGGTCGCTAAAACGGGCCTTCGGCGCTAAAAAACGTGCCTTGCGCCTGCCTCGGGAAGATATCAACAGGGCTTTAGGCTGGTAAATGTGCTTTACGCTGAATGGGCGTGGTGCACTCCCTGAATGGGCGAGAATGGACGTTTCAGCCTTAAATATCGGCCTAATGATATCTTCCCAACTGGCATAAATTTAGCGCTTTGCGCTTTTGAAAACCAGGCCTATTCAGTGCGCTGGTTGCGTGGAGCACTCCTCTGGCTCTCCTCTGTCACCCTTCTCTGTGTCACTCCCTCTCTCTCCTCAGTCTGACAGGCACAATACGACTCTCTCTCTCTGACTCCCTCGCTCAGACAGACACAACACACGTCCCATAGGAAAAAGAAGTTGTAAGTTCACTGCCTGGCATGTCCCAGCATGCATTGTGCTACTCCATTTCGCTACTAAATAGCAACCAAATGAGCCGAAATAGATATAAAGGTTGATCTAAATAATGTGAAATGGTAACACAACCTGCAATTGTAGAACATTTCAATATTGGACCAAATAAAACATCGAAATGAAAACACCACCCTATGTGAAACATATATGTAATCCTGGGCCTATATATATCCCTCGTCGATTTAACGTGATTTAGATAAGTGACAGTGTAACACGCTTCTACTGTCATGTCCTACTGTGATGTCCGCTCCAATAAATTGGCTCTACTTCACATTTTAGTTTTACAATAAAAACACATTTATGCAATGACTTTACATAATGTAGGCTATATTTATGTGCATCATCCTACCTGCAGCAGGGGAGAGAAAACGATATCTTTCTGGACAAACTTTCACCAATCTAATTAATCTCATCATATAGGGATAGGCTATATTTTTCTATCTGATGCCTTTAGAACATTCTTTTCACGTTGATCTTGCTATAGTGTAGGGTATTTACATGCTTGCAGTATTTAAACTGCAGTTAGATTGGTTTGAGAAGCATAATAATATGGAATAATAGCCTATATATGGAGGCAGACAGACGGGATGAAGGGAGGGGGGGGGAGCAGAGCACTTGGCTTTGTCTGGTTTTACTGGACCACTGGAATTGGAGCTTAAAAGGCAAGCGTGTGATTTGTTTATTGCACTTATCCAATGAGCATGACGGTGCATAATTTTACACTTAAAAGGTGTGGTTGTAATGCTTTAGGCTGCGTGTAGCGCCAACACCAAGATATCAAGTGCGCTGGTCCACGCCCACTGATCAGCGCTGCGCCAGGCGCTCGGCCTAGTTTCTACGCCGATGCAAAGATAGGGGCCGTGGTGCCTCCTCTGGTCGTTCGGATGGAGGGGAACTCGTTGGAATATTGTGATCCTCCCACGTGCTATGTCCTACCGGTGAAGCTTCTCCTGTCAGGTGAAAAGAAGCGGCTGGCTACTGCCCATGTCTCGGAGGAAGCATGGAGCCAGTTTCGGCTCTCCCCAGATTGGCAGAGGGTGAAGCAGCAACCAGGATAAATAAATTTAAATTAGCACTAATGGGGGATAAAAAAATCAGGAAAAAAAAAAATATATATATATATAAAGAAAGAAAAGAAAAATAAATGTGATAAAATTCTGTATCTACCATTAGCGAGCTTGTGACTGGAAGGTCATCGGGTTCAATCCCTCGGACCGGCAGGACACATCAAGCAGTGGTTGCCCTTCCCTCATTACTACCGCTGAAGTACCCTTGAGCAAGGCCCTTAACCCCAACCGCTCCAGTGGAGCTGCTCAGTGGCCAGCAGATCAGACTGTGGTTGTACTGGTCAGCTTCCAGGTGTGAACGTGAGTGTGAATGTGATCAGGGTGTTTCTCAGGAATCTCCCCTGAATAAATAAAAGTAAAAAAACTTATTATTATAAAAAGTATTCAAGTATACGCCTATCCAGTTCACTTGCAGTATTATTGCAACTGCGTACTTTATGCCGATAATCTTGTGACACATGAGCAACTCGCACTAAAACCTCATTAGTGAAAAAATTAATAACACTGGAATGCAGTTGATCAATTAATGCATTCAGGAGCAAACTTATCAGCATGAATAGACATTTGATGCTTGAACTTACTCTCTTAATTTCACAACAACTAATGATCTTTGACCTCAGTGTTTCTGCCAACACACAATTTTAAGGCAGCAGGGAAACACGTTTTTCAATCTAAGTTGAACTGACTCAGTATGTTTTGCAGCAGTGAAGTAAAGTAAGTTTGCAGTAAAGCAGCCTATAGAAATGTATGTGGCAGCACAACTCGGGATGAGCTCGTTACCGGGTCATCATTAAATGTTTGGAAGCCGTTAAAAAGCAACTTGTCAGCACTCCTCTCATTACAGGACTGAACCTGCATCTAAACACAGACCTCCTCTCATTACAGGACTGAACCCGCATCTAAACACAGACCGTAAAGGTTTACAGACCGTTTCAGCTTCAAAACGCACTCTTCTGCAAGATGCAGTTTAACATCAAGGTACGTTTTAAACGCTAAGTGTGGGTTAGAAAATGTGTCACGCAATAAATTAAGCTTGCTAACGATGGGCATCACGGACATTAAGAGAAATGTATTTTTAGGCGAGGTAATTAATTAAGTTTTAGCAGCATGCCTAAGAGAAGGCTAAGCAGCAGGGTGTGTGTTTGTGTCGATAGTTTGCTTTCAGTGCCAGCCAGAGAGATAAATCACATTTTCTCCCATCTGTTGGCTCAGAAAAGAGAGACAGAAAATGTTGAAAAAAGAGAGAGATCCAAATTAAAGATGAGGGGGAGAGAAAGGAGACATCCACGCAGAGGGAAAAAACCTCCACGCTTCACACTCTATAATGACACGTTTTCAGTGAGAAGCGCACAAACACAACTCGTTTAAAACTTTACAGGAGGTGACGTTTCTGTTTCAAAACCCACACTCGACAAAACCCCGGCCCGGCTCGGGAAGAGGGGAGAAATCAACATTGAAGAGGTCAGAATTCATTAGCGGGGGAAATATCACGCTGAAAACAAACCCATATTTTCTCTCTCTCTCTCTCTCTCTCTCTCTCTCTCTCTCTCTCTCTCTCTCTCTCTCTCTCTCTCTCTCTCTCTCTCTCTCTCTCTCTCTCTCTCTCTCTCTCTCTCTCTCTCTCTCTCTCTCTCTCTCTCTCTCTCTCCCCCTCATTCTCCCTGTCTTTCTTTCTTCAAAGCTTCACAGAAAAATAATGAGCTGATAACAGGATGTCTTCTTGACACCTGCTGAAACTCCAAATGAAAGCAGTCTGTTATTCTCTCTACCTTTTTAGCAGCAGCAACGTCAACTTATTTGCCATGATGTCAGTAGTGCACAGCACACTGTGCAATGGCCTTCAACATGATGTCAGTAGTGCACACTGCACAATGGCCTTCAACATGATGTCAGTAGTGCACAGTGCACAATGGCCTTCAACATGTCAGTAGTGCACACTGCACAATGGCCTTCAACATGATGTCAGTAGTGCACACTACACAATGTCCTTCAACATGATGTCAGTAGTGCACAGTGCACAATGGCCTTCAACATGTCAGTAGTGCACACTGCACAATGGCCTTCAACATGTCAGTAGTGCACAGTGCACAATGGCCTTCAACATGATGTCAGTAGTGCACAGTGCACAATGGCCTTCAACATGTCAGTAGTGCACAGTGCACAATGGCCTTCAACATGTCAGTAGTGCACAGTGCACAATGGCCTTCAACATGTCAGTAGTGCACACTGCACAATGGCCTTCAACATGTCAGTAGTGCACACTGTGTTAGA
>NC_139629.1:25862049-25934549 GCF_964638095.1 Poromitra crassiceps
TTCTACCGTTTTATTCTTCTTCTACTGAACATGTAGGTATTTTGACGTTGACTAAAGAAATACTGCCGCCTAGTGTCAGCTTTTAGATATGATTCCAAATTAGTGCTTAAATCAAACACATCAAATGCTAGTGTCCTCTGCTGCCCTGCAACTAATTATTATCATCTGTGTTGTAAAGAATAGCCATGCTTATCTGTATTCTGAATGCATGTATCATTTGTGAGGTTTGACAACATTTTAACTGGTTCAACTGCTACATAAATAAATGGCCATGTGGTCATTTTATATAAACTATAAATAGAATTTACAGAAAATATGCTATATTGTGATATATATCGGTATATGAAATGACTTATATCGGGATATGAGATTTTGGTCATATCGCCCAGCCCTAATATATATATATATATATATATATATATATATATATATATATATATATATATACACACTGTATATATATACTGTATATATATTAGGGCTGTGAATCTTCACTGGCCTCACGATTCGATTACGATTCAGAGGGCTACGATTGGATTACGATTATCGATGCATCTCGATGCATCTCCAATCGATGCATCACTTTTTTTCCCAATACATGATATATTTTTCCTCACTCTCTTTTTTCTCACTGTGTGGCTACTTTTAAAATAAAAGTGCATTTGGAATTGCATTGTATTGTGATCCAAATAAACAACTGCATGTACTTCCATTATATTTTATTCGATTATAAAAAAAAAAAATTAAATAATGGATTTTTGACATTTGTGAATCGATGCAGAATCGTGCATGTCTGCATCGCGATGCATCTTATAATCGATTATTTTTGACACCCCTAACATATATATATATATATATATATATATATATATATATATATATATATATATATACTGTATATATATATACACTGTATATATGTGCGCCCCTCCGCCTTATATATGAAGAAACATACCGGCGTGCATTCATATGAAAATAATCAGCACACTTTTACTAATGCACCTTCTTGCACAGCAACTCCCAGATATTTACAGCATTAAGAGCTCGTCAATGTGGAGTCAAGTTCATCAGATCTTTATTATATTGACAATTTGATGTTCAAATTAATTCCCAGCCATAAGGGATTTTATGTCACTCAATAAATCCAGCATTGCACACTTAATGACTGTGCTATGGCACAAGTGAACAGAAAAGGCAGTGGTGTTTTTAATGGAGCTTCTAAAAGAAGTCAGTGAGAAGTGTGTGTGTGTGTGTGTGTGTGTGTGTGTGTGTGTGTGTGTGTGTGTGTGTGTGTGTGTGTGTGTCTGTGCCCCTCCCTCTGGCCTGTAACCTTCAGTGGCCACTGAAGCAGGCTTGTTCTTGTACTTAGCAGCTCCCAGCTGTTGGTGTGAATAACGCTGCCACCCCCTGCAACTACCACTCCAGGCTACTGCTGTAAATAACTATATTATTAGTCAACTACCACTCCAGGCTGCTGCTGTAAATAACTATATTATTAGTCAACTACCACTCCAGGCTACTGTTGTAAATAACTATATTATTAGTCAACTACCACTCCAGGCTGCTGCTGTAAATAACTATATTATTAGTCAACTACCACTCCAGGCTACTGTTGTAAATAACTATATTATTAGTCAACTACCACTCCAGGCTACTGCTGTAAATAACTATATTATTAGTCAACTACCACTCCAGGCTACTGCTGTAAATAACTATATTATTAGTCAACTACCACTCCAGGCTACTGTTGTAAATAACTATATTATTAGTCAACTACCACTCCAGGCTACTGCTGTAAATAACTATATTATTAGTCAACTACCACTCCAGGCTACTGTTGTAAATAACTATATTATTAGTCAACTACCACTCCAGGCTACTGTTGTAAATAACTATATTATTAGTCAACTACCACTCCAGGCTACTGCTGTAAATAACTATATTATTAGTCAACTACCACTCCAGGCTACTGTTGTAAATAACTATATTATTAGTCAACTACCACTCCAGGCTACTGTTGTAAATAACTATATTATTAGTCAACTACCACTCCAGGCTACTGTTGTAAATAACTATATTATTAGTCAACTACCACTCCAGGCTACTGTTGTAAATAACTATATTATTAGTCAACTACCACTCCAGGCTACTGCTGTAAATAACTATATTATTAGTCAACTACCACTCCAGGCTGCTGCTGTAAATAACTATATTATTAGTCAACTACCACTCCAGGCTACTGTTGTAAATAACTATATTATTAGTCAACTACCACTCCAGGCTACTGCTGTAAATAACTATATTATTAGTCAACTACCACTCCAGGCTACTGCTGTAAATAACTATATTATTAGTCAACTACCACTCCAGGCTACTGCTGTAAATAACTATATTATTAGTCAACTACCACTCCAGGCTACTGCTGTAAATAACTATTATTAGTCAACTACCACTCCAGGCTACTGCTGTAAATAACTATATTATTAGTCAACTACCACTCCAGGCTACTGCTGTAAATAACTATATTATTAGTCAACTACCACTCCAGGCTACTGCTGTAAATAACTATTATTAGTCAACTACCACTCCAGCCTAGAGTTCACTTGCAAACTAACCGAGACCCACGTTTTCAAGCAGACCAGATTTCGCTTTTTGTTTGTTCCGCAACAGAGTTAATTTGCCCTTTCACCCCACCCCAAACGAAGCGCACTATCCGAGGAACTCTGGCACAGTTAAAGCGGACCAAACAGCTTATATGTGAAAGCGACCTTGCCCTGGTGTCACTGTCTGATACTGTTAGTGATCTAAAAACAACAATGTTCAAAGGTAAGGTAAAGGTAAAGTCCCACTGATTGTCACACAATGTGTGAAATTTGTTCTCCGCATTTGACCCATCCCCTGGGGGAGCGGTGAGCGGCAGCGTGCGCCGCGCTCGGGAATCACATGGTGATTTAACCCCCCAATTCCAACCCTTTGATGCTGAGTGCCAAGCAGGGAGGCAAATGGGTCCCATTTTTATAGTCTTTGGTATGACTCGGCCGGGGATCGAACTCACGACCTCCCAGTCTCAGGGCGGACACTCAGACCACAAGGCCACTGAGCTGGTGGTTCATTGAGAACAGTAGTAGACTACAAATATGGCGTGGCATTTGTTGGAAAACGTTTGCATTGCTTTGGGTGCTTTTGAGGTCGCGTTTTGGAGTATCCATCGACCCTGTAGGACTGCAACGCTGAACCCAGGCAAGCAAGACATAAGTAGCCTAATTGACACGATTGTGGATAATGTATTTCTATGGTGGATAATTACTGTATGGGAAAATCTTAAATAACACGGCATTGATTTGACCAGATGCTTTTGAACTAATCGCATCAAATGCTTTTCAGTAAATATTCCCCATCCCATCTTCACTGTATTCTCTATTTTATGCATTTTGCGTATGGTCTAATTGTCTTACGAGTTGCACGGAGGTCAAATAACACTAGAAACACAGAAGCGCGTACAGTATAGCTGCAGCTATATGGCAATACAGGTAAGGTTAACTCAACATATACACACACAGTAATCAATTCTTATAGATTGGTGACAGTGGAGGCAGACAAATGTCTAGAGGTCAAAATGGCTGTCATCATGACAAGGTGGTGAAAACATAAATTACGGGGGAATCTACAAGGTGCCAAGATGAGAATTGACCCTGCTAGCATGTTTTTCAGCTTAGCCCCGCCTCTCCATATGTTGCATTCTCCTTATGTTCTACCATGCTGCCTATCATGTCAATACGTTGTGTGTTTACACTGCATCCCTACTGTATATTTTATCCCATCTTACTATGACGCAGACAGAGTTTTAATATTTTACGCTATGCTACAATAATATTACCATCAGAAATGTAGCAGTTGTCCTTTTCCTTTACGCCGACATCCTTTGCGAGTACTAGTAGTAATTCTGCTCTCCAGGTAATCGCTGGTCTCTTGTTTCATCTGTAATGCAAATTGCCTTCTACGCTCTTATCCTGCACAAAACCCTATCTCATTAGCCGTGCTCCAATCAAAGTCTCATTTTTAATTCAGTGTACTAACAAGTAGAGTGCACGCTGCAGTGCACAGTGCTGCTACTCCTCCGCTCTGTCCTTACTGTCCTTCTGAGCGCCTCCTCTGTGATTACCCATATCACTGTGAAGGTAATCCCTCTTCTTGGCGGCGCGATGCGTCATGCTGCTGGCCATATGGGCGATGGCTGTGGCCAAGCCCTTCTGTCTCGGTGATAGACTCAACCCAATTAACACTAACGAGATTCAGACCGGGGGATTTGCTATGGCTACTCGTCAGCCGACTGTCATAAGTTATTACTGTGCCTACTGAAGAAACCACCTAGGTTGTGCGGTGTAGGTGTGTCTATATAGCCATTTCACTGGCGGATGAAGTCGGTTAGGCTAGCAGATGATGTTGAACTTTGCGTCCAAAGTTGAAGTTTTCATGACAGTCTTGACAGACTTTCTTGTAAAAAAAAAAAAAGGCCTATATTATATTATCGTTTTGGGGCATGATTGACAGGTCGTCTGTCCAGTGAATTCACGTCTCTTCTGGCTGCAAAAGAACCAAGACGGCGACGGTGAAAAGGCCAAAATGGGGATCCAAAAGCCAATGGGTAACGTCATGGTCGCTCCGTCCAAATACGCTCTTGGGTTGGGAGTGTGAATGTGTTGCTCTTTCTGGTTGTCATTCCTTCTCTTTCTGTCTTTTCCACCCCTTTTTCCCCATTTTCCTTCATCCTTCCCTCCGTCTCTCCTTCATCGGCTCGGTTCGTCATTCCATCTGCTCCATTCCCTCCCTCCCTCGCTCATACCTTCCCCCCCGTCTCCCCCCCCCCCCCCCCACCCCCCATCACATCAGCTCTTCACAGCTCACCGGCTTGGAGACACATCTCCATAAATATTGACCCTTCAAATGACTTTTCAGCTCAACCCTCTCCTCCATCTCCATTCACTCTCTCATTCAGTCCGTCTCTTTCTGTCTCTGTTTCACTCAACATGTCTTTATCTCGCTCCTTGTATACCTGTGTCAACAAGAAGATGGGAAGTAGGGATGAAGTAGGGATGCACGATATTGTATCTTTTGCCGATATCCGATAATATGCCGATATTTTCCAACTGTCATGGCTGATTGCCGATGCATGCATTTCCCCTCACCTAATTTCAGAGAACATCAAGTCTCTCCTGTAGCTGAATTACAGAAAGACATTATTATGCCTCCTCCTAGTGTTGGAGACGAGACCACCTAACCTGAGACCAAGACCTGGGGGGAGGGGAGGAGACCGAGACAAGACCAAGACCTGGGGGGAGGGGAGGAGACCGAGACAAGACCAAGACCTGGGGGGAGGGGAGGAGACCGAGACAAGACCAAGACCTGGGGGGAGGGGAGGAGACCGAGACAAGACCAAGACCTGGGGGGAGGGGAGGAGACCGAGACAAGACCAAGACTGAGAAAGAAGGGGGGGGGGGGGGGGGTGTCTGAACACCATATCACTTACCTTCAGAAAGGATCGACACAGTGGGCACAATGAAGTGTA
Organism: Poromitra crassiceps; assembly: GCF_964638095.1. Classification (NCBI taxonomy): domain Eukaryota; kingdom Metazoa; phylum Chordata; class Actinopteri; order Beryciformes; family Melamphaidae; genus Poromitra; species Poromitra crassiceps. Next base: position 25,867,616 of record NC_139629.1, read on the forward strand.
AAAAGACCTTACTGCTGGTAAATGATGACTCCCCCCCTTTGTGGTTTGTATAAGCAAATCATATGACTGACGATTTGGACATCAGTTTTCCACCTTGTTGACCTGCTGTGTTGTCCTCCTTTGTGTATGAACATGAGGGGAGTGGCTACAGCGTTAAGCGCCTTGGGATAACTCTTGTTATGATTTGGCGCTATACAAATATAAAATTGATTGATTGAAAACTTTCAAACTGCAACATTATTGGTTGCGATTGTAGGAGCGATTTTTTACACCCAATCACAGTAAAAATATATATATACACAGGCAAGTAACGATGTCACTGCAGCTGTGGTCTCGGCTGGTCTTGAAATAAAATCCTGAGTCCGGCTTGCCCGGGACCGAGACGAGACCAAGACCGATGGAGGGCGAATCCGTGACGAGACCGGGACCCTCAAAATGCGGTCTTGAGACCAAGACCGGTCTCGAGTACTCCAACATGCCCCACTGGAAGATGCAGACATTTTTTATTTAATTTTAATTAATTGGCATGCAAAGCAAATTAAGATACAACATCAAACATCCAAATACATGATGAAAGACGCAGGGATCACAAGAAATTTCACGCGCTCCTTTCTAGCGTCCCTCGCTGCCTCGCACGCTGCGCGTTCTCACCCGTTCAGCTGGCAGCGCTAATTTCTACCTCTATTCACCTTATGTAGCCACGCCCATTTGACCCGGTTGTGTGGTCGTGTGACGACTTCCGGCTAAATAAAAATAAAAATAAAATGGCTGGCTGCTCCAATATCATCTAACTCTGAATTAACTAATAATTTAGCAAATTGTATGTAACATACCAAATAAAAGCAAATGGCAATGTCTAAGAATGCAACGCCATGTAACTGGCTCGTTAAGTCTCGCATTCCAGGGAATTACGTTAACGTCTGCGGGTCTTATAGACGTAAGTGGCTCGAGCGCTCGGAGGAGAGAAAACTATCTGAAGCTTTCTTTGTTGGGGTCCAGGTATGTTTTACAAGAAAGTGCTCGTCATTGTCGACGATAACGTTATCTGACCTGGCTAACAGTGGATACTCGCTTGCTGGCTGTGTACCGAGCTCAAAGTAGTAGGCTACATTCTTTATTTTACCCCCTGCACTGTCCGCTACAAAAACAACTTGGCCCACCCCCGCGTCTGAACATAAGGTGAATACCGTGCCTCGTTGGTTTGGCTTGGAGGTCTCGCCCGCTTGGCCGGGTCGCAGCCACGCAGCCTCGCCCGCTCAACTGTTGAGCAATTGTTCGCCTTATTATACTGTAGCTTTTCAAAATGTCCACATTCACCGGGCAAAATAACGACGACATGCCGATATCATCGTGCATCAGGAGGGATGGAGAAAGCAATAGAGGATAGGAGATGGGTGGGGGAGCATAGAAATGACACCCACACGCACGCACGTGTTGCAGCAACCCATGTTTAAGGGCTTGCCCAGGGGTGGATTCGAACCGCCGACCTTTGGCTTGCTGGACGGACACGCTAACCACTGCACCAAGAGAGCTAGCTCCCTTGGCGGAGCTGATTTAGCGCCTTTATAATGGGGGAGTGAGTTTAGGCAACCTACTCGCTACCACTCGAGACTCACGAGGACTCACATTCATTCGGTTACACTCACCGCCACCCACTGGACATCCGGGTTCACGGCACGGTGTAACGGATGTGGGCTGGGCATGGACAGTGACGACTCAGGGTTCTCTTTTCCGGCATTTATTTTGCTCTGAGAAGACAAGTAGAGACGCATTAAGTTGTCTTCTGGCCTCTTTTTCTGCACATCAGCTTCCCTCAGCAATGCAGACGGCACTGTCTGTTGTGTTCTTTTACAGTACAGTATATATTTACATTACTAATAGCTATACAGTAATTACCGTATTTCCGCTATTAGTTGCCCCTATTCAATTACAGGCCTCTGCTCTAATATAGGACGGGGGCACGGCCTGCGCGGACAAATAAAGGCCCCTCCCTCAATACAGGCCGGGTCAAAAAAAAACAAAAAACGAAGGAGCAAAAACTACGGTGAATACGGTACTGTAAATTTCCCATAACACAACGCATCTACCGTGTGACGTAACCGGACGTAACGCAGAGACCAAACGAACCAGACGAAAGTTTGACGTTAAGTTTAAAGAGAGCAATATGCAGCGGAACATTTGGTACAGTGTGATGTGGAATCAGCCCTTCAAGCAGAGCCTGCACGATGCCTACGACGAGTGGATAGCTGGGGACGCAGATAAGCAGTACACAGCTGGAGGTGGAAACCTAAAAGCGCCTGCTCGACGCCTGCTTGTGGACTGGGTGATCGCCGCCTGGGACAAGCTGGACAAGGATCTGATCAAAAAGTCCTTCCAAGTTTGTGGACAGTCTGTGAAAACTGACGGGAGTCAAGACAACCTCATCCACTGCTTCAAGCAGGGACAGCCCTGCGCCGCTGAGGCTCTCGCCCAGCTGCGTTAGCGGGACCAGGAGAACAGACAGGCAGCCGAGGATGAGGAAGATGAAGAGGAACTGGTCAACAATGAACTTGTTGTTCTGAATGAGGATACCGACATACTAGATGAGGAGGAGGAGGATACTGAGTGAGTGACCACCAATATTTATTTGCGTTGTTTGGTTTTATGCAATATTTTGCAATAAAAGTCATGAAAATAAAGGAGTAGCCTATGTCCATGAGAGTTTAATATTAAGAAATAAAGGCCTCACTCGAATACAGGCCTCTGCTCTAATATAGGACGGGGGATCTCTGCGGCTCAGTAAATAAAGGCCCCGGTTACTATTAGCGGAAATACGGTATACAGGCTAACAATATTTCTATTACATGAAATATTTTACTAAGAGCTATGCACGATTTTTTCTTCTTCTAACTAAATTATTGCTGTTTAAACTGTTCCAAACTAAAATGCAACCATGGGGAACATTATACAGAAAGTAAGAACAGCGACACACTGTGGACAAAATAAAATGGTGCGTGGGGTGGTGTGGCTAAACAGAGACAACACAAATTATGACATATAACAGGAAAATGCATACCTGAGGAGACAATTAGAGACACATTAAGTTGTCTTCTGGCCTCTTCTTCTGCACATCAGCTTCCTGAACATTGAAAATAACAAAAATTACACTTGGAAAATATCTACTTCGTTGGTCACATGACACAAGGCAGCCTTCCGTGATGGCAAAATGGCGATTAGAAAGTGCATTGAAAACGTCTAAAACAACTTAAAGTCCCTGGAAACCAAAATCCACAAAAACGTTCTAACTATGTTATTTAGGGTCTTATGTTAGTAATTGTCTGCCTCCGAAATTATTATACATTACTTTCAACCCAAAGCCTTAAAATCGACACTTTTCTACAAGATTCTACAAGATACTTCCTCATTGAAGAGAGCAGTGCGCGAGGTGCTAAAATGCAGGATCTTATGACGTCATAAGCTCTATATAACCTTTGTACACGTGCGCAATCTGCCCCTCCTTTTGTCCGTTCTTTGCCCCCAGTGACAGCGCTCACTCAGTGTCCGTCTGCCTCCCACTCTGTGCCGAGCGCTATGCTGCTCTCTCTCTCTCTCTCTCTCTCAGAGAGAGAGAGAGAGAGAGAGAGAGAGAGAGAGAGAGAGAGAGAGAGAGAGAGAGAGAGAGAGAGAGAGACACGAGGTGGTGACGCGAGGTTACTCACACATACACACACACACACACACACACACACACACACACACACACACACACACACACACACACACACACACACACACACACACACACACACACACACATGTGTGTGTCGTTCTCTCTTTCTCCGTTTCCCTCCCCCCCTCTGTCTCGCGCTCTCTCTCTCGGAGGCTGCTGCAGATGGGACACGCCCACACATTCCGCGGGAGAAAATACACTCTAAAAAATAATCGATTCTCATTACTTTTGCCAGACTGTCAAACCTAAATTTATATACTTTGCGACATTCATCATCGTTCAAATTTGGCTGGTGGCTTATTAACATAGGCTCCTGTGATGTGATGAACTCAAAATGCTAAATAATAATAAAATATTTCTGGTTTCCAGGGACTTTAAATTAATGGTCAAAGCGGCACAAAAACAGTTGGGAAACATAAAAATACTATCAGTTAACAATATGCACCAAAGACTACGAAGTAAATGGCTCATTTTCAAACGAAAATAGTAATATATCACGGCAGCATTTTCACATCAAACTTACCCTCAAGAATGCAGACGGCACTGTGAGGGGGAAGGGGCGGGGCTACGGAAACTCAGGAGGTACAGAACGCGATGTGCAAAAGGCAATTTCCACAGCAAACACTACAGATTCAGTAAACAAAAATAACTCCTAAAGATAAAATTCACACAACACTTGACAGGACCATTAAATGATCAATAAAAGAGACATAAATAAATTAGAAATAATAAATAATAAAGTGCATTTTTAACTCTGTTACGCACGCACGCGCGCGCGCACGCACGCACGCACGCATGCACACACACACACACACACACACACACACACACACACACACACACACACACACACACACACAATTCTATTTGTGTGACTGACACTATCTGACTCTCTCCAGCAGCCTTCTGTGAATCAATATTGTCTGAACTAACCGTTGTGTCAAAGTCCTGATGCATGCAATTATAGCTGCTGAATACATTTGAATACATTTGATTATTATTTACCTGCTGTATTTATTTATTAATTGTAGACACAATTTGGTTGATTGTCCTCTTTAGTGTTACATTTAATCAGCTGCCTTTCCAATAGCGTGTAAAGGAGCGTTCACACCGAGATATTTATTTTTCGCTCTGTCGCTCAAGTCAACCCTTTGGAATCGCTCTGTCGCTCTGTTTAAATCGCTCATCAACAGGCACACGAAATGACGGACATGTGGGGGATATAACGTTACGCAATGTCATGCTGTTTGTCCACTACGAGCCACTGTCATTGTTTACAAGCTAAGCCTATCAGCGTGCTCCTAATGCGAGCTGCATACCGGTAGTACAGACTTCACTTCATGTCAGCTGTCAGCCTGTCAATGCGGTTTGTTGCCACACAATAAACCAGTGGTTTGTTCCAAGCCAGTGTGATCCTTGACTCGCTCTCACACAGCAGCCAATCAGCATTGAACAGCGAGCGACTGATGCCAGCGTATTTTCGCTCGAGTTGGAATATTTCATCTTGAGCGACGAGCGTATTTTCTCCCTGTCGCTCTGTCTCTGCCGCTCGGACGCCCAGCGATTATTCTCCCAGGCGAATATACGCTCAATCGCTCGTTTGCATTGACTTTGTATGTAAACTCGACGCCAGCGACCAACTTTAATAGGTCGGTGTGAACGCCCCTTAAGTGTTAATCACACGTCATCGAAATGTTCATGAATAATCAACCAAGGAAACGAATGATTTCATCATTTTGTACCACTAAAGCAATAGTCCACTTACAGTAGATTCATGAATTTGTGATAATCCAAGAGTTTAGTAAGCTAATTATGTTCTTGTTAGGAAAATGTAACCAGCGACTGTGAAGTGTACTTGTTGTTGAGCTGTATCACGTGTGGAGGGCTATTTTCCCTTCAGTTTTGAATATATATATAATGTATATATATATATATATATATATATACAAACTACAGCCTGACGAAGACCAGAGGTTGAAACGCGTTGCGTCTCTTGTGCCCTTGTCCTATGAAGATGTATTGTGTATTAACTATTGAGTATACCTGTACATTACTTCTTTAATAATTAAATTCTTTATAAGCATCAAGAAGCTCCCTTTTTCTATTTACTGAATATATATAGCCTACATCACTTTGCACAGATTTTATTTTTTTTACTGTAGCCCTAAGCAGCGTTCTCATCATTCATTGAGACTAATGAGCTGTCTGTGCTGATGTATTTACCTCGTTTTGTGCCAGCTCATATGAAAAATGTAACCATCACCATGAAAAATGTTACCATCACCATGAAAAATGTAACCATCACCATGAAAAATGTAACCATCACCATGACAAATGTTACCATCACCATGACAAATGTAACCATCACCATGAAAAATGTAACCATCACCATGAAAAATGTAACCATCACCATGAAAAATGTTACCATCACCATGACAAATGTAACCATCACCATGAAAAATGTAACCATCACCATGAAAAATGTTACCATCACCATGACAAATGCTAATGTTTCAGCTGCTAAGTGTATGTGCATAACTTGTGCCAGTTAGACACTGTTGATACCGTCAGAGTTGTTTGAAACTCTGCGTTCATTTGAGTTTGTATTTGTGAGATGTGAACATGTAGCGATTGCAGAAATTGGGATATGACTGTATATATCACCCGTCAGGTCGACTGTTAGAGTGATTGTACACTCATGTGGAAATATTTGTTAATGTGATTCAATTAACTGCAAAAGCATAATAAGAACCATCTGGGTCAAGCACCGCCCGGTGATCATTTCAGACAGACGGAAGGACGATGGCAAATCACAATGTGTAATGGATTCTGCCTTGTTAGCATGTTAGCATGTTAGCTATAGGTTTTAAGGGGAAAACTCTCACACTCCATCCATCCTTCCAGCCTTCTTTGATTCTGTTTCTCCTTCCCTGAAAGGCAAATCCTGCCCTGAGCATGAATAATATTCAATGAAAATGGCTCAGACTAAATCAGACAAAACTGGATGGAAGAAAACAAATCGGTGTATCTTCCATTCAGCTTGTCACCTAGTCTCTTAAAACAGACTGTCTCATCTACATCTGGCGAATGCAGCACGTTACACCCCCAGAACATGCACAAGGAAGTTGGGGAAAAAAACTTCAGACAGGAAAGAAGTTCAACGGAATCCGACCAATCACGACACGTGTGTCCACGAAAAATGCGGCATATTGGATTCTGATTGGACTAATGAGCGGAAGACCCGCCTTTCTGCGATTCTGATTGGACTAATGAGCGGAAAACCCGCCTTTCTACTTCCCATTCCGGTTGGTGCATGATTCTCCCCCACGAAGTACAGACGGTATGGCGGAAGCATTTGAAAATTGCGGAAGCCAACTCGTCTGTTTTAAGAGACTACTTGTCACCTATCTAGTTTTTTTTTCTTAAGCATTATATACTTGAAGTTGATCTAAAGTATCCTCAGCATAGCACATTGTTGAAGCTCTTCTTATAGGGAGCCAAGACATTTCAATGCTGGAATCCAATTTCTTATGGTGCTATTATTTACCCTCAAAATAAATTATTAATATGACAAATACTCTAATAACTATTATTTACCCTCAAAATAAATTATTAATATGACAAATACTCTAATAACTTGGCAGAATTTGACCTCATTACACCAGAGTTCATCGCACCAATAAAAGTTGTTTTATATGCAGATGTTGCTACAGTAATTGCTATTTTGCCAGTGATGGCCCTGCTTTGCCTGCTTATGTCATCAACTGCCACGCAGTCCCTGATTGGTCTTGATGTCATTTGAGATCATCAATGTGGGCGGAGCTGGAAGTCCAGAGTGATACATAGAGCCAAACAGAATATGAGGTTATGTTATCAGGATGGTTTTTACCAGGCTAGGTGAGCAGATAATGACTTCATTTTCATTTTTGAGGGAACTACTCCTGTAAAGAAGTGCTCAATACAATTAGAGAATGGAAGACATATATAGATTGATAAAGAATGTATTTAAAGATGATAAAGATTTACTTGCTTGCAATTACACGCACGCACGCACGCACGCGCACACACACACACACACACACACACACACACACACACACACACACACACACACACACACACACACCAGTTATTTTGCCTGAATAGTGCATGTTGACTTATGGGTTCATTTGGTGGGTAAACTCACCTGTAATGAGCAGAGTGTTCCGACCTAATTGGATTCATGTTGATTCATAACAAACTGCAGGAATGGTTTATTCATCTTTAGGAGGAAGGGATTTGACTACAGTGAAAAGGCAGTTTTTAGTTAATTAGCAAAAGCCAACCAAGCACCAGTCTCTGGTGGTCATCTTTGTTTTTCCTTTTGTTTATTTTCTCATTATGTGCAACACGTGGTCATCTGACCACAAAAAGCCCGTCTAGAAATACTTGTCGCTTGAAATCACAGAGGCCCAATGCTTCTCAAAAAATAAAATAAATAAATAAACTAATGCTAATTGGCAACAAATATGAATCCAGGCGGTAAGCAGCTAAATGTACTTCCAAGGAAATCGTAATTAAATTGCTGGAGGCTGAAAGAGTTCAGTCGCCTTAGTTTTTATTTTATTATTTTTATTTTTAGATTTATGGTTCTTTTTTCTGCAGGAGATGTGGTGAAGTCAGACTGCTCCAATTAAACCCCTTGAACCTCATGAGGAAAAAACCTCTAGAAGGACCTTCAAAAATCACCTTGACTGCATCAACCAGCTGAAAACACCAACAAAAGCTCGACACAAGCAAAATGTATAAACCTGATAGCAATACAACAAAATGGCACAGAAACCACAGTGGCCACTCACCGCTCAAGTTCAAGTCTGTTTATTACCTCTTCCAAGGAGGTAGCCTATGTGTTCACCCATTCAACATAGAACACCTGCCAGTGGCCTAAGTCCATTGCATTGGGTCCTGCAAAGGTCCAGTTTTGCAAACCCGCACAAAATGATGGGGGTGACGCAAGGGGTCCTGACCAAACGTACCTGTGGGTACCCGACCTGGTGCAACACTCTCCCTCCTCGGTACTGGCCTCTCGGCGAGTTCCTCCCGTCCATCCTCTCCACTCCCTAGTTCACTGGGCTCATCCATGGTCCATCATATCACTCCACCCAAAAGCTCCTGTTCCTCCGGTGACTGTGTTCTGGACATGAACTCCACAATCCCTCTACTGCTATACTGTTATATCAACACTGTTCGAAGTCGTCTGGCACGTCAGATTAAATGACATCCAGTCGTAGCAAACACAAACGCTCAAGGATGAAATACGGTAAGTATCCACCAGCTCCACATCTGGCTTAAAGACTATGCTGCTCATTGTGCATGATGTTTGGAGAGCTTTACAGCATTTTGCAACAGGCCAGGGATGCCTGGGATCAAGTATACAGCCAAACAGATCAGGAAAACACTGCAACGTGGAACTTTCCTTGCATGTAGACCAGGGGTGGGCAACATTTTTTCCCAGAGGGCCATACTGACTTACATGAAGTAAGCGAAGGGCTACACATTGGACGGACATCATACCTGCCAACACGGGAGTCTCCCTAATTTTAACCCTCTCTCCCGTTGTGATTGGTCATTTCTTGTTAATCTCCTGATAATACTATCACTAATAATAGTGATACAAATCCAATGGCTGTAGCAGATGACATTTATTCACATAATTCTGCCTTTTATTGTGTTTTTGGGGGTCGTTTTGTTCTTCTTTGAGGACCTTGGGGGCCGGATTGAGATGGTCCAGGGGCCAGGTCCGGCCCTGGGGCCGCATTTAGCCCATGTGTGTTATAGACCCTTGCTGCTTGATAGGTATGCAAGGTAGGAGATGCTTCCCCCTTCACAGTCCTACAATAAATTTAATTTCCTACCATATGGACCCATGGAAAATAACACAAGCTACCTGCCAAAGGGTATAGCAGCTTGGCTATTTACAAGATACATCTCCTGGCAACAACAACAACAACAATCGTATACAGTTACTTTGACTTACTGGGATGATCTGTGTGTATTGGCTCTCCCCAAAATGTTCCAAAGGTTGTATCAAGCATAGTATAGGCTTTTTATTTTGAAGTTCAGCTTCCACGCATGAGATACACCAGTATTCACCTCATGTAGAAGAGACAGTCTGGCTTGAGAGACTAACAGGAAGTGTAAACACAATCGGAAGTTCTGATTGTGTTTACACTTCCTGTGACTCATAAACCTAGTCTGACTCATATGTGAGTCAAACTAGGTTTGACCAGGTGAGTCAGACTAGTCACTATAGTCGTGACACAATGGGTCAAGTGGGCGGGGCTACATAATGTGAATAGTGACACACAGAAAAATAGTCATGAATAGGGAGAGAAAGAACACATACACACTGAAAATCAGAATTCTACAACAGCATGAGTGAATACTGGATTCTGATTGGCTAGCAACAGTGGTAAATACGCCAACAATCTACAGTTCGGCTCCAACCGCAGTATCACTCCGCTCCCTGATGCTGACTCCGCTCCCTGTGCTGACTCCGCCCACTGTTAGCCTGTCAGTCTGCAAATCTCTAACAAGGAAATGGCCGATCTCTAACACAAGGAAATGTCCGATTTCGTAGTAACGTTTGATTTACTGGGTGGATTGAGTTTTGAGCAGTGGTTAGATGAAGATGAAGGTGAAGTGAACAAAGAACGACATGGTGAAATTGGGGAGAGAGAACTGGCTGAGCTTGAGTTGTCACGAGTTCGGACTAGCGGGAGGTCGGACTAGCGGGAGGTCGGACTAGCGCCCGGACCCCGAACCTGGGACTGTCAAACAAACAAACGCCCTCTGCCGTCACCAGATATCAACACACCACCACCAAAACGGGCTGCTTTAGATAACTGTTTAAATAACTGTACTTTTACAGGCAATGTATCAATAACTGTGAATCCCGTTAAGGAATAGGTTAGTTGTTTTTTGGCTCAAAGGCAACTAAATGTTTAGTGCAATCATTGATCTTGTGTATGGAACTATATTCTGTGGCGGAAGGATAAATGTATTCTGAAACCAGTAATGATTATAAATAAATGAATTGGATGTTACAATTGTGTATTTTTTATATTATTTGGTAGCTGTTGTAGAAAACAAATTTACCACTCGAGGTCGGGGTTTGTGGCCACATTTACCACTGGTACAGGGTTTATAGCACTCGGCTTCGCCTCGTGCCACAACCCTGTACCAGTGGTAAATGTGGCCACAACCCCCGACCTCGAGTGGTAAATTTGTTAAGTAGAGCTTCATTAAGACGTACTTAGTTGTTACTCATTCAGCAAATCTGAACAATCTGGCACACGGAAATTTAATACAGAAAAAAATCTGGCAAACGGAAATGTCATCAAATATCTGTGAATATAAATGGTTGATTTGCTCCATTTGTTTTACTCTGGGGAGCAGCGACAATCTGTCTTGTGTTATGAAAGCGTTGTGCTGGAATTTTCCTTTAAGTGCATGAATGGCTCATGCCTAAATTTCAAGGGTTCCCCCACATTTCTAAATGCTATTATAACGTCTCTGTCTCACGAGGAAGAATATGAAACATACATTATTCAACTTGCATATTCACACCGCAGTGTGTATCTTTCAAAAGAAAGCGCACAATGAGGGCAGAGGGGGCCGTAGCTCAAACTGACGGAGGTTCTAGCAAATCAGAAAATCTTGAAGTATAGTAGTATAGTATAGTATAGTATAGTATAGTATAGTATTTGATCTCATACTTGTGAGGAAGAGTGGTCAGTATTTTCACTTACAGTTATAAGCAAACCAAATAAATTATATGCGCTGGTATAAGATTATAGACTGTTTTGGATATACCATAAGGTTGGTTTCATATATCCCATTAAACTCATTGTATGAAATTGCTTCTTGGCTCTCTTAGTGCAGTATGATAAGTCAATACTGCCATGGGGATGCGATTATATTTATCTGCACATATTTAAAGTCATGCTTATTTAGTAGGTATATAAAGACATAGGGGTTAAAGAGTAATAATGAGTAAAGAAAGAAAGAGTCTCGTCGTCAGTAACCACAATATTAAAAGGCTATAATAAACTGAGCAGGGGTGAGGAATATCTGAATCAATCAAAGCCTTAATGATGAGATAGAAAAGATATCAAGTGAAATTTGAATTGCCTTTTGCCAGGTCGCCATTGTAAATAAGAATTTGTTCTTAATGACTTGCCTGCATAAAGGTTAAATAAAATACTATTTAATCAGTCTCTTGCGGGTGTGTGTGTTCACAACATGCTTACAAATAATACTGTACATGTAAGTAGAGATTTAATAGTTATCTTCTTGCACCAAAATATTCCCACAGTAAGACCTGGCCATGTCCACCACTGCCAAAGTCTAAGGGGGGAATTCCTTCCCAATTTTCAAAATAAATCGTAGGCCCTGTGCCTAGAAACATTTATTTAAAATTCAAAATACATTCTAATTATTTTCTGCATTGGGGTGTAAATAGCTAAATGAGCTATTTACACTTGGGTACAAATAGCCACATGGGCTAGTTACACCCGGGTGTATAGTCAAATCGGATATTTACACAAATAGCACAAATAGCATCTGCCTAAAAAGTTCCATTGGCTCACCAAAAGCCTGCTCCTTCCTCCTGAACTTTGAGTCGATGGAACATTAGTGAAGGCAGCATGTGTCTGAGCTGTTTTTAATGTATTTTTGAGAATAATTTCCCCAAAAGAATATACATTTGTGGGTTTGAGGTTTTTCATGAGCAATGCTAGTGACAGGAAAAGAAAATACACCGGTATAATCCTTTAACAGTCAAATCCCCACAGATCCTTAGAGCTTCCAGCTCTTCATGACAAATAGTGTCCCTGGTTGTGTTCACCGGTTCCAATCCTCCACTCTGCACCAGTCTCTCCATTTCTTTCCCATTTGGAGTTTGATGACATGTGCGACAGGTCTGGCTTCAGGCATTTTGGCTCGCTCCCTGGCTGACAGTCAGCTTAACACTGATGTCTTTCATGCTGCCAAGTCTGAACACTTTGACGTACTTTCACAAGCTCTCCTGCAGTGAACCTGTGTCTCCGTCACAGAGCAGAACCACTGCTCTCCAGTCCAACATCAGCTTATCCATCTGTGGCAGAGCGGAGCTGGATGGCTTTCTTGAAGGATGGACAGTGGGACCATGCATGAGTGCTTGTTGTGCTCCACTGATACACAACTCGTAACACTGGAACTGGCTCAACAAGGAAGAGTATCTACCCCAAGGAAGGAGTCTGGAAGTAGCACTTCTGCTTCCTAAAAGGAAATTGGATTTTTGTATGGGGATTTCGATGACATGCATGAAATAAAGTCTGATGTGGTTAACAAACGTTTACGAAACAGCGAAGTGTGTGTTCAGCAGGATAATCTTCACAAACGAGTTTGAAGCGTATACATGCAGGGGGAGGGGTTATGCGATTTTCAGAAAACGCTTCAAAAGTCATGTCCATGGCCTCCATGTCATTTCCACCATGCAGGCACCTGTAAGTGGACTATGAAACCCCTCTGGGGAGAGAGAGAGCAGAGGCTGCATGCCAACCTGACTAAATGACCAGTTGTCACAGGGACAGACATTCCACTAGTCTGAAGTCAAAACTCAAGTAAAAATCAGAATAGGAAAAACCAATAAAGCATCGTGTGCTTTGAATTCACATATGACTTTTTTTGTAGGAGTTGACTGTGTGTGTTCAATTATACATCTACGATGGGAAGCAGCCCTTGATAAAGCCGTGACACACCCACTCTCACCCGACCCTCGCTTTTCACATTGATATTTATGCACTCACATTAAATAGCCCAAGGTGGTCTTTTTTTAAGCTGAAGAAAGTAGTCAGGAAAAGTCAATGAAGTAATCAGAAACTAATGGACCAAATATGGTTTACCTTCTATTATGCACTTATCGTTTACATCATAATGCATTAAAACCACTGACAACCTTTAAATAGCATGTCCTCACATTTCAACCTTTTCCTCACCATCTAAATTGCCAATTAATAACTGATCTGATCAAATTATAGAGATGATGGAATAATTTAATGGAATGAAAGGGCCCTGCTAAAATTAGGGAGGAAGAATTTACTCATTTCTGATCTGAATTAATTGAAAGTGCATGTTATGAATTCAGTGATCAAGAGAGAGGGAGAGAGAGAGAGAGGAGGGATGTCCATCATAGCCTACACACATACTGTACAGTAGACACACAGTGCAAACTGCAAACACACACACACACACACACACAGACACAGACACAGACACAGACACAGACACAGACACACACACACACACACACACACACACACACACACACACACACACACACACACACACACACACACACACACACCTCTTTCTGCCTCTCGGCCCTTTCTGCTGCCACTGAGAGACTGAGCCTGTGTCGTGTCCCTTATGTTCCTCCATGGAGCAGAGATAACAGATGCACTGCTGATCAGTAAGGCAGAAAACCTTCATCACCTCGTCGTGATGAGAGCAGATGTTCTCCTGAAGCTTCACCGTGGCTTCCACCAGCCTGTGTTTCTTTAATGGGACTACATCATAGTGAGGCTGGAGGTGCTGCTCACAATAAGAGGCCAGACACATGAGACATGACTTGAGGGCTTTTAGCTTTCTCCCAGTGCAGAGAGAGACAGGGAAGATGTGGAGGACATCCTACATTAGCATACAGTGGAGAGAGACAGGGAAGATGGGGAGGACATCCTACATTAGCATACAGTGGAGAGAGACAGTGAAGATGAGGAGGACATCCTACATTAGCATACAGTGGAGAGAGACAGTGAAGATGGGGAGGACATCCTACATTAGCATACAGTGGAGAGAGACAATGAAGATGTGGAGGACATCCTACATTAGCATACAGTGGAGAGAGACAGGGGAGATGAGGAGGACATCCTACATTAGCATACAGTGGAGAGAGACAGGGGAGATGAGGAGGACATCCTACATTAGCATACAGTGTAGAGAGACAGGGAAGATGTGGAGGACATCCTACATTAACATACAGTGGAGAGAGACAGTGAAGATGTGGAGGACATCCTACATTAGCATACAGTGAAGAGAGACAGGGAAGATGTGGAGGACATCCTACATTAGCATACAGTGGAGAGAGACAGGGAAGATGAGGAGGACATCCTACATTAGCATACAGTGGAGAGAGACAGTGAAGATGAGGAGGACATCCTACATTAACATACAGTGTAGAGAGACAGGGGAGATGAGGAGGACATCCTACATTAACATACAGTGGAGAGAGACAGGGAAGATGAGGAGGACATCCTACATTAACATACAGTGGAGAGAGACAGGGGAGATGAGGAGGACATCCTACATTAACATACAGTGGAGAGAGACAGGGAAGATGTGGAGGACATCCTACATTAACATACAGTGGAGAGAGACAGTGAAGATGTGGAGGACAAAGGGGATGTGACACATAATAAATCTGCACCGGGTTTGAAATGAAAATGATGCAACTAGATGGTAAGCGCCACTCTCTCACTTCCCCACACAAAATAAAGTTTTTTTTTTTTTTTTTTTTTTGACAGGACAAGAATACAGCAGATGTCAAAACATCACATTCATTTCAAATGACAAGTTCTCTGTCCATAAAGACACATTTCTAAACATTTCTCTAACACTGCAAATATCCAAAGAACCAAGTTAAAGTACCGTAAAATACCAATTATTAGCCCGGGCGTTAATTGACAAAATATGTAGCCAGACCCCGCGTCAATATGGGACCTGCGGCAGTTTGGGACCTGCTTTAATTATTTTTGTACAAAAATATTGCTCAGCAAAGATTGTAAATAGTATGAAATTGTTTATTTAAACCATTTATTTTAATGAGTTGGCTACAGCACCCCACACGATTGCTTGTCTATGGGGAGAGCCGCGCCTCCCTCTCAGCGCAGCAGAGCACATTGCATGCCAGTTCTGGCCTGTACATGAAATCAAATAAAATTTGAGCTGAACTGTGACCTACCGGTATTTACCACTAAACTTTCTCCGCTGAAGGTGAGAGAACATGATCATCATGTGAGCAGATTATTTGTTGCATGCGCTGCCTCCTCCGCTGGCTGCATGCCTGCCTCCTCCGCTGTTCATCACTCATGGAGCACCCTCTTCAGTAGCGCACATGTGAAAGTGCGGTGAAATACCAATTAGAAGCGGACTTCTATGCCCGCTGGCAGGGAAATATACCATAGGCACATTTCTCAAAATAATTATTACACCAGAGATGTCGGTTTTTGTGTATAAAAATCTTCAGGAAATGCCTACACAATTTTCAGAATCATCAGATGTTGAGGGAAAACGAATTTTGATCAGCAAGTTTCGTGCATGTGTTTTTTTCCCTCGTTGTTCCCGTTTCCTCGTTGTTCGTATTCTTCATCCGATTTTTCTTCTTCGTTGTGTTTGGGAGATGCATTCAACAGGATGTCGCAAAGGTAAAAAGAAAACATTGAAAAAACTAACCGGGCGTCAAATTGGGACCTGCTTTTATGTACAAAATATGTATCCAGACCCCGCTTATATATGGGACCCGCGGCAATTTGGAAGTCGGCTTCTAATTGGTATTTTACGGTATGCACGGTAGGGCATTCACAGACTAGTCGACTAGTAAAACCACTAGTCGACACTGTGCTTAGTAGTCGACTAGTCGTTTTAGCAAAAAAAAAAATTTTTTTTTTTTTTTTTTTTTATATCTTTAACTCATTGAGTGCCAGCCACTTTTGGAGAACGGACGCTCCCAGTGCCAGAGTTTCAGAGCGTTTTCAGTGATTCCTCGAGGCCGACAGATTATTGTGTGATATTACTATGTAAACACCGAACATGCAAAAAGAACAAGGAGACTCTATTGTATCATCAGCAAAAAAAAGTTTATTGATACCATTTTCCGTTCTTTAGGTATCAGCCGGAGAAGATGGGTTGATTTGAGGAAAAACAGCCGTTTCAACTTAGAAGCTGAGATAATCACACTTTTGTGAAAGGAAACATTTCAAGCACATCACTGACAATGAACCTAATATTTTCTGATTTAGTGACACCTAAAACATTTGAACAGTCATTTCCTTCAATAAAACAGCAAAAACAAAGGAATTTTCATAGCAAAATATTATTTTTTAGCTGCAACAGCAGCTCTGTGGGATCGCCACTTTGGCTGTTTCCAAAGTTTTTATTGAATAATTCAAAAACCCCTTCACCAAAAAATATAAAAATTTACATACGGCAAGTAGAGACCATGAGTGACTATGCCAGAAAGAATGGGCAGGATTCATCCATAGGTGGCGCTATACACGGGTGTACAACATGTGTAAGCATTTCAAAATGCACAACTTTCTTGAATAATTCAAATTCAAATCCCCTTGACCAAAAATGTTCAAAGAACAGTTCAAATGGTAACAGAGGCCGCCGGTCCCATCTGTTTACCAGTAGTACCATGGTCTTCATCGATTACTCTACGCTGAGAGGAAAAGCACGCCGTGCTAACAGAGGCCGCCGGTCCCATCTGTTTACCAGTAGTACCATGGTCTTCATCAATCACTCCACGCTGAGAGGAAAAGCACGCCGTGCTAACAGAGGCCGCCGGTCCCATCTGTTTACCAGTAGTACCATGGTCTTCATCGAACAGTTCAAATGTTCAAAGTACAGTTCAGTTATTTTGAGAAAAAAAGAAAATAAATTTGTACAGTTATGTATGTATGTATGGGATGCTGCAACGATGCAAGTCCAGTTCAAAGTTATTGTTATGATGTACAGTTATGTGTGTGTGTTTATCCATAGTGCTGTTGAGTGTGGTAAGCTATGAAACACTCTCCTGGGTGCAAGGGGACACAACAGGTCTTGCACCACCATTTGCTCTCTTTGCGCTGGCCCCTGCGTATGCAGACCCTACACCTTCTTGTTGGTCTTGCTTTGGTGGTGGGCCTCAGGCGTTCCAGCTTGTGTCTGCCAATCGGGATAGTGAGCCTGCAGGCTGGGTCCTTGTTGTATGGTGCCCTGCGTGCCCCAGCCCCCTCAACTGCAACTTCCTCCTCCTCCTCCTCCTCCTCCTCCGGCTCCGGCACAGGTCGCTTTGAGGTCCATGTCTTCACCACCCTCCGCATGAACTCCAAGAGGGTTTTACACTCCCCTGGGTTCCTGGCTTTGTAGAGGATGTAGGCGTTGAACATGCACACTTGGAACAGATATGCTACAAACTTCTTGGGCCAGTTCAGTGTCTTCCGGATGAAGGGGTAGTAGGCTATGTTTTGGTCTAACCTATCCACCCCATTCATGGAGGAGTTGTATGCTACAACACACTCTGGCTTGAGCTGAGCCACTTTGCTTGTCTGTCCCTTCTGCCACACGTCCACGCTCTGCATGGTGTCTTTGTGGCACGTTGTCACCATCTTGACCAGCCGTTTGTCCTGCCAAGCTAAAACCATCACCCTCTCATTGTGACGCACAACTCTTCCCCCCACCCCCAGCTCAGCCTTTGTCACCTCCCTGATGATCGGAGGTTCCCCCCTATTTTTCCTCAGCGTTCCACACACATTGGTTTTTGCTCCCAGTAAACGCTCACACAGTGCAACAGAGTTGTAAAAGTTGTCCATGTAGAGCGTGTAACCATGACCTGGCAGGCGATCGAGGAGCGAGAACACAGTGTCTGGCAGAGTGCTGGGTACCCCAACATAAGGCTGCATGTTGAAGCAGTACCCTGTGGCAGAGTCACACAGTATGTATGATTTTATTCCATACTTGACCGGCTTCATTGGGTTGTACACCTTGAATGACAGACGGCCCCTCCACAGCATCATACCCTCATCAATACAAATGTTTTGACCTGGTTGATACAGCTCCTTGAACTTGTTGACTAAATAGTTCAACACAGGACGGACTTTAGTCATTTTGTCCGTCGCATCCTGTGCTGCACTGTCACTGTAATGAAGGAAGCGCCAGATCAATTGGAACCGGTTCCTTGCCATTGTCTTGTTGAAATAGGGTGTGGCATCTATTTCCTCAGTACTCCAATACAACGCAATGCTTGGTTTCTTTATATAACCAGTGATGAACGTTAGTCCAAAAAATGTTTTCAGTTCTGAGACTGACACTGGTTTCCACGCATTACCCCTGCTATGTGGCAGACTGTCTGGGTGTGCTTGGAGATACTGAGTGGCAAAACTGTTTGTCTGGTCCACAATGTGCTGGAGCAGCTCGTCTGTCAGGAACAGCTCCAGGAAGTCAGCTGGCAGGCCGGAATCCAGCTCCGCAGCAGCATTCTGGGGTCCACGCCTTGCACTGAAGGGGATCGGGTTTGGTTCCCAGTCTGCCTCCTGCCAGCCTGCATCTTCCCCACCTCTGCTCGATGCAACTGTAAATGATTGAAATATATATAATTATCAAATACATTTTTTATTGCTTGGTTATGTGTATATATATATATATATATATATATATATATATATATATATATGTATATTTTTTTTACCTTTCTTCCTTGTACTGGATGTGGGAGTGGGAGTGGGTTTCCTCCTCGATGTAGGAGCTGTAAATTATTGAAATATATATATAAATTATCATAAATACATTTCATTATTGCTTGGTTTTATGATGTGTAGGATATATATATATATATATTACCTGTCTTCCTTGCACTGCCCGTGGAAGCTGTGGGAGTGTCTCTGCTCGATCCACAGTCTGTAGAAATATATAGGCTACAATTATCAACCACAATTGACCACAGTTTTATTGCTGTAGTTTTACTGACTATAATGCCTGAACCTGCTCAATCCATGATCTGTGGAAATATATCTACCATAAATATACATTGTGTTATTGCAATGTTATGGCTATTTAGAAAAAAAGTTTTACCTGCTCTGCTGCCTGTGTCAGGCGACGAATCTCTGCTACCTCCGTCAGGCGACGAATCTCTGCTACCTGCAGATCCATAATCAGGCAACCACTCGTCGGATGAATCTGGATCCGGCTCACTGAATTCATCCGACGTATCTGATGTTTCAGTTGTGAGCTGAGATGATGAAACTATGTCCGATTCTTGACTTGTACCATCGTCTTCTTCATCTCTTTCTTCTGCACGCTGAGAGGAAGCGCGCACTCCACCATGCTTCACTGTGGTGGGTGCAGAGCTAACGATCACTCTACGCTGAGAGGAAGAGCACCCCGGTCTAACGGCTCTGGTGTCTACATCGATCACTTGTTCTTCTGCACGCTGAGAGGGAAAACGCACCCGCCTACTCCTAGCTCTCCCACGCTCTGTAACAGAGGCCGCCGGTCCCATCTGTGTACTAGTATCGACCACTCTACGCTGAGAGGTAGAGCGCCCAGATCTAACGTTAGCTCTGGTGGTGGGTGCCGTGGCAGTAAAAGAGGCCGCCGGTCTAACGTTACCTCTGGTGGTGGGTGCCGTGGTAGCAACAGAGGCAGCCAGTCCCATCTGTGTACTATCGATCACTCTATGCTGAGAGGAAGAGCCCCCCGATCTAACGTTAGCTCTGGTGGTGGGTGCTGTGTCAGTAACAGAGGCCGCCGGTCCCATCTGTGTACTACCATAGTCTTCATCACCGTTAGCTCCACCAAGCTGCACCGTGGTTTCTGCAGTGGGAAACGTTTTTTCCTGGTCGCCACCAGAAGTGGTGGCACCGGTACCACCACTAGTGCCTTCTCCAGCGATCGCCACGCGTTTAGGCACAGAATACAAGCTCTCTTGCAGAGTAAGCTGCTTGTACTTGTCGGGGTTTCTTTTACGCTTCGCCATGTCTCTCTCATCAAAGGATCGCCGCTCACTACAAAAGACCACCGCGTTTCCGTTTCCCCAATGACTTCTTCTGTGTTTTTACTCCACATTCTCTCATCTGGACAGCACTGTCGCCACCTAATGGTTATGTAAATTAGGTTATAGACCTCCAATAGCTACAATAGTTGTACCAGAGATGTATCAGGGATTGATCCACGTCCCACCGTCAAAAAACGCAATTGACGACAACCGTCGTCATTGGCACTCTACGTCAGTATTTGAATTGACGACAGCTGTCGTCATTGGCATTCAATGAGTTAAGAAAGAACATACATGGACTATCATATCCCATATCCCCCACAAAGAACATCAAAACACAACAAAACAAAACAAGAAAACTGCATAAAATACACAATAATCCAAGAACAAACAAGACTATTGGACAAACAACCAAACAAAAACAATGCATTCAAAGTAAATACATAGATCTTGCCCTGTTGGCAGCTAGGAAATGCATAGCTTTAAATTGGAAAGCATCCAATCCCCCAGCTGTAGTTCACTGGTGGAATGAACTCTCAAGCTACCATACGTTGGATAACATTTACTACAAGAAATTTACTACAAGAATCAGATTCTTAGACATCCCCAAAATATGGCAACCACATACAGAGTTTGAGTTTAAGAACTTTTTACCCCAGTGTCATTAGGCTTATCAGGATAGGAGCTGAATGCATTGTTTTTGTTTGGTTGTTTGTCCAATAGTCTTGTTTGTTCTTGGATTATTGTGTATCTTATGCAGTTTTCTTGTTTTGTTTTGTTGTGTTTTGATGTTATTTGTGGGGGATATGGGATATGATAGTCCATGTATGTCGTGTAAATACCTCATGTTCTTTCTTAAAGATTAAAAAAAAAAAAAAAAAAAAAAAAAAAAAAAAAAAAAAAAAAAATTATTAAAAATAAATTAAAAACGGTTAGTCGACTAGTCGACTACCTTTAGGGACGACTAGTCGACTAGTAAAATTCACTAGTCGTGAATGCCCTAATGCACGGCCCGTTTAGACAGCCCCTGAATGAATCCTATGGGGTCTTGTGAGGAACTGAAACATTTGACCCGTGACGTTCTGTCCACTGAGCCTCGTTTCATGTCGGTTCTGATGCTTCTTCCTCCCTACTGAGAGTCAATTTAGTTAAAACAAGACTAGTCAATCCAGTCCTGTGTATTCACTCTCAGCTCTGGTTACGCACCTAAAAGAGAGGGGATAGACTGTGTACTGATGAATGAGTGTGGGGTGGAACTATATATGTGTGGGTTGTGGGTCACTGGGGTATGTTTTAATGGATGCACTAATAGCCAGGATGGCAGAGTAAACTGACTGCGTTTATCTACAAACAATTGTAATAAGCGTTCTTGTGTGTTCTTGCGTTCTTGTGTCCCTGTGAAACGTCATCAGTCGCAGCCCAAGTACTGTTCCAATACAAAGTTCACATTTCGCCAAAAACGCTTAAAATTCCCGGATGTGTTCTCGACACGCCCACTTTACCGAGGATGCTCTGGGTGGTGACTTGTGTCAACTTGGCAAGGCAGATATCCCAGCATGCATTTCGGCATAAGCAGAGGCAGAACGCAGCAGAGAAGACGCCATAAGCTCCGGAAAGTTTTTTACAATTTAAAGTTTTATTTCATCACTAAATTAATTTCTGATGACTTTTGATGCCTACAAGCAGGGTAGTAGGTTGTAGTGCCACTTTACGAACATTTATGGCGAAAAATGGCAAAAAGTTCCAGAGCACAATTGGCTGCATCTACATCAGCTGAGCTTTTTATTTGTGTAGTACTGCAGGCGGCCTCTGCGCTGGTATTGCGCAATACTCTCAAGAACGCATCGTCTCAAACTGCCAACAGCATCATGTGTGCTTGTGACCTAGCAAGTTCATTCTTCCAAGAACGACTAGCAAGAACGTTCTCCCCAAGAACCCAAGAACAAGAATGCATTCTTGGTATTGAGAAACGGCCAATGTCTATGTGTTCTTCTGCACACCTGACATTTAAGGCAGAAAGGTGAGGATGCATTGAAAAGGCAAGTAGAACATGTGGCAGAAAGATACAAAAAGATACAAAAAGTGTGCATTTGATTTTCACCTTGTGAGCGGGCGTGGCCACGACCACTTACATGTATCTTATCACATGTCTGCAGATATTAGGCACTGCCAGGATGGAATGTTTCAGCTCGTGCACTCTGCAGAGTAACAGAGCTGTGCCAGGTCCCACTATGGAATAAAACTGTTACACTCTGCAGAGTAACAGAGCTGTGCCAGGTCCCACTATGGAATAAAACTGTTACACTCTGCAGAGTAACAGAGCTGTGCCAGGTCCCACTATGGAATAAAACTGTTACACTCTGCAGAGTAACAGAGCTGTGCCAGGTCCCACTATGGAATAAAACTGTTACACTCTGCAGAGTAACAGAGCTGTGCCAGGTCCCACTATAGAATAAAACTGTTACACTCTGCAGAGTAACAGAGCTGTGCCAGGTCCCACTATGGAATAAAACTGTTACACTCTGCAGAGTAACAGAGCTGTGCCAGGTCCCACTATGGAATAAAACTGTTACACTCTGCAGAGTAACAGAGCTGTGCCAGGTCCCACTATGGAATAAAACTGTTACACTCTGCAGAGTAACGGAGCTGTGTCAGGTCCCACTATGGAATAAAACGGTTACACTCTGCAGAGTAACAGAGCTGTGCCAGGTCCCACTATAGAATAAAACTGTTACACTCTGCAGAGTAACAGAGCTGTGCCAGGTCCCACTATGGAATAAAACTGTTACACTCTGCAGAGTAACGGAGCTGTGCCAGGTCCCACTATGGAATAAAACTGTTACACTCTTTGCAGAGTAACAGAGCTGTGCCAGGTCCCACTATGGAATAAACCTGTTACACTCTGCAGAGTAACAGAGGTGTGCCAGGTTCCACTATGGAATAAAACTGTTACACTCTGCAGAGTAACAGAGGTGTGCCAGGTTCCACTATGGAATAAAACTGTTACACTCTGCAGATTAACAGAGCTGCCAGGTCCCACTATGGAATAAAACTGTTACACTCTGGAGAGTAACAGAGCTGTGCCAGGTCCCACTATGGAATAAAACTGTTACACTCTGCAGAGTAACAGAGCTGTGCCAGGTTCCACTATGGAATAAAACTGTTACACTCTGCAGAGTAACAGAGCTGTGCCAGGTCCCACTATGGAATAAAACTGTTACACTCTGCAGAGTAACAGAGCTGTGCCAGGTCCCACTATGGAATAAAACTGTTACACTCTGCAGAGTAACAGAGCTGTGCCAGGTTCCACTATGGAATAAAACTGTTACACTCTGCAGAGTAACAGAGCTGTGCCAGGTTCCACTATGGAATAAAACTGTTACACTCTGCAGAGTAACAGAGCTGTGCCAGGTCCCACTATAGAATAAAACTGTTACACTCTGCAGATTAACAGAGCTGTGCCAGGTCCCACTATGGAATAAAACTGTTACACTCTGCAGAGTAACAGAGCTGTGCCAGGTCCCACTATGGAATAAAACTGTTACACTCTGCAGAGTAACAGAGCTGTGCCAGGTCCCACTATAGAATAAAACTGTTACACTCTGCAGAGTAACAGAGCTGTGCCAGGTCCCACTATGGAATAAAACCGTTGCCTTTGCTGAACAAGTTGTGAGAGCTGTAAATATTCATGAATGTGTCACAAAGGGGTTGTTGAATATGCTGTAGGAATGTGCTGAGACTGTAGCTGTGCTGTGCCAAACTAGAAGACGGAAAAAGATTAATAAAACAGAACGTTCAACACATTCGAGAGCAAAACATGTCATCTTGTGACCTGGTGTCACAGGTATTGTCACAGGTATTGTCACAAGTATGGGCATTCTGCCGCTCCAGCAGCATTCTGTTTATGTTAATTAGGACCTGTGTTATAGGAGTTATGCAACCATGGGTTTGCACTTTGCAAAAGGAAGAGCTGTTATTGTGACCATACATTCCCATACAATTCCATACTAAACTATACAAAACTATACTTTTAATTAAATGTAAGTAGCTACCTAGTAAGGTAACAATTTGCTAAATTAGAAGTTCCATCACATCCAGTAAAACACACTTTACTTGTGTTTCACAGTACATGAAAACAAAATGAAACAACAGCACCACAAAACAAGATAATATGACAACACAATAAAAATAAATAAATGAAATAAATAAATAAATAAATAGAGTAACCGCGGAGTCGTTAGTATTGATAAACAAACCTATCAAACCCTGCTACAGTAGTCATTTTGCGTTATGTGGCGCTAAAACTTAATGTACCTTCAGTTGACAGTATCAACTCATGTGTAGTCCAGAGAGGCACGCAGGTTAAATCTCAGAGCAAATAAATAGAATTAAGGAAGGCTGTTTGTTCTGGCATACAAGCCGCTACAAGCATCTAATAATGCTTATTTTTCAAAAACACACCATAGTTTTGACGGTATAAACTTCACTTCGAATCATGTAACTGTAGCACCTGAGCGCGGTGCAGATAAATTTGGGCAGTTATGCATTTTGGTCATTGCTAACAAGGGGGATGTCCTCCGCATCCCCCTCACCCCCGTACAAATCACCTACTGGTAGAGGCTCAACTCGACTGGACTTCCAACCTGGTATTTGTTTTGGGGGTAGCAGCTCCGTTGAGGTTCAAAGTGAGCTCAGGCAATACCAAAAGGTGGTCCTGAAAACAGTGCAGCCTACTGATTGGTCAGAGAGAATAATCATCATTGTGTGTCTCTTTATGACTAACAGCCACATAGCGACAATCAACAACACTGCTCACCTGAATAAAATGTCTACATAGCGTTGAAGCGTTTTCTGATAATTGCATTAAAAAAAAAACGAAAATCATAAAATTGGTTCTCTTTTTTGAAGATGAACTTGCTGAACACAAACGTCACTGTTTCATAAACTTATGTTAACCACAGACCTTATTTCATGCATTTAACCAACATTCCAAGTGCTAACATCCAGGTCTTCCGGACTCATTCCTCCCCTCCCCTCCCCTCCCCTCCCCTCCCCTCCATTCCCCTCCCCTCCCCTCCATTCCCCTCCCCTCCCTCTCTCCCTCTCTCCAGACATATGGGTAGCCTATTTGTCATGTGATTGGTATTGCTGACACACTATCATCCAAAGAAACAATAACAATGGACGGAGCAAAAGCAATAGACACCAATGAGTTTTACCGCTGTGCGATTTCGTTCAGCCACTTCCTCGCCCGTATATATCACATTTACAGCCACGACACTCAATTTCACTCTGAAAAAGTCATTTCAAATGAAATCGAGTGTGGCTAACAGTGTGATGGGAAATATAGGTTGGTTTGTGAATGAGAAACAGCCACTATGCTTTTGCTAACATGATAAAGAACCTGCCAGATCATGTCAGACATGATACAGAATATATATATATATATATATATATATATATATATATATATAAAAAGAAAAAAAACGCAAAAAAAAAAAAAAAAGAGAGTTCCGGATTAAGCTTTTGATTGTTTTCCTTGTCTCCTATGTATTATTGTGTAATTATTATTGTAATGTCATAATAATTAGGGGCCGGTATGTAGGAGCCACGTATGTGTTGCATATTGGGTCTACTGCATAACTGTCACTTATGGTAATTAGTGGGTGTGACAGGGGGTGTTACTTACCTGGGAGGTGTGTTGCTGATGAGTGTCATTCATAATGCCTGTCAATCATTCAATCAGATGAGTCAGAGGGGGTGAGTGGGGAGCTCTGATTTTCTGTTTACCGTTCGTTCGTACGTTTGTTTGATTTGTTTTCGGCTAGCAATACGGCATTTAATGTATGTGTGCTGCAGGGATGGAATAAATCTACAAAATGCATCTACTGGTCAAGGTGTGTTAATTTCCAACGGCGAGTAACACAGATAAATAGCCTCCCCAGCTTAGCCTCTCAGCGGCTACAAACATTTTTGGAGTTTGCCGCTACACTGGCATACATTACAGATGACGTGTTGTGTCTGTCTCACACACTTGACACCCCTGATATGTTTCAGCATGGTGGTTTCAGCTGTGTTTACTATTATGCAAACAACTCCACTGGAAATGGCTCAAGTGTTTTGCGTTATCAATTGGTTTTGGCAATCGTAAACATAAACATAAACGTTGTGCGTTCTGTGATGCCGCTGTGTAGTGGCTCGAAGCATATCGACAACAGTAGCACTTACACTGCAGCCTGTTGAACAGAGGAACAATGTAGCCTAGAACCATCAGCTCAGCAGCGTCCGTGGCTAAACTCTTCCAGGCTTATAAACTTGTGACAAAAAGCTCCTCATATGTCCTGCTCTCGTCCGATGTGTGGATACTATTAGTTGCCATAAAATGTTATTAATCCAGGGAGGCGTAACGTTAGTGGAGTTCCCCCTGCTGTCTTACTATGCACTATGCATGCGCACACGGCACATCGGCTGTGGACGATTCATCGTCCATCGCCCCAACCCTATTGTGCGCTTGCGTTGCAACTGCAAGGAAAGTTATGCGCCTTCAAGTTTTACTCGTGGGCAGTGGTGGCCCAATGGTTAGAGAAGCGAGCTTGTGAGCGGAAGGTCGTCGGTTCAATCCCCGGGACCGGCAGGATAAATCTGCGTGGGGAAAGTGAAAAGGCAGCGCTTGCCCCTCCCTCATTACCACCACTGAGGTGCCCTTGAGCAAGGCCCTTAACCCCAACTGCTCCAGTGGAGCTGCTCAGTGGCCAGCAGATCAGACTGTGGTTGTACTGGTCAGCTTCCAGGTATGAATGTGTGTGTTCTGTGAGCGAGCTACTGTAACTTGTCCCAATTTCCCCCCGGGGATCATTAAAGTCTTTCTGATTCTGATTCTGATTCTGAACAGGGCACTCCTGAAAAAGAGAGCATTGCTCTCAGTGAGACTCCCCCTGTATAAATAAAGGTAAAAAAAAAAAAATCCCTCTGGTGGCACAATTTAGTACTGCATGTTGTAGATGTGTACTTCCTGACAGAAGCAGAGAAGAAGAAATTAGACAGGAAGTGATGTGTTTTTCAGCCATTATCAGTGAAGTTGGCCACATCATGGTGTGTTCATGAGGACAATCCTTTGACAGTCCACTGCCATCCCTTGTACCCTCTTTTAGAGGGCACCATCTGTAAGTTTTACAGCATTAGAGTGTTTTATGTTTATTTCAAGTGTTTAGTTGGATAAGTTAGATCGTTATTTTGCTAAATGTACAAGCTAACTCTCAGTCAATGGTAACATGCATACAGCAGCTAATTACAGTTAATATACTTACCTGTGGTACTTGTTTCGTCTTACTGTAGATTGAAATAATACTTACCTTGGTTAAAGAGTACAGTAGATTAAAACGTGTTGGAATTAAGCTAATATGTACTTATCCTTTTATTTACCTGTATGTTATCTTAATACCTGAAAGTGAAGAATACCGTTTTATTGACCAATTTATAGCTTTGTTACTCACCTGTTTACTTTACCTGTAATACCAAGTGTCTTTACTTACCTGTTTATCTTACCTGTACAGTACATGACCTTATACCATATTGTGTATTGTGCTTGTAATTTCAGTTTCACACTTTGCCATACAAAAGCCTGCCAACTACAACACTCTGCTCCTTGGAGGAAATAATATGGTTAAGAGTTTATCTGCCTGTTAATCTCGACATAGGCTCACAGAGAGCACGCTGAGGGAGAACAGAACAGCGCTGATGATGTCACAATCGGGGAACTGGAGTGTGTCTGTGTGACATCATCACTCATTACATCACTGATGACATCACTCACTGATGACATCACAATTGCTCAAGTGACATCACTGATGACATCACAGATGACATCATCAATGACAGCATCACTCACTGATGACATCACTTACTGATGATATCACTTCACGAGTTGCGCCTCTGCAGGGAAGGAGTTATGACCTCACTGATGATGTCACAATCTTGTGAAAAACTTAGAGAGAGAGCCACACAAGTAAAATACAAACCCTGTGCCTTCAGAAGAAGCAGAGACCTTCAAGGAAGAATGGATGAAACCCAGACGCTTAACTTTGGACCAGAATGGCTCCATGCCCTGTCGGGAGGTGGAGGCAGCAGTGGTGGTAGAAGCAGCAGCACCATTGTTGCCTCCCCGCCCCTCTCACCTGCATCGCCAAAGTATAAATCTGCAGGCTACCGCTACGGGAGAGAAGAAATGTTAGCACTTTATGTAAAGGATAACAAGATCCCTATAGACCTACACAATAAGGAGTTTCTGCCCATCTTGCAAGAGGAGCCCTTGCCACCACTGGCGCTTGTGTCTTTTACAGAGGAGGAACAGAGACATTCCATGTCTGTAAACAGTGCAACTGTACTTCAGCTAACAGGGCGAGAAGGCCGTCCGATAGCAGGAGCACCAAGAGGCCGAAGTACCTCAAGCGGTAGAGGTCGGGGAAGAGGAGGAGGGTTTTACCCAAGATTTGATGATGTGGAAGGAGGCTTTGGCCGGGGAGGGAGGGTGATGCACCGCTCCCACAGTTGGGAAGAAAAGGAAGATAGAAGGTTTGAAAAGCCAATTCGAAAAGACCCAGTATATGCAGTTCCAGGCCATTTTCTGATGAACATCCAAACCAACTATGAAGATGATGTATCAGGCCTGCCGAAAAAGCACAACTTTGCATGTGAGAGTGAGAACTGGCGTATTCCTCGATCGATGGAGAAATACGATCAAAATGCTAGGTCTCGGTCAGCAGGGTGGCGGGAACTCCCAGAGCAGAGGTGTCGTTTCCCGATCGATGCCAGAGCGGACGAACGTGGTTACCGCTGGCCATGGTCGGGTAGCGGCAGCCTGGACGATGAGAGGGAACGCCTGCCAGAGTGGTGTCTGGAGGATGCAGAAGAGGACGCAGGCACCTTTGACTCATCAGGGGCCTTCCTCTCGCTCAGGAAATGCTCCATGGAGCCCATCTTGGAGGGGGCAGAGCTGGAGGAGACCAAAGAGACCAAAAGGGAAGCAAGGAGAGAGGCTGACAGAAAAGAAATGTTGGCCAGAGTGGAGGAGGAAGCTTCTTCACCTGCTACTCCCCCAGCACCTGAACCCCACACTGCGGCTCAGTCGCTTGCACCTCTCCAGCCCAGCAGGGTTGAAGAGCCTGAAAAGCTGACTGAGCAGAATGAGAGACTGTCTCCCCCACAGCTACAGCCAGTGCGCCCCAAAATCTCCCTGCATGTTCCCATGTCCAACAACATGCTTGAGTCCCTACACATGGCCCACATTGCCACCACTCATGCAGAAGTCTCTGTTCCGTCGCCCACCATCCAACTACAGCAGCAAAAGCCCATGGGGCTTCCAGTGGCGATGACCTACCCCTTGCCCTTCCATACAAATATGATTGCTCCCATTGGCAGACCTGCCACCATACCACATGGCACAGATGATGAGGAGGGACTGAAACACTTTGAGCAGGAGGCAGATAACATGGCAGCGTACCAACAGGATGGAGAGAGTAGAAGGATCCAGAGAGAGGAGGCCCAGCAGATGAAACAGACTGTTCCCCAGCAGACCCGTACCCAGAACAGAGCAGCTAGCGCTACAACTCCTAGCAGCTCAGTGTGGGGATCTGTCAGCACATGCACTAGTTCTAGTTGGACCTCAGACCCCAGCAGTATCTGGGGCAACACACACAACTCCAACATGGGCTTCTGGGATGAGGGTGTGAAGGACCCTCTGCCATCCAGGGCATCTGAGGGCAATGCTCAGAAGAACAACAAGGGCAACGCCAACCTCAGTAACTCTGTAAGCGGGCAGGCCAAAAAGAAGGTAGAAGAGAAGAAGCTGCTAAAACTATTCCAAGGGGTCAACAAGAGCCAGCAGGACAGTTTCATGCAATGGTGTGAGCAAACCCTGCACACCCTCAACACGGCCAACAACCTGGACGTTCCAACGTTTGCAACCTTGCTGAAGGAGGTGGACTCTCCATACGAGGTGCATGACTATGTCAAGGCATACCTGGGGGACACTCCCGAGGCCAAAGACTTTGCCAAACAGCTCCTGGAACGTCGTACCGAACAACAGCAAGCCCTCAAGCAGCAGCAGGATTCCTCTGTATGGGGTGGAACAGGATCTTCGCTCAACCAGTCAAACCATACGAGTTTCCAGCAGCCGCACTTTGAGACCGTGACCTCAGAGTACCTACAGGATGGTCTGACAAATGATGACAGGCTGGCAGCAAAGAGCTCAGAGAAGCCCAAGCCTGCACGCCTGCCTCTTCCCCATGAAGCTGCTCTCAAGTGGTTCTACAAAGATCCCCAGGGGGACATACAGGGTCCATTCAGTAACCAAGAGATGACTGAGTGGTTCCAGGCTGGTTACTTCCAGATGACTCTCTTGGTTAAGAGGGGGTGTGACGAGGTATTTCAGCCACTGGGAGAGATGATCAAGATGTGGGGAAGGGTGCCCTTCACCCCGGGCCCAGCACCTCCCCCTCTGCAGCGAGCTGGTGATCAAGAGAGGTTGAAGAGGCAGCAGGAGCCGAGTGGCTTCAACCTTTACCAGTTACAGCAGGTCCCACACCTCCTCAGGCAGCAGTATGATCTGGCCCAGCAGAAAGCTGCCCTCACCTCGGCTCCTCTTCAAAAGCAGCAACAACAGCAGCAGCAGATCAATCTGCTCCTACAACAATACCCGGTCCTCAAGACTAGAGCCTCTGAGAGCCTCCCACCTCCTGTTACCTGGTCTTTGTCTATACCAGACTCTGGTTCTGTGTGGGAAATGCAGAACCCGTCTTCTCAGGCTTCCTGCATACCACACCTGCAACAAGTTGCTCCTAGCACATGGGATGGCAGCAGCTTATGGGACTTACCTATAGACTCAATGGCACAGGCTCCAACCATTGAGCAGGTGCTACAGCTAGAGAAGGCAAAGACTGCTAAGTTGGAGTCGGAGCAGCGTGAAGCAGAATTGTGGGTCAAGTGGGAGGAAGAGGAGAAGAAAGGGTTTGAGGAGGCACTACGGCCTCAGCAGGAGGAGGAACGCAAACGCTTGGAGGAAGAGGAACTGGCACGGCAAAAACAGGAGGCATTGAGGCAGCAGAAGCAAGAAGAGGCACAGCGCAGACAGAAGGAGGAGAGACTGGCCCAGGAGGAGGCTCTCCGCAGACTGGAGGAGAGGCGGAGAGAAGAGGAGGAGAGGAAGCAAAGGGAAGAGTTCCTTCGCAAACAGGAAGAAGAGCAGAGGAAGCAAGAGGAGTTGGAAGCTTTGAGGAGGCGTGAGGAGGAAAGGCGAGTCAAGGAGCAAGCTGCAGCTGCGGCAGCTGCTGTGGCTTGGCAACAACAGGAAAGGAGGGAGCAGGAGGCACAAAGACAGCAGAAGCTGCAGAGACAGAGGCAGCAGCAGCAAGAAGCCCTCAGGCAACTCCAGCAGCAGCAGCAGCAGCAGCAGCAGCAGCAGAAGCAGAAGCAGCAGCAGCAGAAGCTGCAGCAGCAGCAGCAGAAGCTGCAGCAGCAGCAGCAGCAGCAGCAGCCTGCACAAATGATGCTCCCATCCTCTTCAAAGTGGGGCCAACCGTCAGCCAACATCATAAACCAGACTCAGAATGCTATGTCACTGGCCGAGATCCACTGGAAACTGGAGGAGGAGAGAGAACGACAGGTGCGGGAGGAGCAGCGATGCTGGGTACAGCAGGAGGTCCTGAAGCTACAGCAGCAGCAGGCTCAACGGCCCCAGCCCAAGTTGCCCATCTGGGGTAGGGCGGCCAAGCAGCCAGCTGCCACAAACTCACTGCTGGAGATCCAGAGAGAGGAGGTCCAGCAGATGAAACAGACTGTTCCCCAGCAGACCCGTACCCAGAACAGAGCAGCTAGCGCTACGACTCCTAGCAGCTCAGTGTGGGGATCTGTCAGCACATGCACTAGTTCTAGTTGGACCCCGTACCCCAACAGTATCTGGGGCAACACACACAACTCCAACATGGGCTTCTCGGATGAGGGTGTGAAGGACCCTCCGCCATCCAGGGCATCTGA
Organism: Poromitra crassiceps; assembly: GCF_964638095.1. Classification (NCBI taxonomy): domain Eukaryota; kingdom Metazoa; phylum Chordata; class Actinopteri; order Beryciformes; family Melamphaidae; genus Poromitra; species Poromitra crassiceps. Next base: position 25,900,186 of record NC_139629.1, read on the forward strand.
GGGCAATGCTCAGAAGAACAACAAGGGCAACGCCAACCTCAGGAACTCTGTAAGCGGGCAGGCCAATAAGAAGGTAGAAGAGAAGAAGCTGCTAAAACTATTCCAAGGGGTCAACAAGAGCCAGCAGGACAGTTTCATGCAATGGTGTGAGCAAACCCTGCACACCCTCAACACGGCCAACAACCTGGACGTTCCAACGTTTGCAACCTTGCTGAAGGAGGTGGACTCTCCGTACGAGGTGCATGACTATGTCAGGGCATACCTGGGGGACACTCCCGAGGCCAAAGACTTTGCCAAACAGCTCCTGGAACGTCGTACCGAACAGAACGCCAACCAACAGGAACAGGCACTGCAGAACCAACAGCAAGCCCTCAAGCAGCAGCAGGATTCCTCTGTATGGGGTGGAACAGGATCTTCGCTCAACCAGTCAAACCATACGAGCTTCCAGCAGCCGCGCTTTGAGACCGTGACCTCAGAGAAGAAAAAGAAAAAGCAGAAGATGGTCCGGGTAGACCCCAGCCTTCTAGGTTTTTCTGTGAATGCGTCATCTGAGAGATTGAATATGGGCAAGATTGAGACTGTGAAGGACTTTTAAGGCACTGCTGCCAACCAACCCACTGACTGTATATGAACAGCAGCTGTGATTTTAAGCATTTGTTTATTGAGATTTTGATAAACTCAAATCAAGGATACAATGTATAGATACCATATAAAATAAAAAATGCCTCCCCCAAACATCTCATCTGTCAAATAAATATAAACAAAAGAAAAACACTGTGTTTCCTTTTAAGCAAAGTACAGCCAGTGTTTAACCAGTATAGCAGTACAACCTGAGGATTGTCATACAAATGTAGAGCATAGCATAAGAATAATAAATACTTAAGATACAAATGTACTGTAGTATCAAACACCTACCTATAGGACAAGCAATGAGGGTTCATGAATCCAGAATGGGCTGCAGATCTTCGCTTTCAAGAAGATGTAGAAAGAGAAATTTTGTAGAATTTATCGATCTTACTTTTGAGACTATTTTCGTTTTTCCACTGCAAGACAGGATGATGTGAGGACATGACATATTCAGTGTGTGTGTGTGTGTGTGTGTGTGTGTGTGTGTGTGTGTGTGTGTGTGTCTGTATCTGTGTGTGTGTGTGTGTGTGTGTGTGTGTGTGTGTGTACACGATGTGTGTATTAAACAGAGATCAACCATTCTGATGTCATGCTCCCTCAAAAATAGATTTACAGGGTATAGGCCCAAGATGCAGTTTGGAGGAATATTTGGGAAATTAAACTTATTACAGTGGAATCCGCTTATAGTGATCACGGTTATAGTGATCAGCCGCTTATATTGATCAAAAAGCTTTGTCCCGAATCATTCCTATCTTAAATAATTTACTTATAGTGATCAATACTCTGCTTACAGCAATGATACCTGGTGCATGTCTGTCTCTATATGGAGAGATCGCTGCATCTCTGTCTGCCTGTCATCTGTGGAGAGATGCGGTGGCATTTCTGTCTATGCGAGACCGCTGTGTTTGAAACAGCTGGAGGCCTAACTTACAACATGTATTTTTAAAGTCAATAACATTCAGTAGGCTAAATAATGGAGCTGTCGGTTTCATTACCTTATATGCACTGTATTCATGCAATAAATATACAAATGTCAATTAGATGGTAATCTACATGCGAAATAAAGAAAAAGAAAAAAAATCGGTTATGATCATCCGCTTATAGTGATCAATTTGACCCGTCCCAAGGTGATCACAATAAGAGGAGTGCACTGTACTTCTTTCCCAAAACGTCTGCATCTTCTCACATGCCCAAATACAATGGAAAAGTGTTCCTTTATGAGTTTGGCATTTGACACAAGCGTCAGGGGTGTCTGGATTACATTTATTTATCTTAACTGGAGTAATGAGTTATATTGGATCAGTTTAAGTCTAGAATTTATTGAGAGGCTCTGGGCCTTGCTGCAAATCAGGCTCCATTCACACCAGAATATCCTCAAATAGATCTTCACTCCATGATATTCTTTTTAAGTCACATGACTCCTTAGAATAAGATGTAAATGTGTTGTAGAGAGATCAGGTCTCGACTATGTTGGCGTTGGGTCGTGATCTGTTCTAGTACTGTTAAAGGGGGATAATTTAAGTGATTTTGTTTGGAGCTATTTAAAGAAAGTTGAACTGTGGAAATATTGTAGTTGCCTTTGAGCTCATTAACTCATTCATGGCCAAAGACGTCTTTGACGTGTTATCAGGAATAGCCCTCCCAGCCAATGACGTGTTTGATGTGTTTTTGTTTTTATTAGTGCAGCGCGTAGTTCAAAGACTTCCCCAGCCTGTGACATGTTATCAGGTCCCTGCCCTCAAAGCCAAGCCGACAACACGCGATCAAACACATACCGCAGCTGTTGTTTTGAAATGAGCAGGAGGAAAAACAGAAAACAGAGTGCAGAGAGGAGAAACGCCATTGAAACGCCCACGGCGCGCTGCACGAGCTGGTCGGCTTGCTGCAGGGCAGCGGACATCGATCAGTTGTTCGCGGTAGTCAAACCCGTGACCAACATGATCGATCCTGGTCCCTGGACCCAGTGTGCCAGCCCGAAAGAGACGAGACGGAGTCACAACTTTGTGAGGAGGAGAACAGCAGCCTCACCACAGAAATGGCTTTCACACAGAGCCAAGCAGCACGACCACTTTCCTGTCGAGGGCGAGGAAGACTGGACTCCAATGCGACAGGACCCGGATGTGTGTGTGTGTGTGTGTGTGTGTGTGTGTGTGTGTGTGTGTGTGAGAGACTACACTGATCTCTGCATTCTATGATCATATAGTTTACTGAGACACTAGTACACTACACTTTCTCTGTACTAAATGTGATTATATAGTTTACTGAGGATATGTTGCTTTTATTTCAGATGAGGAGCCGATTGTGAGCCCACATCTCAGAATGAGGTCAGGACGGTCAGGACGGTCATTTAGGTCTGCTAAATGACGAAATGTAATGTAATGTAAAGAGACACACATGGGCCCCGCGCACACACACACACATTCACACTCACTCACACTGAGTAAACTGTATTGTTGAATGTAAAAAAAGCACTTCATGTATATATATATATATATATATATATATATATATTTTTTTTTGTCATTTGTGTCATAACGAATAATATTTACATGTCTGATGTCAATACAGTTCAAAATAAAAGAATTGAGAGCGAGTTCTGCCTGAGATTGTGTGCTTTACAAAAATGCCATTTTCTGCAATTTCTCTTCTCAGAGAGACCTTTTTGGTGAAAACAGGGTGTATATAAATGGCTATAAGTAGAGTACAGAACATGCTAAAAGCTCACTTTTTTTCCCCTGGTGAACCCAGAGACGTACATCTTCATTTTGAGGTATTGCAAATCACTCTGCTGCTAATAGATAATTTACTGTGGGTCTTGAAAGATGACCAACAATTATGAAAATCTTTGGCCTGTGCTAAATATTGGCAGTCCTAAACTGGCCATGAATGAGTTAAGCTCATTAACCTTAATGACTTAACTGTCTTAACTTAAGCTTAAAGGAACACTCCGCCCATTTTCAACCAGTTTTGTATCATTAGAACATCAGTAGTCAAACTATTCATCATTCATCTAGTTTGACAGTTATTGAGAGTTGATTTGAGTTAATTAGTTATTAATTTGAGTTAGTGTGGACCAGTGATGTCACTGGTCCACACTTTAACACTCAATAACTGTCAAATTAAATGACAGACTTCAAAACAGTTTACAGTTTTCTGATATACTACTGATGTTCTAATGATACAAAGCTGGTTGAAAATGGGCCGAGTGTCCCTTTAACTGTCAGCTCATTAAGCTGCCATGCAGCTGTGTGGTGTGGAACCTGCTAAGAGAATCTGTTAAAATCCTGTCTATCCTTACCATTTTCTCCACCAAAATTTCACCAGTGATTTGTAAGTGTTTACTTTAATATATTAAAGAGAAATCTGCAAAATCGAATTGAGCCCTGGGCTCATCGGGCCAGCTCCATACCTCAGCAGAGGCCCAGCAGCTACCATCAGGCGGGCTCCAGGCTTCAGCAGAGGTCCAGCAGCTACCATCAGGCGGGCTCCAGGCTTCAGCAGAGGTCCAGCAGCTACCATCAGGCCAGCTCCAGGCCTCAGCACGCTTCAGCAGCAGCAGCAGGTTAGAGAGTCTGTGCCAGAATGGCTACCAAAAAGAGACATGGAAGAACTAAAGAGATCGATTGAGCAATTAAGGAAATCGGTGGAGTTCATGGGTCACCAAATGGAAGCAATGACAAGTAAGCAAGACACTTCCTTGGATATGATTAAAGTGATCAAGGAATTGAAGAAGCAAAATGAAGAGAAGGATGTAAAGATTGCACCCCTGGAAAGTGGATTATCTGATTTAGAACAATATACTCGAATGAATGATGTCATTGTTACTGGGCTGCCGACGCGACCCCGGTCATTCGCTGCCGCAGTGAAGTCCAGAGTCGAGGGACCAGAGGCCCAGTGACCAAGATCTGGAGTTGGTAGAGCAGCAGGTGGTGGAGTTCCTCCAGGATAAGGGATTTAGTATAAATAAGGTCCGGATAATATAGAAGCTTGTCACCCGCTCCCCCAGAAAGACAAAAGCAAACCGGCAACCACCAATCTTCTGCGACAAGGTAAAATGCGTTTACCTCAATGAACATTTAACTAAGAACAATGCAGACATTGCTAAAGGACCTACGCAAAGTGAAAAGAATACAAGCAACATGGACTTCCAACTGCAACATCTACATAAAGTTAAATGGTACACCTGAGTAGGGCTGTCACGATTCCTCGAGTACCTCGAATAATTAAAATGATCGAGGCCAAAATGATTTGCCTCGACACGGCATTTAGAGAGTAGAGACTGTGTTTCTCACGGACGCTTACTGGTGTGGCACAGCGCTCTTCCGGTGTAAACACGCGAGGACACATGATCGCAGACAGACCAGAGACGGACCCCGCAAAATGGAACGAGGCGGCGGAGAAAGCAGACAGGAGGAGCCGGGAAGGGAAGAACCAGGGCCGACAAAGCGACCGAAACTGTCTAAGTGTGGGACCATTTCACGCTGAAAAAGGACACAAACTCAGTGGTGTGCAAGACGATACTTGCATATCACAACAGTACCTTGTCAATGCTTCAGCACCTGAACCGTAAACATCCAGTCTACGCATCCACCAGCGCATCTACGTCGAGCGGAGCAAGGTAACGTTACTAACGTAACGTTAACTATACACAACGCTAATGTAAATGTATGCTAATGATTGCAACTTGATATTAAGACTAGTAGTAGTTGTGCTGCTGGCTTGCCACGTTGCCAATATGACTATTAGTAACTGCATTCACGCTGCATTTTTTTGATGTGGCTTGCCGTTTTCTGTGAGAAATACAAAGCTCAACCTAACGTTAACGTTAGCGGCTAATTTAACAGCGTTGTGTGTGTGTGTGTGATCACACTAGCCTGTTGGTGTGTGAGAGAGAAAGAGAGAGTGAGTGTGTGTGAGAGAGAAAGAGTGTGTGTGTGGAGAATGTACATTTACACACCCTAGACCGGTCGACTCTTCTCATGATGATTGCAAACAACTATTTAATTGGTGCATTTTAGGCTTCAATTATTACACCACCTGACCTGTTATCTTGCTATTCTGATATTTGTGTCAATAATAGGCAACAGGTCTAGGGTGTGTAAATGCGCATTCTCCACTTTTGTTATGAACTTACCTAATAAATATCAATATTAATTATTATTTCACCTCTTTTTCAGCGGATCACAGCGTACTATGGACAGCTTTGTAAAGACGAGTGAAAAAGATGAATGGTGCCACTGCCAGTTCTATGCAATTTAAAAATAAAAATGTTGTTTTTTCTAAGAAAGAAACTAATGTAGTTGTTTATTTGAAGAGATTTATCTTATTTTTTGGTGTATATTTACGATAAGCCTTTGAAAACACAAAAAAGGGTTCTTATCCGATTACTCGATTAATCGATGGATTATTCGGTAGAATACTCGATTACTAAAATAATCGATAGTTGCAGCACTACACCTGAGCAGGACCTTTATTATACTCAATATTTGTAAATGATATGCCATATATTTTAAAACATGCTCGCTGTGCAATTTATGCAGATGACACTACAATATATGCTATGTACTGTATGTATTGTGGAGTCTCGGTAACATACTGCTTGACAGGTGAGAGCGGGAGGACAACCAGCCACCACAGTGACGTCAGAGCCGGGGATTCCCGACAGAAACGGTGTCTAGGCCGCGTCATCAACAACAGGTATTTCCCCAATTTCATGTTGAATCAGTGGGACCGCTGACAGCCGGGCACGCTTAGGAGCAGAGCGCACGGCTGGAGCGGATCACCCAATTAAGGGCCATAGAAAACCAGACACCGCTCTGAACCTCACTGTGTGGCCGGTTCTCCTCCAGAAGGAAGCTCCTTGCTGTCGGGCGGTAAGTACATTTCCCGATCCTCTCCCTAAACATTCGCCTGTGATGATATTGCTGTTACCTGACCCAGACTCTCTCCTCTCATTCCCAGGCAAGATATTGGAGCAATTAAAAGCGAGGAACTGAGGCCGGGCTACGTGGTGGGGAGAACACCCATACGGAGCCGCAGGCTAACCCTGGCCGAATGAGTTATATTTCCCGGATTTCCCCGAGAAGGGATGAACTTTCTTTTGTTGGTTGAATAAAACAACGCATATTGCGTTTAAAACCTGTTTTTGACTACTGGCTTGAATCAGAGTTCCCACAAGTGGTGGAGAATGCAGGCACTCTGATTCAACGCTAAACTCCTCACGCACCATGGAGCAGGCCCAGGCTCTGGTGACGCTGATCCAAAGCCAAACTGAACTGCAGCAGGCAGTAAAAGAACTAATAAAAAAAATAGAGAAAGACGACTCGACTGCAAGGGCCCCCGGAGATGTCCTAACAAAGCAAAGCCCTGACGATGATATCGAAGCCTACTTGGAGCTATTCGAGAGAACGGCGGTACGAGAGGGATGGCCTGCCGCACACTGGGGAGGCATCATTGCGCCTTTCCTCACGGGCCAGGCGCAGAGGGTCTGTCGGGACCTGTCCATGGGAGAGGCAAGGGATTTCGTGAAACTACGCACCGCCATCCTCGCCAGCTACGGCTACAGCCTCCCCGCTCGTGCTCAACGGTATCATGGCTGGCGATACACACCGGACCAGCCACCCCGCTCCCAGGTAGCTGATCTACTGAGGCTCACACAGAGCTGGCTCACCTCCACGGGAGATCCCCCCTGGATAGAACGACTCGTAATTGACCGGTGCATCCGCTCCTTGCCGCCCGACGCCAGGAAATACGCGGCACAGGTGAGCCCCTCCTCCCTGAACGCCTTGGTAGCCTTGCTGGAAAATCACCAAGTCAGCACTGACATGATGCGATCCACCCTGAATGAGCCACTTCGCAAGACAGCCCCCCCAGACAGACCCAGCCGGGACAGCCACCGCCGACCGCCACCGGCCCGGCCCACGGCCCAGAGAGAGCCGCGCAACACGGCAGACCGAGGGAGTCGACAGATAAGGCGGTGCTACGTCTGCGGACAAGAAGACCACATGTCCTGGTCCTGCCCCGACAGAGATGTGTCCATGCCCTCCGCAGCAGGTGACGAACCCCGACCCTCCCTCCACACCGGAGGCTACCCCGTCCAGCAGGCGACCCTACCGGTCCGGGTGGGGCGCACCGACACCCATGCCCTCCTCGACTCCGGAAGCGTGGTGACCCTCGTCCGGGCCGACCTCGCGGGGGAGCTCTCGACAGAAACCATGCCCGTGAGATGCGTCCACGGGGACGTAAAAAGCTATGCGGTCAGCTATATACGGGTCCAAACCCCAAAAGGCGAGGCCAGAGTCGCCGCAGGCGTGGTGCCCAATCTCCCGGTCCCGCTCCTGATAGGCACTGATTGCCCCCTATTCCTCCGATACTGGCGTTCCGGTCGGCGCCCGGAGAAGCCCCGACGGGACAAACCCCGGGGAAGACGGATGGCCCGGCAAAACGTTGCCTGCCCAGCCTTCAGGCCGGGATCCGAAGGACCGCAGTCCGACACATCGGCCGCCGAAGAAGGTCCCGCCGGGCCCGCGGAATATGAGACGCCGCCGCTCGAGGAGGACCCATTCGCGGAGTTTCCTCTCCCGGACGGACCCGAACCCCCGGCCCACGGAGAGTTCGCCTCGGCCCAATGGGCGGACCCGAATCTGGAAGCCAGCCGTCGAGCCGTCGCAGCCATTGATGGGAAGCGCTGTTCCGGGGTGAGGCAAACATTCCCACAATTTATTGTGAAACAGGGGTTGTTGTATAGATCCACCAAAACTCCGGGGGGGGAAGTCATGGAACAATTATTAGTGCCTAAAACCTATGTGTCCAGAGTGTTATATTTGGCCCACACTCATCAGTTGGGAGCACATCTAGGGGTTCAAAAAACATATAACCGAGTGCTACGCCGGTTCTATTGGCCAGGCATAAAAAAAGCGATTGAGGATTTCTGTCGATGTTGTGGTGAGTGCCAGAAAACTGCTCCCCGGCCACTGTACAGGAACCCCCTGATCCCTCTACCCATCATCGAGGTCCCGTTTTCCCGTCTCGCCATGGACATCGTGGGGCCGCTCCCGAAGTCAAGCAGAGGACACCGCTACATATTGGTAATAGTGGATTATGCTACTCGTTACCCTGAAGCAATACCGTTACGCACCGCTACGGCAAAAAATGTCGCTAAAGAACTGTTCATGCTGTTTAGCCGGGTGGGAATCGCAGAGCAGGTGCTCACCGACCAAGGCTCATGCTTCATGTCCAGAGTAATGACAGACTTGTACAAATGGCTGAAAATAAAACGCATAAGAACTTCTGTTTATCACCCCCAGACAGATGGCCTAGTCGAGAGATTTAACCAAACCCTGAAAAAGATGCTGAAGAAACTGATCGATGTGGACGGGAAAGATTGGGACCAACTCATTCCCTATGTGCTGTTTGCCATACGAGAAGTGCCACAGGCATCCACTGGATACTCCCCGTTTGAACTGCTCTACGGCCGAAACCCCCGGGGTCTACTCGACTTGGCAAAGGAGGCGTGGGAAAGCCAGCCCTCCCCACTACGGAATGTCATCGAACATGTCGAGAGGCTACAAGAAAGAGCTAAAAAGGTATGGCCGCTGGTACGACGGCACATGGAGGAGGCACAAGCCGCCCAGACCCGCACCTATAATAGAGGAGCCAACCCCAGGCAGTTCCAGGTCGGGGAGAAGGTCCTTGTATTAGTGCCCAGCCATGACTGCAAATTCCTGGCCAAATGGCAGGGGCCGTTTGAAGTAGTCGAGAAGGTCGGGCCCGTGAACTACCGAGTCTGTCAGCCGGGACGGAGAAAAGGACTACAGCTCTACCACATAAACATTTTGAAGCCGTGGCATGAAGCCGAGAGACCCGCTCCCCTAGCCCTCCTCAACAGCGCCCCACACCGGGCTCCGACGACGGTCCCAGTGGACATCGGACAGGAGTTGGGACCCGAACAACTCCAAGATGTAAAGGAGCTCCTAGGACGGAGCCGGGACGTTTTCTCCGACCTGCCTGGCCGGACAAACGCCATACAACACGACATAGAAACGATGCCAGGAAAAGTGGTACGACAACGGCCCTACCGCATCCCCGAGGCCCGACGGGAAGCGATCCGAGAAGAGGTAAAGAAAATGCTTGAATTAGGAGTGATAGAGGAATCCCACAGCCCCTGGTCCAGCCCGATTGTAATTGTACCAAAGCCAGACGGGACACTTAGATTCTGTAATGACTTTAGAAAAGTGAATGAGATATCCACGTTTGATGCCTACCCGATGCCAAGGGTGGACGAGCTCATTGAGCGGCTGGGACCAGCTCGATTCGTCAGCACACTGGACCTCACCAAGGGGTATTGGCAGGTTCCCCTAACCAGACGGGCGAAACCAAAGACCGCATTCGCAACACCCGATGGCCTGTTTCAGTACCGCGTCCTCCCCTTTGGTGTACACGGCGCACCCGCCACATTTCAGAGGCTGATGGACAGGATCCTCCGGCCACATAGAGAGTATGCCGCAGCCTATTTGGATGATATCGTCATACACAGCAGCAACTGGGAAGACCACATGGAACAGCTGGAAGCGGTCCTGGGAGCCCTCCGCAGAGCCGGACTCACCGCCAACGCCAAGAAGTGTCGGTTGGCCTGGACGGAAACAAATTACTTGGGATACACCATAGGCCGGGGGTGCGTAAAACCACAAATCACGAAAGTGGAGAAAATAAGGAATTGGCCACGACCCGTAACGAAGAAACAAGTGAAGTCATTCCTGGGGCTGATTGCATACTATTTAAAGTTCGTAAAAAATTTCGCCACCATAGCAGCACCGTTATACGACTTAACGCAACAGAAGCGGCCACACCATGTCAGATGGACAGACGAAACCAACGCCGCCTTCGAGGCTCTAAAGGAGGCATTATGCCGAGAGCCGGTATTAATAGCCCCAGACTTCAAAAAGCCATTCCTCCTCCACACGGACGCCTCCGGGACAGGAATAGGAGCAGTACTGGCACAGGTAATAGATGGAGATGAACACCCAGTGACCTTCATAAGCAGGAAGTTGTTGAAGCACGAAAGAAACTATTCAACGGTGGAAAAAGAATGCCTGGCGGTGAAATGGGCCATTCACTATCTCCGCTATTACCTCTGGGGCCGGGTGTTTACCCTCATCACGGACCACGCCCCCCTCAAATGGATGGCAACGAACAAAGATAAAAATGAAAGGGTAATGCGGTGGTTCTTAGAGTTGCAAAACTATAAATTCAAAGTGGAACACAGACCAGGGAGGGAGATACCACACGCAGATGCCATGTCACGACGGGATGAAGCAGAAGAAAAAGAAGCTCCCCGCACAGGCAGCGAGCTTAGGGGGAGGATGTGTGGAGTCTCGGTAACATACTGCTTGACAGGTGAGAGCGGGAGGACAACCAGCCACCACAGTGACGTCAGAGCCGGGGATTCCCGACAGAAACGGTGTCTAGGCCGCGTCATCAACAACAGGTACTTCCCCAATTTCATGTTGAATCAGTGGGACCGCTGACAGCCGGGCACGCTTAGGAGCAGAGCGCACGGCTGGAGCGGATCACCCAATTAAGGGCCATAGAAAACCAGACACCGCTCTGAACCTCACTGTGTGGCCGGTTCTCCTCCAGAAGGAAGCTCCTTGCTGTCGGGCGGTAAGTACATTTCCCGATCCTCTCCCTAAACATTCGCCTGTGATGATATTGCTGTTACCTGACCCAGACTCTCTCCTCTCATTCCCAGGCAAGATATTGGAGCAATTAAAAGCGAGGAACTGAGGCCGGGCTACGTGGTGGGGAGAACACCCATACGGAGCCGCAGGCTAACCCTGGCCGAATGAGTTATATTTCCCGGATTTCCCCGAGAAGGGATGAACTTTCTTTTGTTGGTTGAATAAAACAACGCATATTGCGTTTAAAACCTGTTTTTGACTACTGGCTTGAATCAGAGTTCCCACAGTATGTATGTATGTCAGATACACACAGAAACACACTTTCTGGTGTCCATATACACATGCATGCATGCACAACACTCAATTAGTTTAGAAAATACACACGCACGCACGCACACACACACACACACACGCACGCACACATACCCTGCCAACATTGTGCTGTGGAAAAGGGGAGATTTTCTTTGAGTATTGGCAAATGCACCCTCACCAAAATTTGGCCTAACTTTGGAACATTATTTAGCCCCCATTGGATAGAGACAGCCTGCATGTCTGGGAACGCCCATACAGGCTCTAGGAACGCCCACAATAGACGCTGGATAGCTGGCTCAGCCTGGCTGGGGGCGTGGTCAGGGTGGGGTAAAAACTCCCGTTCTATCTATTCAGCTTACCGTAGTTAGAATTTAGCTGATAGCCCAGGCAGACACGATCGGGGATTTAACCACCGCAGTAAACGCACATCTGAGCAGACGTCTTGTGTTCCGCTCTAGAACCCCCAAACCTGTAGTTTAGAGCCGCAGCACCGTCCTTTGGTGAGTCAGCCCATGAGATATATGGGCGGTTTTACCCCCCTCGCGCGCCAGCCGTTTAACATTTTGTGGGCGTTCGCAGACATGCGGACTGTCTCTATGGCTTAGGTAATTTAGTTTTTTTTTTTAATATTGACTGTTAACTGTGTGTAAACTACTTTATCCAATACCTTATGCTGCCTACACACTAGAGGATTTTCAAATCTTAACCGATTTTAAAAACATGAGAGACCACAGACATGAGGACAATTTCATCAGATTTTAACATTAAAATCGCCTGAACACACACACTAGACGATTCGGCCAGACTGCGAGACCACACACCAGCCGTTTGAAGTACCGACTCACAGCGATTCCAGCAACTAGACTGTAGGCTGTTTATATCCCACAGAACCGCAATTTTTTCCCACAGACAACGGCGGATGGCTCTCCAAACATGCGCCGAGCGGCGGGTCCGCTACAAGCGGGCGGACACCCTCGCAAAATAAGCTAAAACAACGTCCTGTCTGAGAGCTCATATTGCAGCATGTCCGCTCCCTTGGGGCGGGCCGCTCCGCTCGGCGCATGTTTGGAGAGCCCTCCGCCGCTGTCCACCCTGTTTTAAGCTGCTGTGAGGATGCTGGGGAGAGGAGCTACATGGCTCTGCTGTTGCCATGGCTGTTGCTCGTTTGTTGTGAGCGCTGCATTAACATCCGGGTATGACGCGTCGACGAGTCCCGGTCTGCTTGCTCTCATTGGCTATTGCGGGTTCCGTCGGGAGACAGCCATCGTAAATATCAAACATGTTTGATATGCCCGATTCGAGATCGGGCAGGCTCCGATTCAATCAATAATTTATTGACACCAGACACTTGACAATTATTTTGACAAAAAATCGGTTGAGACTAGCCTCGAATCGGGCCACGCCCCCCCGAGGGGAATCGGGCATTAAATCGGGCATTTTATCCTCTAGTGTGTGGGAGGCATTAGACAGAAGGACAGTTTGGAAATGATCAAGGACAATGAGATCATCAGTAGTGAAAAATGGCACGCATGAAGTATAGAGGCGACAGAACCTGTCGATAAAATAGGATCAATAACTTCTTTTAGGATTTTGGTTGGAATGATGTCTGAGGAACAGGAGGAGGATTTCATATGAGAAATACTTTCCACGAGACTGCTGGCAAAGAAATTGGCTGAAAATTGCTAAGAGCGCCGCTATTACTGCAGACAGACCGAAAGATAAGGCCTAAGAGGAGATGTCTGGCGCCTGATGTTTTCTACTTTTGATTTTTCTCTCTTGTAAAAAGAGACGGGGGCTCTTCACAACTCAGGAGCCACCACAGTATTACCATGAGAAAAGAATACTAGACAGTATACACAGACAGTATTACCATGAGAAAAGAATACTAGACAGTATACACAGACAGTATTACCATGAGAAAAGAATACTAGACAGTATACACAGACAGTGGTTTCTCTTGCTTTGCTGCCACTATGATGATAACGTGGCATTTCAAACAAAAAGCCTGAAAATCTCCAGAGAGCCAAAACACAACCTGCAAGGCATGATGGGACTTAGTCTGAAGCATGGCATTCTGGGGGGTCACTCACCAAACCCCATTAATTCTCATATAGCCTTTTCAATGCTTTTTCAAAGGCACACACCAATAGAGATCCCTTTTCCTTGAAGCCCCCCTCCAGTGTCTTTTGACATTTTTAAGATATTTCATGTGTTGCAGAGTCATGACCCGGCCTGTTGAATAACCACACTGTTCCCCAAGTATTTTTATTTTTATTATTTTTTAAATAACCTCATTTTGTGCTCAAAGTAAAATAAATAAATACATTCTGTTGCTAAAAAGGGGCGATGACTCAATGGAACACTATAGTCATACGTATGTCATGTCATGTCATGACTAATACAAATACTGATATAAATAGCTAGCGTTAGTCGTGTTAGCTATGTCCGTTAGCTACTATCACCAGGGTCAAAACGCCACTGAAAGACCAATTCGAGTTAACGAACAACCTTTGAGTCACGCACTTTCCATTAAGCCCATCAGCTTTGATATCTCTGGCTGGTTTGTTGATAATATAACAATATTGTGGCTTCTAAACTTAACATTTTACAGTGGCCATACTGTAAGGTGAACAGATTTCTTAAATGAAAATCAGGGACATTTCCAATTCTGCAGTCAATAACATTAAAATATACAATCTTATCTTACTATGAGATTTTAAAAAAAAAGGGACAATTCTGGTTTCATGTACAGTATTTTGACCATGATGATAACTAGTGCACTGTAATAAAACATGGTGCATGCAGGCCAACTGATATTCCTCCAAAATACCACAGTACGACATCAAGACCTTGAGGAACACCATAGGAAAACCCATGCTGCTTTCATATCAAAAGCTTATGTGGAGATTGTATTATCCCAACAAACTAGCATGACCTGGTTTGGACCAATGGTCTTCTAGTTATGATATCAGTTCTTCACTCTATCTTTAAAAAATGAACCGGCTAGAGCTTTTGAAAGACAGTAATTTTGCACCATCTGCTAAAATTACTTTCTTGGTTTTCTAGCTCTATTCACCTTATGTAGCCATGCCCATTTGACCCGGTTGTGTGGTCGTGTCAAAACTTCCGGCTAAAATGATATCAGTTCTTCACTCTATCTTTAAAAAATGAACCGGCTAGAGCTTTTGAAAGACAGTAATTTTGGTCACGGATGCCAGTAGAAAATCAGGGACAATTTCGGCGACAGCTCCAGCCGGGGACAGGTCATCAAAAACGTGGACTGTCCCTGAAAATCGGGGATGTCTGATACTGTTTTCCGATAGTATATTGAAGGCAAGAGAGGAAGTTCTCCTGCTTTTTTTGACAACAGCGATGTTGTGCAGTGGAACAAGCTTAGCCTTCGGTTCTTATCAATATGTTCTTTGGCACAAATCAGATGACGTCCAAACATACAAATATATTTATACAGGTAGGAGAACTGACTGGAGGCGGGGCTTTAAGTCTTTAAATCAGTGCTATCTGCCTTTACCTATCTCTCCCCTCCAGACACGCCTCAACACACACACACACACACACACACACACACACACACACACACACACACACACACACACACACACACACACACACACACACACACTTACTTTCCTAAAGTTAACTTTATTTCATTATATTTCTCCCAGGTATGCATATAGATTATTTCTTCCTCGGTCTCTCTTTCTTTCTTTCTCAATACATCATTCACTTCCCTTGCACACACACACACACACACACACACACACACACACACACACACGCGCACACACACACACACACGCACACGCACACACACACACACGCACACACACACACGCACACACACACACACACACGCCCGCACAAACACGCACATAATGCTCTCACTCGACCTCTCTCTCCTTACATACTGTACATGCTTGCAGCTGTTTACATACATGGATATGTACTGCACGCATGCACTTTCTCTCTTGAGATGTTTAATAACTGTCAAACTAGATGAATGACAGAATAGTTTGACAGTTATTGAGAGTTGATTTGAGTTAATGAGTTATTCATTTGAGTTAGTGTGGACCAGTGATGTCACTGGTCCACACTTTAACACTCAATAACTGTCAAATTAAATAACAGACTTCAAAACCGTTTACAGTTTTCTGATATACTACTGATGTTCTAATGATACAAAGCTGGTTGAAAATGGGCGGAGTGTTCCTTTAAGATCTATCTAGTCATATGTGTGCACCCCCATACACAAGTCCATGTGTACGAGACTACAAGTGCATTTATATGTCCACTTATAAGCTATACTGCTACAGATGTGGCACCTTGTGCAAATCTCGCCACCATGTGCAAAATTACTTTCTTGGTTTTCTAGTTTCAGCAACCAGCAATATGTGCAGATTTGGAGACGTATGCATCTGAACAGTAACTGCCTGCCTCTGTCAGCCAGCCTGCCTCTCTCTGTAATCATATTAAGAATAAAGATATACTATGTAACTACCTGCGATCACTTGACAGACAGCCTGTCAAACACATCCAAAAACGTAACTTGTTTTATCGTCTATTTTACTCTAAATGGGATCATTTACAAAATGAACACCAAGAAGAAGACTTGAAACTAGCGACTGAGACCATAAGCTCATTAGGAAAGTGTTTACTGGGGTTCTTTTCCCATTGACTTCTATACAGTCAGACTTTTCTTTGCAGCCATAGACTGTATTGGTATAAATGGGCAAGTTATATAAAAATGGTCAGTGACAGTTGTCATGAATGGTGAAATTAGCTATAAAGATATACTACCGTAAATTCCGGACTATAAGCCGCGGCTTTTTCCCCGTTTTTTGGCCCCTGCGGCTTATATAACGGTGCGGCTTATCTATGGATTTTTTCCAAAAAAAAAAAAAAAATCTCTCTTTTTTAGCACTCTTTCTAACTATAAATCCACTTCTGTTTTAATTTCCTCTCTTGCCCTCTTTTAACAACATAACATAACATAACATAACACAACACAGGTAAGCAGAAAGAAAAAGACGAAGCAATCACGCCATGAATGAGGAAATGACTCACCTGCTGGAGGCTGGAGATACACGGCTTGGGCTAAACTTTTACTCCGTGAAACACTATCGATTAAGTCCGACATCGCTCAGAGGTTTTGAGCAGCTTGAAAACAAGTTTGAAAACGTGCAGAAGTCCATCCACTCACTCACTAAAGAAACTAAGGCAACCGTGAACAGAGTTTATAATGCGGAAAAGCGCATCCGCGCACTGGAGGACAAAAACAACACAGTGAGTCCGAAAATGGATAAAATGCAAAATCGAAACCCTGCACACGCAGGTTGATGACTTAATCAGCAGGAGTAAAAGAAATAACATTCGCCTGATCAATGTAAAAGAGGGAGCTGAGATGGGTGACATGGACGCTTTCGTGGCAAAATCCTGTGTTACATCCTGGACCTGAAGGAAGGCGAGAAACCACCAGAGGTGGACAGGGCACACCGGGCGCCTCGGCCACGTCCAGACCCCGGCCTGCCACCGAGGGCCATCTTCATCTGCCTACTCCGCTGGCCCGACCGTCAACTCATCCTCCAGGCTGCGGGGAAGAAGCCCCTCACCTGGGAGGGTACGCGCTTTTTCGTCCCTCTCCGCGTTGGTGCAACAGAAACGCGCAACATACAACAGCATCATCGAGTCAATGGATATCGCTTTGGCGTACTGTACCCAGCGAGACTCGTCATAACCATTGCTGGACAGCGGCGGAACAAGAGCTCAAAGTGAAACTGCCGAATATCTTTTGAGTTGGACTGGTCAATAGTACTGTGAGTAACTAAAATAAAAAAATAAAAAACGGAATTCTCTCTTCTTTAGCACTCTTTCTAACTATAAATCCACTTCTGTTTTAATTTCCTCTCTTGCCCTCTTTTCACCACACCGCGGACACTGTGTGCACTGTAAAAATAAACAACGGTGGTGTTGTGTTATGTTGTTTTGTTGAAATGTTACGGTAATACGGTAAATGGGAGCTTCCTCAAACAGCCATATCTTTCCCGACAATCCCCTCTGTGCGTGACCACTTACATATGGTAATTACGGTAAGCAAACGGCCACTCGGCCAACTCCCTCCCCCGACTACCAGGAGAAAATCACAAACTTCGGCGAATTCACACAAAGGAAGATCAAGGAATATTCACAACAAGACGAGCAGTAGAAGCGGAATATTATAGGAGTGTGAAAACATCCACAATCACCAACGGGTTCCAAAACGCTGGACTGCTGCGGGATGAAGAGGATGACACCGCCACAGCTGGCGCTGAGGGCCGTCAGAGGCTTCAGAGGCTGTTCGATGCCGACAGTGATGAAGAGGAGTTCGTTGGTTTTGAGTGACAATGAAGGAGAGAGGAGAGTGGTTGACGAAGCCACCCTGAACCTGTTCGTTTCCGACACTGAAGATGAGGACTTTGGTGGTTTCAGTACGCAGGAAGAAGAGGAAGACGAGGATTAGTGACTTGACTTCTCTGGTTACAGGTTTGCTGCACATATAGCCTATTGTTGTGTGATTTTGTCTGGGGATTAGTGACCTGACTTTTGTTTTGTTTTGTTGAAATGTTAATAAATGGGAGCTTCCCCAAACAGCCACCTCTTTCCCGACATTCCTCTCTGTGCACGAACCCTTTCATATGGTAATTAAACATCAAAACACCCGCGGCTTATAGACCGGTGCGGCTTATAGAAGAAAAAAATAGTCAATTTTGGTCCCGCGGCTTATAGACCGGTGCGTCTTATAGTCCGGAATTTACGGTATATACAGTGTATATACTTGTATATACATGTACGTCCACATTGGCTTCATTTTTCAGAATCGAAGGTTGGGGCATGGAGATGAGGTGGGAGTGAGAGGAGGAGGAGGGAGAAGGATTAGGGAATAAACGAGATAGAATGAGGATGGGAGGAAGAGGAAGAGTGGAAGAAGAGAGAGGGATGCAGAGAGCAAGAGAAGAGGTGAAGAGAGGGAGAACGCAGAGATGCGAGAGAAGAAAGAGGGATGCAGAGAGCGAGAGAAGAGGTGAAGTAGGAAAGAACAGGGTGCATGATGGGAGTGTATAAGAGTGTAAAGATGGAGAGAGTAATGTGTGTTAGTCTCTGTTTATTACAGGCAGTTAAAGATATTCTTCTAATCAATATTACACGCATGAGAACATTTCCATCTTATTAACAAACTTTTAAACAGCAGCCAACCGGGGGATGGAGACAACACATTATGCACGCGCACACACACACACAAACGCACGCACGCACGCGCGCACACACACACAAACGCACGCACGCACGCGCGCACACACGCACGCACACACGCGCGCACGCACACACACACACACACACACAGGCACGCACGCACACACGCACGCACACACACACACACACACACACACACAGGCACGCACGCACACACGCACGCACACACACACACACACACGCACACGCGCGCGCGCGCGCGCACACACACACACACACACACGCAGGGCCGTAGGGAAAGAGTAAACTGCTTGGAAAATCATGTAACAGACTTTGACTCTGGATATGTGAAGAAATTATTAATTAAACTAAGTCCATTACAGCTAAATTATTCACAGTGACAAATGATTTCCCTCGTCAGAGGAGCCTGTGAGTGTCAAGCAGCCTAAATTAACTGCCAAAAATGATTGGGCTGATTGGTTTTCACTACAGACGAAAGAAAAGCATGTACCCCTGCCATTAACCCGTTCACTAGTGCTGGATGGTGCCTTTGTAAAACAGCTTGTCACATTGTTACTTGACAAATCAATGTATCTTTATTGTGATTAGGGTTGGTACCAAAACCCGGTATCGGACTGGTTCCCATATGGGAGGTACCCTCCGGACCCAATCACAACACAGTTTCAAATAGAATGCCAGAGATGCCAATTGAAATAGCCCAGCCTCTTCTCACTGCAAACTCATCTCAGAGCCCCACTGTGGCACCGCCTTTGGCGACCTCCTTAACGTTCCACGGCTGAACGTTAAAAAGCACTCAGCAGCGCCTCCTGGTGGCTCACCTGGTAGCACGCACACCACAGAGGCTCAGTCTGCAGTGTCCTGCAGTCCTTCGCGCGGCCGACGCGGGTTTCGAATCCGACCCGAGGTCCTTTGCCCCATGTCATCCCCTCTCTCTCCCCACCTTTCCTGTCTGCCTACTGTCCTATCTAATGGCTCATTTCCACCACATTTTACTGCCCTGCACAGCTCGTCACCAGTCGGCTCTACTCGTTTCGGCCCGATGGACGTTCTGCTTCGACCGCCGATCATCTGCCCCCGCCGACCCCCGCCCACAGCTGGTCGTCATAGCGACCGCATATCTGTCCTCCGCCTATAGCCGAAGTAGGCTATAACATAACGTTACAATTAAATCCATCCACAGAACTTTTAAACTGTTTATGAAATACTGGTGCCTCTAAATGACCTACAGTGTACATGGGCAAATGTGACAATCGGCCAGGAGAATGGATATCACTTTGTTGTTAGTCAAACTCACATGCATGCGCTGCGCGGGGACGGGAGAGGCGCTACAGAGTGTGAAGCCTGTACCCCGGCGGCCTCTCACCAGGCAAGACCGCGGCTTCACCAAAGTGCCTGCGGCCTAGCGAAGCGCTGCACTCAACTACAAGGGCTTCCTGAGCAGCGGAATTTTTTACTCTCTCAAAACAATTGAAACCACCGCCACGATTTTATTTCACCAGAGGCGAAGGCAGCAACACAAAAGACTGATGGAAATAACATAAAAGAAGAGAAGGTAAGTCCACTAAACTGGTATGCAGCATTGCATTGACAGTCATAGACAGAGTAAACACGATTCTGCCTGACCAATCAGTCGTCAACAATGTTTTCACGTCACCGTATGGTATCGGGTTCACAGCCCTAGAACCCCAACGAAGCAGGGACGAAAAGTAGCACGACTCAACCACAACGCAACCCGGGCTGGGACAGTTTTTACCGGTGGAATGAGACCATTTATCGAGTCGAGCTGAGCGGGACCGCGCTACTACCTGCGGTGGAAATGGGCCATAAATGAAGGGGAAAATGCCCCAAAAATAATCCCCCCAAAAAGCACGCACTCTGCAGCTGTGGGTTCAGGAAAAGGTCAAACATGCCCTCGGGCTCTTCGTCCAGGACAAGTTGAGAAATACGGTAGCCCCGCCCAGGGGATGGTAGCACCACCCTGGTTTTGGGTTAAGGGCTTGGGCTCGGCGCTTGAAGACCCCTGGGTCTCGCCTGGAGACCGACCCCCTTTAGGGGGTCAAAGACCCCCAAAGGGAAGGGGGTCAAACACCCCGTTGTCCCTAACATCTAGGGACAAACATTGCAAACTAGCTTAGGCTATAAATGTCAGGATATATAACAAAGACTGTTTCATGTGAATGCTCTATGTTTATGTATCTGTCCCTATAGAAATAAACTTAAAAAAAAAAAAAAAAAACTCCCCTGGAGACCCTAACTGGGAATGTACACCAGATGCGTTACGGCTGCATTGTGGATCCGGTAAAACTGCCGGATCGACTCTGGCCCATGTTAAAAGATGGGCGATACATGCGGACCGGAAGAATTACGCACCTGTTCTATTTTTGTCGGATCCCGCATGTATCTGATGTGGGTCTGTTCGCCGCCCGTACCAGAGCTGTACCTGAGCTGGTGGACATTAGCCTTAACCCTAACCACACCCACCCAACGTCTAAACTTAGAGACCACCTACCCAATGCCTAAACCTAATTTAACCCCCCCCCCCCCCCCCCCCACCATACTTCCCAACTCGTTGTGGATGATGAGCCCTTGACCTTTGACCTTTCCCTGAACCCACAGGTGCAAAGTGCTGCGTTCCATAAAACGCGGTGCAGAGCGCATTCCATGAAATGCCAGATGCTCCTCAGGGCCTCTGGAGGGCGCCAAAGGCGGGGGAAAAAACGGTTCTGTGAGACGAGTTCGGCGTGAGAACGCGTTGAACATACAATGCCAGAGATGCCGATTGAAATATGGCAAATGCTATTTGCACCCGGGTCTAAATAGACACTCCGTTGAAATATCCGCCCTCTGGTGGTACGAAACGGAAGTTAATAATAATAATAATGATTGGATTTATATAGCGCCTTTCCAAGTGCTCAAAGCGCTTCACAGAATCATTATTCGTTCACACCATTCGTACCGGTGGTTCGAAAGCGTGGCAGCCACACATCGGCGCTCAACGGCCCCTCCGACCACCATCATTCATGTCTACATTCATACCAATCATACCATCATTCATGTCTACATTCATACCAATCATACGAAGTTACATTACAGGCAACGTAAGCGTCCCGGCATTAGCAGTGCCATCACTAGCAACGTTAATGTCTTGTGTATTATTTGTTCTATATGTTATTATTTAGAGACCACTCCTGTGTGTGAGCAAGTTTTTTTCTTTTTTTCCAAAAAATGAAGAGGGAAGTGGAAGAAATAAGCTTATTTCTAGGAGACTATCTCTCATATAAAATCCTCTGCCTGTCCTCTTATATTGCTTCCACTAGACTTTTCAAATCAGTTTTTAATGCATTGGGCACTATCTAGTGTCAACACCTCTCTGACCTCTGGAATTTCCCAATCCAGTTTTAAGCACAGATGGTAGTTCAACCCAACTCAGCTTGGATCCCTCAGTTTTAAATAGCTATTCGGCCTAACTTGAAACTTTGGTAACGAAATTATAATGCATTTACAAGGCTTTATAAAACTCTTTATACATGTTTACAATCATGCATGGCAACTCATAACGAGGTTTATAAAGTACAAGTGTGGACATAATGTACGCTGTGAGGTTAAAGTAAAGTGACAGCACTATAAGGTTATTCGCAATTGTATGATAACACAGTTATTATGAGAACTTATGAGTCAGTATTTGCTGCTTATTTCCTAAGTGGCTTTGAAAGTCAGTGTTGTCCCTGTCATGCTCTGTTCCCCTTTACAAACAAAACGCTCAAGTCTCCGAGGGGCCGTTGAATCTGAATCTCTCTCTCTCTCTCTCTCTCTCTCTCTCTCTCTCTCTCTCTCTCTCTCTCTCTCTCTCTCTCTCTCTCTCTCTCTCTCTCTCTCTCTCTCTCTCTCTCTCTCTCTCTCTCTCTCTCTCTCTCTCTGATTTGACATGATTGCAGAAAGAAGAAAAAACACAGGTGGCTGAAACCCCAAATCACTTCAACTTCTGAAAAGAGGAGAGAGAGTTGAACCCGAAAGATTGTTACAGCAGTGAGATGGGCCATATTAGAAACTGTGTCTTGGTGTTTTGATTCTGAAAAGGGCACCAAGGAGAAAAACAAAAGAAAGAAGGAAGATCACCCAGCCTACAGCGTGGAGATGGGACACCCCACTCTGTGATTTAGGATGCTTTCTCACTGCGGAACGATTGCTTTCGTTCTGTTCCATGCCCGGGAACACTTGCAGAGTACACTTACGTCATCTACTACGCCTGGAGTGTATCCTCGCCCCGCGTGTTGTCTACGACGTGGTTCGCCAAAATGTTCCCCAGACTGCACCTTTTCAAGCGGACCCTGTCACGGTACGGTGTTCCGCACCCGGGCACAGAATGCAACGTTCACACTCGTGAAACGAACTGCACCTGGGGTCAATTTGGGGACAAGTGTGCTCGCAAACCAGGTCCCGAGTGTGAACGCAACCCTTAGGGTGATAATAAGGCAGGTGTTGTACATTGGACTGGAAAAAGACATTTAGCTTTGGTTGTTGTTAGTCATTAACTCTCCCAAAAGCAATGAAACAGCTGTCATTGCAATAGAGGTTCAACTTTTACGGTGCAAACACAATCGTTTCTAAAGCGCCTCCAAGCGTCAATTCAGCTCGAGCAGCAGCATGGTCGTTCACACCAGACGCGCTCTGAACCTCTGTTTTGCTCCACGCCGGGCACAACTTGTACTGACCTGAACAGTGGCGATTTTAGCCTGACATTTCCGGAGGGGCAGTTTTACCATCACACACAAAAAAAGATGTAGCCAATCTATGGTAGGCAGATATGACTGCGATTTGAGTGCCAAGGAGCAGAAATATTCCAAAACTAAATACACTCGGTATGGAGCTCGTGCGTATTTACGCACGGAACGCAGACTTCATAGCAGTGATATTGAGCAGCCCTCTGCTGCAAACACACACACACTGCTCTGTTCCCTGTTTATCCCAGATGGAGGGTTACTATCACATATATGACAGCCTTGCAAACCTTGCATTACTGACAACAAATATACAAAACTACTAAATCAATTTGGCTTTAATTCTTCTATTCAACATCCAACAGCAGAGCAGAGGCTATAACGACGACAAGTCACGTGACAGCTGCAATAGTCTACACAGAATACAGTGAACGGCGCACTGTCCAATTCTCATCCATATCCAAACAAACATGTCAGACAGCTCCAGTAGTGTGTGTATACAGTGTACAGCGTACTGTCCATTAGCCTGTGTGAACAAAACATTTCAGCTCCACACACAAACAGACTCACCAATGCAGGTCACTTGAACAGGGATGTAGCGCGCTGGTTCTTTGCGTGAGCAAACCTCTCGATGACTTTACTGTTGAAATCCACCTTTCCCCGAATAAACTCATTTTCAATGGAAAGCATGTCTTAATCCTTTTCAATGTTGAAAAGTTCCTCTCAGATTCGGCAGATGTCATGGGGGAGTTCCAATTCATCTTCCAACAGCACTACTAAACCGCACAGACAACAAATAATCTACACGATTCATTGTAGTTGTAGTAGCTTAATAAAACACACTTGACAGTATTAGCTAGCTAGCGCGGCAATGTACTGGTCTGATTTAGCGTTGATCGTTTGTTTATTTTCTCCTCGTCACATGACATTTTGCGGCCACACACCTGTTGGGCGGAGTTCATGTCAGGAGTTCAATGTCACGTGGTTGTTTCTATGGCAACGGTGGGTCAGAGCGCCGGCCTGCCCCATATTATGCAGGAAATGCAGCACGCTGCGCTAGCAGAGCCAAACACACAGAAACAGACACACACACACACGAAGGAAATTACTCCAAAACAGCACTATACGATTGTGAGTCAAGTTTATTTATATAGACACCACATTCACAGTTGAATCACTACTTTGTATTCAATATAAAATTCGATTTTCCACAACAGTCATTCAGACGTAATGAGCTTCTAGCACCGCACCGCACCACAGCGCCATCTGGTGGGGCACTGCCCCACTTGCCCCTAATGTAAAATCGCCACTGGACCTGAACTATACTTCCTGTCTGGTTTTGCACATTAGCCTACCGATAGTGGTGCTGCAGGGCGCGAGCCATCCAGGCAGACTTTAGCTTGCTGTAATTTTTCTTTAATGGTTTTTGTTATTCCTCAGTTATGGGCAAGCGATATATCAAGAATGTATGTTTATTTTACTGTACATATTTTAATTGGTCTCCCCCTGACATTTTCATTGCAGTCAGTGGCTTCAATTAGCAAATTGAGCTAAACTATAGGCTACATAATCGAATTAGGAGAGTAGGTAGACTAAAAGACAGGCTATCATCATTATCCGGTCATTGTTTTCACTTAGGAAAGTGAAATGGTGACTAGAGATAACATCGTAGGTCAAGAAAAATACACACACACCAGAAACAGAAAAGTAACTGATTGGTGCTACAGCTCTACACTACAGGATTGGGGATTCAAAAGCTGGTAGGCTACATAGACGTCTGTTCAGATGTTAGGTTCACTGCAGGGGTTGAATGCCTGATCCTGTCTGCCTGGCCTGCTGGGCTAGTAGCCTAGCTAAATGCTAACTCTGCTGCATTGGAAGAACGTGAGGATTTACCCCACGCTGATCCATTGACGAGACACTGACTGTATGTATAATCTTGAGCCCAAACTGTATTTTTTTTTAACCTGCATCACACTCTTTAAGCAACTAAAACAACTTGGTTAAATTTAGGGAAAGGGTTTAGCCATGGTTCAATTAAATAAACATTAGCTGCAGTAAAAATGAAAATGTGGTATTAACACGCCGTGATCATTTCATGTTTCTCATGTGAGACGGGGTTGAGAAGGACCGGGCAACATCACGCAGGCGCATCACATGAGATCAGTCTAAATGGAAATGAAGTGAAGCCTGCAAAGCTGGTTCAGGCAGACAGCTTGAGTGGCACTACAGCTAATAAACTACACCTCACCTCCAACCCAGCATGCACCTGTGGGTTCTGTTCACTTATGCTTGTCCATGGGGGGGGGGGGGGGGGGGTTGCATTCATCTCTCCTTGCTCTTGCTGCTAGCTGGCTTTAAATGACACTTTACAGGGAGTGATACAGCCCACATGCCAAAATGAAATCTGTATTCACATTTTATTCACCGCTGTCTGACTGAACTCCGTATCAGCACCTAACATTTGAAATATTGGGCAGAGGTATATATGTATGGCTTCGACCGGAAAGGGTTGCCAGTTTGAGACCAGCTAGAAAAGTCTGGGGCCGTAAAAGTGGATGCAGGCATTCTCCTGTATACCTCACCGTCTATCACTGAGATGCCTTTGAGCAAGGCACATTTAGAAAGAAAATCAAAGAGAAACAGTATGTATGCTCAATCAAACACCCTTAAATAAAGGTTAAAAAATAATCTCCATTGCCAAAACACTCCGGTTCATGTTCATCAAAGTGTCCAGAATCAAAGATGTCTAAATGTGGGCACCTCTATGTTGTTTGGGTCTTTGCTCAGGTCTTTACTTCTCTGTATTAAGGTCTGAAGCATAATGGCTAACTTTGAAAATGAGCGACATATCAGACACATGGTGTGGACACGGTGTGCTCTCAAGTTAGGATGGTCGTCGAAATTCTATAAAACTTCAACTGAGTTTCAGACAATTGACCTTTTAAATTGAAATCACCTCATTGACTTGAGTTGTCAGTCACATACCTTTCTGAATGCTTCAGATCCACATGCAGATTCACATGTTTAAATCTAAATTCAACCCACCTTTGTGAGTCTTTTCGATTATCGCAACCGATGGTTAGCAACTGAAATACAAATAAAAAAATGGCTTCTGTGAATGATGTGACAAGGCAGTCAAAGGATTCAATTAAACCTCAGAAAGGGCCTGCAATCATGCATCATCATAGCATATTCTCGAGGCAGTGGCAGCATTCTTTAGAATCACCATAATGTTATAAGTTAGCTCAACCTATCTACACATAAGAGTGGACATATTAACGTGTAGTTTGGCTTGTGACAAATGGACCTCTGTGTGCAGAAATAGACCTGTGAGAGTGTAGGCGTAGAACATTCAAAGTATGAGGAAAGGGGTGAAAATCCAAAATAGTCTTTTTAATATATATATATTACATCAATGCTCGAGTACAAATATAAATATTAACATATCAAATGAGGCCTGCCAGTGTGAGTTCAAGTCTGCCATGATTCTCTTTTTCTTTTGATGTGTGATGCTTTTTAAGCACATTGGGGCCTCTCCATCTTTTTTTTCCTCACTGCAACATTTGCATATGCAAATGAACTCAATTGAAAACTCAAACCTGTCTTTGCTGACTCAAAGAAATTAATTTAATCACATATCCAACATTGTCTAATGGCTAAGGCTGTGCAGCCTTTGAAGTCGTGACTACATTTACATGATACCATTTAAGTGTATTAAAGCAATTTATTCATATAACTGCCTATAATAACCTTTGCTCATATTCATTAAATAACATTTGGGCATATTGGCTGATACAGTGTAGGCCTATGGCTAAGCTTTGCAGATTAAACATGCTGACTCTTTCGTTATAGGTGTACTGAACAAATTGGTAATCTTGTTTGGGGAAAACACGTTATTTGCATTTCTCCTGGGCTTTCAGATGATAAGCTGTTATCCTGAGGCTCACACCACGAGCAGAGAAAGATATTTCACAATGTGCTGCATGGGGAAAAACATGGCCTCCTTCAACTGCTTTTCATCCTGTCTTTGCACAACAGTTTTTCATTAGCATTGTGTCTTGAGCTACTTCTCCTCTCACTCAGGATGTCAAAATATAAGCGATGTGATGTATAGTTTTTGAGATATTAACGTTTGTTTGGCACAACTCATACTAGTTAACTGCTGCAGGGTCCCTAGAGCGACTTTGACTTAAACCTCAGTGTCATTACTTTCAAGACCACTGGGGGGTCACCATGAGGCGACCTCCAGATGGTCTGATGGTCCTTCTTCTGCATAGTTACGATGCGAAACATAATCCTTTTATGTCGGCAATAATGATGCTGAGCGTGTGGGACACATCGGCGCATTTTGAAAGTCCAGTGACTAACGTTTCGACGCACAGCGTCTTCATCAGAGTCACTCTGATGAAGACTGATGAAGACGCTGTGCATCAAAACGTTAGTCACTGCACCTTATTAAAATCACTTTCCAGTGAATCGAGGGCTCCAGGATCCTCCTTTATTTAATATTTAATATTTAAACTGATGAACACAAACAAGTCATCATGTCTCAACTCAAGTCCAGAGTCTTTAACTTCCAAGTCCACGTCTACTTGTTAACCCTTTTAGCAGACTGCATCACATATGGTCCACCACAGTTTCATGCTGATACTGTATGAGGAGAACTTCACTAGTTTTATCTGCATCACATATGGTCCACCACAGTTTCATGCTGATACTGTATGAGGAGAACTTCACTAGTTTTATCTGCATCACATATGGTCCACCACAGTTTCATGCTGATACTGTATGAGGAGAAACTTCACTAGTTTTATCTGCATCACATATGGTCCACCACAGTTTCATGCTGATACTGTGTGAGGAGAAACTTCACTAGTTTTATCTGCATCACATATGGTCCACCACAGTTTCATGCTGATACTATGAGGAGAACTTCACTAGTTTTATCTGCATCATCACATATGGTCCACCACAGTTTCATGCTGATACTGTATGAGGAGAACTTCACTAGTTGTATCTGCATCACATATGGTCCACCACAGTTTCATGCTGATACTGTATGAGGAGAACTTCACTAGTTTTATCTGCATCACATATGGTCCACCACAGTTTCATGCTGATACTGTATGAGGAGAACTTCACTAGTTTTATCTGCATCACATATGGTCCACCACAGTTTCATGCTGATACTGTATGAGGAGAACTTCACTAGTTGTATCTGCATCACATATGGTCCACCACAGTTTCATGCTGATACTGTATGAGGAGAACTTCACTAGTTTTATCTGCATCACATATGGTCCACCACAGTTTCATGCTGATACTGTATGAGGAGAACTTCACTAGTTGTATCTGCATCACATATGGTCCACCACAGTTTCATGCTGATATTGTATGAGGAGAAACTTCACTAGTTTTATCTGCATCACATATGGTCCACCACAGTTTCATGCTGATACTGTATGAGGAGAACTTCACTAGTTTTATCTGCATCACATATGGTCCACCACAGTTTCATGCTGATACTGTATGAGGAGAAACTTCACTAGTTTTATCTGCATCACATATGGTCCACCACAGTTTCATGCTGATACTGTATGAGGAGAACTTCACTAGTTTTATCTGCATCACATATGGTCCACCACAGTTTCATGCTGATACTGTATGAGGAGAACTTCACTAGTTTTATCTGCATCACATATGGTCCACCACAGTTTCATGCTGATACTGTATGAGGAGAACTTCACTAGTTTTATCTGCATCACATATGGTCCACCACAGTTTCATGCTGATACTGTATGAGGAGAACTTCACTAGTTTTATCTGCATCACATATGGTCCACCACAGTTTCATGCTGATACTATGAGGAGAACTTCACTAGTTTTATCTGCATCACATATGGTCCACCACAGTTTCATGCTGATACTGTATGAGGAGAACTTCACTATAGTTTTATCTGCATCACATATGATCCACCACAGTTTCATGCTGATACTGTATGAGGAGAACTTCACTAGTTTTATCTGCATCACATATGGTCCAGCACAGTTTCATGCTGATACTGTATGAGGAGAACTTCACTAGTTTTATCTGCATCACATATGGTCCACCACAGTTTCATGCTGATACTGTATGAGGAGAAACTTCACTAGTTTTATCTGCATCACATATGGTCCACCACAGTTTCATGCTGATACTATGAGGAGAACTTCACTAGTTTTATCTGCATCACATATGGTCCACCACAGTTTCATGCTGATACTGTATGAGGAGAACTTCACTAGTTTTATCTGCATCACATATGGTCCACCACAGTTTCATGCTGATACTGTATGAGGAGAAACTTCACTAGTTTTATCTGCATCACATATGGTCCACCACAGTTTCATGCTGATACTATGAGGAGAACTTCACTAGTTTTATCTGCATCACATATGGTCCACCACAGTTTCATGCTGATACTGTATGAGGAGAACTTCACTAGTTGTATCTGCATCACATATGGTCCACCACAGTTTCATGCTGATACTGTATGAGGAGAACTTCACTAGTTTTATCTGCATCACATATGGTCCACCACAGTTTCATGCTGATACTGTATGAGGAGAAACTTCACTAGTTTTATCTGCATCACATATGGTCCACCACAGTTTTATCTGCATCACATATGGTCCACCACAGTTTCATGCTGATACTGTATGAGGAGAAACTTCACTAGTTTTATCTGCATCACATATGGTCCACCACAGTTTCATGCTGATACTGTATGAGGAGAACTTCACTATAGTTTTATCTGCATCACATATGGTCCACCACAGTTTCATGCTGATACCGTATGAGGAGAACTTCACTATAGTTTTATCTGCATCACATATGATCCACCACAGTTTCATGCTGATACTGTATGAGGAGAAACTTCACTAGTTGTATCTGCATCACATATGGTCCACCACAGTTTCATGCTGATACCGTATGAGGAGAACTTCACTATAGTTTTATCTGCATCACATATGGTCCACCACAGTTTCATGCTGATACTGTATGAGGAGAACTTCACTAGTTGTATCTGCATCACATATGGTCCACCACACTAGTTTCATGCTGATACTGTGTGAGGAGAACTTCACTAGTTTTATCTGCATCACATATGATCCACCACAGTTTCATGCTGATACTGTATGAGGAGAACTTCACTAGTTTTATCTGCATCACATATGGTCCACCACAGTTTCATGCTGATACTGTATGAGGAGAACTTCACTAGTTTTATCTGCATCACATATGGTCCACCACAGTTTCATGCTGATACTGTGTGAGGAGAACTTCACTAGTTTTATCTGCATCACATATGATCCACCACAGTTTCATGCTGATACTGTATGAGGAGAACTTCACTAGTTTTATCTGCATCACATATGGTCCACCACAGTTTCATGCTGATACTGTATGAGGAGAAACTTCACTAGTTTTATCTGCATCACATATGGTCCACCACAGTTTCATGCTGATACTGTATGAGGAGAAACTTCACTAGTTTTATCTGCATCACATATGGTCCACCACAGTTTCATGCTGATACTGTATGAGGAGAACTTCACTAGTTTTATCTGCATCACATATGGTCCACCACAGTTTCATGCTGATACTGTATGAGGAGAACTTCACTAGTTTTATCTGCATCACATATGGTCCACCACAGTTTCATGCTGATACTGTATGAGGAGAACTTCACTATAGTTTTATCTGCATCACATATGGTCCACCACAGTTTCATGCTGATACTGTATGAGGAGAACTTCACTAGTTTTATCTGCATCACATATGGTCCACCACAGTTTCATGCTGATACTGTATGAGGAGAAACTTCACTAGTTTTATCTGCATCACATATGGTCCACCACAGTTTCATGCTGATACTGTATGAGGAGAAACTTCACTAGTTTTATCTGCATCACATATGGTCCACCACAGCTTCATGCTGATACTGTGTGAGGAGAACTTCACTAGTTTTATCTGCATCACATATGGTCCACCACAGTTTCATGCTGATACTGTATGAGGAGAACTTCACTATAGTTTTATCTGCATCACATATGGTCCACCACAGTTTCATGCTGATACCGTATGAGGAGAACTTCACTATAGTTTTATCTGCATCACATATGATCCACCACAGTTTCATGCTGATACTGTATGAGGAGAAACTTCACTAGTTTTATCTGCATCACATATGGTCCACCACAGCTTCATGCTGATACTGTGTGAGGAGAACTTCACTAGTTTTATCTGCATCACATATGGTCCACCACAGTTTCATGCTGATACCGTATGAGGAGAACTTCACTATAGTTTTATCTGCATCACATATGGTCCACCACAGTTTCATGCTGATACTGTATGAGGAGAACTTCACTAGTTGTATCTGCATCACATATGGTCCACCACAGTTTCATGCTGATACTGTGTGAGGAGAACTTCACTAGTTTTATCTGCATCACATATGATCCACCACAGTTTCATGCTGATACTGTGTGAGGAGAACTTCACTAGTTTTATCTGCATCACATATGATCCACCACAGTTTCATGCTGATACTGTGTGAGGAGAACTTCACTAGTTTTATCTGCATCACATATGGTCCACCACAGTTTCATGCTGATACTGTGTGAGGAGAACTTCACTAGTTTTATCTGCATCACATATGATCCACCACAGTTTCATGCTGATACTGTGTGAGGAGAACTTCACTAGTTTTATCTGCATCACATATGGTCCACCACAGTTTCATGCTGATACTGTATGAGGAGAACTTCACTAGTTTTATCTGCATCACATATGGTCCACCACAGTTTCATGCTGATACTGTATGAGGAGAACTTCACTAGTTTTATCTGCATCACATATGGTCCACCACAGTTTCATGCTGATACTGTATGAGGAGAACTTCACTAGTTTTATCTGCATCACATATGGTCCACCACAGTTTCATGCTGATACTGTATGAGGAGAACTTCACTAGTTTTATCTGCATCACATATGGTCCACCACAGTTTCATGCTGATACTGTGTGAGGAGAACTTCACTAGTTTTATCTGCATCACATATGGTCCACCACAGTTTCATGCTGATACTGTATGAGGAGAAACTTCACTAGTTTTATCTGCATCACATATGGTCCACCACAGTTTCATGCTGATACTGTATGAGGAGAAACTTCACTAGTTTTATCTGCATCACATATGGTCCACCACAGTTTCATGCTGATACTGTATGAGGAGAACTTCACTAGTTTTATCTGCATCACATATGGTCCACCACAGTTTCATGCTGATACTGTATGAGGAGAACTTCACTAGTTTTATCTGCATCACATATGGTCCACCACAGTTTCATGCTGATACTGTGTGAGGAGAACTTCACTAGTTTTATCTGCATCACATATGGTCCACCACAGTTTCATGCTGATACTGTGTGAGGAGAACTTCACTAGTTTTATCTGCATCACATATGGTCCACCACAGTTTCATGCTGATACTGTATGAGGAGAACTTCACTAGTTTTATCTGCATCACATATGGTCCACCACAGTTTCATGCTGATACTGTGTGAGGAGAACTTCACTAGTTTTATCTGCATCACATATGGTCCACCACAGTTTCATGCTGATACTGTATGAGGAGAAACTTCACTAGTTTTATCTGCATCACATATGGTCCACCACAGTTTCATGCTGATACTGTATGAGGAGAAACTTCACTAGTTTTATCTGCATCACATATGGTCCACCACAGTTTCATGCTGATACTGTATGAGGAGAACTTCACTAGTTTTATCTGCATCACATATGGTCCACCACAGTTTCATGCTGATACTGTATGAGGAGAACTTCACTAGTTTTATCTGCATCACATATGGTCCACCACAGCTTCATGCTGATACTGTGTGAGGAGAACTTCACTAGTTTTATCTGCATCACATATGGTCCACCACAGTTTCATGCTGATACTGTATGAGGAGAAACTTCACTAGTTTTATCTGCATCACATATGGTCCACCACAGTTTCATGCTGATACTGTATGAGGAGAACTTCACTAGTTTTATCTGCATCACATATGGTCCACCACAGTTTCATGCTGATACTGTATGAGGAGAACTTCACTAGTTGTATCTGCATCACATATGGTCCACCACAGTTTCATGCTGATACTGTGTGAGGAGAACTTCACTAGTTTTATCTGCATCACATATGGTCCACCACAGTTTCATGCTGATACTGTATGAGGAGAACTTCACTAGTTGTATCTGCATCACATATGGTCCACCACAGTTTCATGCTGATACTGTATGAGGAGAAACTTCACTAGTTTTATCTGCATCACATATGGTCCACCACAGTTTCATGCTGATACTGTATGAGGAGAACTTCACTAGTTTTATCTGCATCACATATCCACAGTTTCATGCTGATACTGTATGAGGAGAACTTCACTAGTTGTATCTGCATCACATATCCACAGTTTCATGCTGATACTGTATGAGGAGAACTTCACTAGTTTTATCTGCATCACATATGGTCCACCACAGTTTCATGCTGATACTGTATGAGGAGAACTTCACTAGTTTTATCTGCATCACATATGGTCCACCACAGTTTCATGCTGATACTGTATGAGGAGAAACTTCACTAGTTTTATCTGCATCACATATGGTCCACCACAGTTTCATGCTGATACTGTGTGAGGAGAACTTCACTAGTT
>NC_139629.1:25937049-25964549 GCF_964638095.1 Poromitra crassiceps
GGTTAAGTCAACCAATGAAGCACAGCTTTTGGTGACCCCACTGTATAACACTACTTTATAAAACGGCTCTCTCAAATCAAGCAATCTGATTGGTTCACAGCCATTGTATAAATCCCGTAACCGAGTCCAATAACCCATGGCCATGGGTTATTGGTTGCCATGGCAACTCTCTTACTAAAAGCCTTTGGTTACCTCAAAAAAAACAAATGGCGGAGACAGCTGTCAGATCCTTGTGAATCGATCTTCGCTTATAACTTTACTAATACTTCGCAGAAAATTATGTTTTGTACAAGAATAGATGCGGGCTAATGTCTTCTTTGCAAAAGAAAGGCTGTTAACCCCGCATTTAACCTCGTAACGTTAGTTGGTTTCGGGCTTTGCAGAAAGCACTCAGCTTCTCAGCAAGCGCTGAGAATGCAGCGCTGCGCTCGAGCTGCCTGTCGGCTTTCCAGAAAGCTCTCAGCTTCTCAGCAAGCGCCAGGATTGGCCAATGTCAACTTCAGTCTCCAGAACGATCCAATCAAATCACCCGCACGTTCTTGCGGTCCCGCCTTACAGTAGTGTTTCAACTGACTCTATCAGAATACCATGCCAGTCGGACTTATAGTATTATTATTATTATATTATTATACTTGGAAACCGTTTTATAAAAGCAATATAGCACTCGAGCTGCGTGGTGTTGTGGCATATATCCCGCTGATAAGCTGTTATCCCACTCGGCCTGCGGCCTCGTGGGATAACAGCTTATCAGCGGGACATATTCGCCACAACACACTTGCTCTCATGCTATATTGCTTAAGTATAACCTTATCATGGTTATAGTGAGCTCTGTATGCCTTATATGCACCAGTTCTCCCAGGGAAGGGTAAAGCAAGTGGACAGTTAAGCTTTGTGCAGATACTTTCATCAAAACCACTTCAAAAACCAGTTTACACCAGGTGCAAAAATATACAAACATTGCACACTGTAAACATAAATAACCACTTTAGAACACAGTTTAAACTCATGTCTAGCTCCCAATCACACAGTACTTGTTACAAGAGCTCAGTTATTTCATTTGAGTGGAACACTGTTCTAAACCGAGCAACATGGACAAAGCTGTTAAAGGTCTCTCATGGGTCTTGCAGAGAAGTATGCAGATGGTGATGGAAACAAATTCCAAACAGGACTTGCCATTTAAGCGAATTTTTACAACCAGTAGCTTCTTTCTAAAATGACCCCCCCCCCCCCCCCCCCCCCCCCAACACACACACACTTCCTCTGGTGCAAAATTAGAGTCTTTCTCACAGTCTCTGGATACTTCACTCCAAAGATGAAGTAGATCCCCAGTAGGGCACCAACTCCTTTTGAGATGTCATCTGGCCTTGCAAAGTCAACTCCATCCATGTGGAGGGAGATTTCACATTCGGCACTGAAGGGGTTCCCACTCAGCAGCAGCACAGGTGTAGGAGCCTTCACCACCTATGAAAAGAACACAACAAATACAGTATGTGACATATGATTTTACAATGTGGTGTTCAAGCACTTTTTTGTGTGCAGTTGCAGTTTAAATCTAATTTCTATTGCATATTAATCGTGCAACTGTGCAATAATTGCAAGTCAGTGCAAAGATAAAAAGATTACACCAGTATGCATGTTAAATAATAGTAAGCTAGCCTACCCATCTTATATATATATATATATATATATATATATATATATATATATATATATATATATATATATATATATACACATACACACACACACACACACACACACACACACACACACGCACGCACGCACGCACGCACGCGCACGCACACACACACACACACACACACACACACACACACACACACACACACACACGTATGTATGTATATATATATATATATATATATGAAGAGAAAGGAGAGTCCCCACGCACAGCCAGTGGAAAGATCAGGTGCTGGTAGGTTGCAGGTACAAGGCATAAAACAAAAGAAGGTACCACCGCACACTGAAGTCAGGATTTAACTGAGATTTATTCAGCAAACGACGCGTTTCGCTGTAGCAGCTTCAGCAATTGAGGGAGATACAGGTCCTCTACTTCTAGACCAAAGTGGAGCTTAACCTTCTTTATTGCCTATTGCTGTAATTTTCATTGCCCCTTTCTTGATTGAACTTATCTTTGTAATTGTTTGCATTGCTGTAACGCTAAGATTAATGTTAGGTACTCCTTTTCTAAATATAATTTGAGCTTAACCTTGTAACTGTTTGCATTGCTGTAACTCTTAGATTAATGTTGTGGTTCCTCTTTTTCTAAATAGAATTGGAGTTTAACCTTGCATTGTTGTAACTCTTATAGGTCCTCATATTCTTTATGGATTTTGA
Organism: Poromitra crassiceps; assembly: GCF_964638095.1. Classification (NCBI taxonomy): domain Eukaryota; kingdom Metazoa; phylum Chordata; class Actinopteri; order Beryciformes; family Melamphaidae; genus Poromitra; species Poromitra crassiceps. Next base: position 25,939,405 of record NC_139629.1, read on the forward strand.
GCTTAACTTTCAAATATGCTCATTTATGTAACTCTGACAGTGCTGCACATTAATGCTAGCTTATGTCCTTGCTTTTTAACTTATTATATATCGCCATTCCTTTTGTGATATTGTAATTACTTTTTTGACTATGATATTATGTATTTTTCTGCAACCTGTAAACTAAAAAAATTGTGAAAAAAATTGTGATTTCCTAATTGGTCATGTGACCAATTAGGTCTTGTTACTACTTAAGGTGCATTCACACCGACCTATTAAAGTTTGTCGCTGGCGTCGAGTTTACATACAAAGTCAATGCAAACGAGCGATTGAGCGTATATTCGCCTGGGAGAAAAATCGCTGGGCGTCCGAGCGGCAGAGACAGAGCGACAGGGAGAAAATACGCTCGTCGCTCAAGATGAAATATCCCAACTCGAGCGAAAATACGCTGGCATCAGTCGCTCGCCGTTCAACACTGATTGGCTGCCGTGTGAGAGTGAGTCAAGGATCACACTGGCTTGGAACAAACCGCTGGTTTATTGTGTGGCAACAAACCGCATTGACAGGCTGACAGCTCACATGAAGTGAAGTCTGTACTACCGGTATGCAGCTCGCATTAGGAGCACGCTGATAGGCTTTAGCTTGTAAACAATGACGGTGGCTCGTAGTGGACAAACAGCATGACATTGCGTAACGTTATATCCCCCACATGTCCGTCATTTCGTGTGCCTGTTGATGAGCGATTTAAACAGAGCGACAGAGCGATTCCAAAGGGTTGAATCAAGCGACAGAGCGAAAAATAAATATCTCGGTGTGAATACAGCTTTAGGCTCACCTGGGCCCTCATGGTTGTATGAGCAAACCTGATGAAGCTGCTACAGCGAAACGCGTCGTTTGCTGAATAAATCTCAGTTAAATCCTGACTCCAGCGTGTGGTGGTACCTTCTTTTGTTATATATTGTAGCGAATCGGTGTTACACGTATTGTGGGGTTTCCGTGTGCTTACCTAGGAACTGATATGTGTGGGTGTGTTCCTAGGGGGAAGGGGATATATGTGACGAGCGGCCGGGAAGAAGGCAGTCTAACCATGAGAGGGGGTTGGAGTGGTTGCATGAAGAGCTAGCAGCGAAGTAACGAATACCCAATCCATTACATTGGTGTCTAGGAGTGGGATTGATAACCCTCTGCGACGGCCGAGAAGGGAGAGGGTGAGAGGAGGAACGGCAAAAGAGACTGTGTGCGGTGCGGCTTTTGGGCTCAAGACCTAGCGCTAGTAAGTTAGCTACCAGGGGTGCTAACTGCTAACTGCTAGCTGCTAAGACCACGTGTGATGGTGCACGAGGAAGAATGGCCATCGGTGAACGGGAGAAAAGAGGAGCTGACGACGGGGATCAGCTCGGCGCTGGCGGCCATGGAATCCCGTTTGTTGAGAGAGGTCAGATGGCTGGCGGAGGCGATTCCTGCCTGGGCAGTGAAGCTGTGGATGGCGCTGCGGGAAGTCGGGCAGCGTGTGGACAAGTTGAGCACAGAGGGAGCGCAGTGTGGAGAACGGCCGGAGGAGCCACAAAATAGACTGTGTTGGACCTGTGGAGAACCGGGCCACGTGGCGAGGTGGTGCCGAGGCGGTCCCGGGAGACGGACTGGGTATGCGGGACAACGACATGGACAGCAGGGAGCCTGCTGGGCATGCGGTGGATTGGGGCATATAGCCAGAGAGTGTCGAGAAGCTGTCGGGGACTGGAGAACAGCGGGAGAGGAGAGACGTGCAGGCGGCGGACAGGTGAGACTTTGTTGGACTTGCCAGTCGCCTGAACATTTAGCCAGAGACTGCACTAAGAGTGCGAACGCTGGAAGAGACACACAGCCGGGGGAGCAGCCGGAGCAACAGGCAGAGGAGCAGCGGAGTAGCGGAGCAGTGGAGCAGCCTGAGCTACAAGCAGCGGAGCAACGGAGCAGTGCAGAGCCGGTTGTTCTGGGCAGGAGAGTGACGTTTGAGCCGGCCCAGGCTAGCTGCTCTGCATACCAGCCAGTAGTGGCGGAGATCACCATCAGTGACGAGACAATCAGGATAATGGGGATTGTGTTGAACAGCCAGAAGGAAGGGAGAGACATCACCTGCAATGCTGTTACAGTCGGGGGAGCGGCACTCGTGCCCCCGGGTGAGCGAGAGGGGTCAACGCCGGAGGAGACGGCCCAACCAAGCCGCTACACACCCCCCACGGCTGCACTGCAGAAAGCCGAGGTGGAGATCGACGCCGATGGTGTTCGCCCTGCTGTCCTCAACACACCGCCCCCTGGGGGAGCAGGACGGGAGGACGAGCGAGTGCAAGAGCTGGACGACGACGACAGGGTCATCTGGGATGTCGACGTGTATGAGTGGAAACGCAAGCAGGCGGAGGACGCTGACATCGGTCCGGTGCTCGCGTGGGTGGCGAACGGACGCCGGCCCCCTGTGGAGGAGATCCACAAGTGTTCTGGTGCCACGAAGGGACTGTGGAACATGTTTTCGGACTTGCGTCTAGATGAGGGGATTTTGAAGAGAAAGGGGCACGGAAGCGCGGGGTTCCAGTGGCTTGTACCTAGTTGCCTGCGAAAATTGGCACTGAGGGCGGTGCATGTGGGCCCTGAATCCAGTCATTTTGGGCCTGAAGAGACAATAAGCCGCATCCGTAGAGTTTACTACTGGGGAAAACAAAAGGAGGACGTGCGGCGATACTGCAGGGAGTGTGAGGGCTGTGGACCGTGCTGAGTTACACTGCAGAGGACTAACCCCACTGGGGGTTGAGCGGGACTAGCGTGCTTCAGGTGGGACAGAAGCTGTAAAAGGGGGGATGGAAATGGGGTTTAAAAGAAAAGTTAAGGAAAATGTGGGGGCTTGTGTTTAATTGAGATGTGGGGGTTATTGTTGAATGGGAAATGTGGGTTGAATTTAAATGTGTGAAAAAGAAAGGAAATAATGAAAAACTAGACATTATGGAGTGCCTAATGGGAAACTAGACATTATGGGGGTACCTAATGGAAAACTAGACATTACGGAGTACCTGATGCAAACTAGACATTATGGGGGGTGTAATAAGAAGGGACTGTTGTTGGAGAATTTGATGTGGTGATGGGAAAAATGTTGTGTTGGGTGTGTTTTGGTACAGGGGGATATGTGTGTGGGTTGTGCATGTCGCGTGGAAGCGACATTAAAGTTGCGTGGGGGAAATGTAGCGAATCGGTGTTACACGTATTGTGGGGTTTCCGTGTGCTTACCTAGGAACTGATATGTGTGGGTGTGTTCCTAGGGGGAAGGGGATATATGTGACGAGCGGCCGGGAAGAAGGCAGTCTAACCATGAGAGGGGGTTGGAGTGGTTGCATGAAGAGCTAGCAGCGAAGCTAGCGGCTAGGAGCTGTTGTGAAGCCAAAGAATAAAAGCCTGTACCAACTTCAAGTCTCCGGTTCCTTGTAACGAATACCCAATCCGTTACAATATATATATATGTATGTATGTATGTATGTATGTTGCTTGAGGGAGACGTTTGGCTGGGATGTAGCTACAGTAATGCACTCAGGGGACAAGTGGTAGGGCACTTTAGCTAGATAGTAGCCTATAGATGGCACTACCGCTGGCCTAAGCTAGTCCCACCCACATTAAATGGCAAACTAAATTAGCTGCAGCCCAGTTGAAAAGATGAATGATAGTAATGTTACCTGCCGGACCAGTCTTTGCAAAGTATACATTAGCCTTTTCAACTTAAAAGGGAAGCTAGATAGCTAATGTTAGCGTTAGCTAGCTAGCTAACGTTAGTTAGCTAATGTCCATTAATTTAGCAAACAAGTGGGGGTTATTTTGCGACCAAACTTGTGGGCAACGTAACGTTTTATCCCCATGAACGTATTGTTTCAGACGGAATGAAGACAAAACTCAACTTCAAATGTTTTAAATTAACCTATCTGCCTGTCTTGCTCGTAGGCCTACTTGCCGTCCTGCCTGCCATAAATTTCCATTCTAAAATCCCATATCCTTTTCCCCCTAAGAACCAACATGGTGGCTATTTCTGGTTAAGCCGACAAAAATAGATCATCCCTCCTCCCTACACTGGACAGATACTCTTTTTTTAGTGCCTATATCACCTGTGACATCAACACCTCTGATGTCACTCAAACAGTTCTGATGTCATCAGTGAGTGATGTCATCAGTGATGATGTCATCAGTGATGTCATAAATCACTGATGATGTCACAACATGACACTCAAAGCAGTGCAGGACTGGTTGATTACTTACAAAGGACAGGCCGGATCGATGGACGACAGCTCCTCAGATAAGGAGAAGCTGGATGAGAGGATGTCCCTCAACAGCTGCAGTGACAGCGGCTTCCAAACAGCTCTGTGCCGCATCTGCTTCGAGGGGGCCGATCAGGGGGTGCTGTTGAGCCCGTGCCGCTGCAGCGGCTCGATACGGTGCAGCCATGAGTCGTGCCTCATGAAATGGATCAGCGTGAGAGGAGCTTGGAGCTGTGAACTCTGCGACTATAAATACCATGTTATTAGCAGCGGCATCAAGAACCCCCTGCAGTGGCAGTCCATCTCTCTGACCCTGAAAGACAAGAGTGCTGTGCTCATTCTGCTCCTCAAACTCTTACTGATAGTCAACATCAACATCTACAACATCCCCCTACATCCCCTCATCTACTGTTGTTTAGTAGTCTTGTTGTTCCTCTATGGGGGTCTGTCATTCTGTATCTTCCACGGGTGGCAGGTGGTCAGATGGAAGGTCCTCAACTACGTTAAGGCTCAACCTGCAGGTGCAGCAGAAGCCAAAGAAGAAGAAGAAGAAGAAGAAGAAGAGGAAGGGACATCCAGCCCTGCTGGAAGCTGCATGACCCCATGATCAGCCCCTCCACCACCACCACCGCCGTCATCTCATCGCTGGCTGTCACCGCTGCCAGCCCTGCGACTGCGTTGTCACCCACAACGATGATGGCAACATTGGCGTCGGAGCCCTGCAACAACACTGGAAACTCACTGCTGCCGCGGTGACGGAGCCGAACAACACCAGGAACTCGCTGTTGCCGCAGTGATGGATCAGAAAAACATCAGGAACTCGCTGTTGCCGCAGTGATGGATCAGAAAAACATCAGGAACTCGCTGTCGCTATGGTGACGGGGCAGAAACCTAGATAGGCTACTGCCAGACATACAGTACAGCCTGCCCCACCTGCTGGGTCACTGGCGGGTAACTATAGTTAATCGCGATTAATCACATCTTTCTATTGCATGTTTAAAATTCCATTATTTTGCATTTCAAAGCATTTTTAATTAGTTATTAATCATTCTTACCAGTGTGTCGTGATTGGGAATCAAATTAATGCAAATAAATGTACTTTGTGATCTTGAATTTTAGATTTATTTTCAATTCAATAGAAGTGCAATGTAGACAGGAGGTAACAATGTCTGTCTACAAAATGTATCTTGAATAGAAAATAAATGCACAATTGTAAACAGTGCAGTATACACTCCAGAACCGATATTTCCGGCGGAGGCGCTGTGGAGCAGTTGAAATCCAAAATGAAACAGCCGAAGAAGGCTGTGTCTGAGCTAAAAACTTTGGCACTTCCATGTGGATAATGGCTCGGTATTGGAAACTGTGTATTGATAACGGGTGTTTGTACTCATTTTACTTAGGCCTAAATGAGAACTAGAACTAGAACATTTATTTTGATCACATTAATCCAATCCTACTCCCACTGCCACTGCCCAGTCAGCCTGGCTCCCAATTCAAGCCAGATCTGACTTTAAGGTGCTCCTGTTAGCATTTTAATTCTTACATGGGCTTTGCTCTGCTTCAGTGCTGCAAAAGTGAGAGAGAAAAATACATCCATGGCTGGCTTGCACTGCTTTCATCCAGAAGCTATGCGCTTCTTCTTCTTCTTCTTTTGATTTGATTGGCGGCCACGGGTTTCATGAGCAACTAGTGTATATGGCAGTGTTGGGGGTAACAAAAGTAACACATTACATGTAATATATAACTTTTAGCAGTAACTCAGTAATATAACGTATTATAGGATTTCAGTAATATTATAGCCTACCAGTTACTTTGTCAAGTAGGCTAACTCAAGTTACAAATTAAGTACATTTTATTCAATCAAAGCAGGCTACCTATTAAAAAAAGATACAAATATTTCCTAATCAAACTGTGTTTTTATGCAAATAACCACTATAGATGACATAATAATAATAATAATAATAATAATAATAATAATAATAATAATAATTATTATTATTATTATTATTATTATTATTATTATTAGTTTATAGTGTTTTTCAATGACTCAAAGACATGCTTGGGAGAAGAAAGCCTTTTCAGAGTAAAGTTTGATTTCAGTGAGATAAATTCAAAAACATCCTCACAGTATGATAAAGATGGGGACTAGTCACACATACAGTCACTTGAGACCTGGCTTGAGACTTGTCCTCAAAGACTTGCGACTTGACTTCGACTTGTAAAGACTTGAGACTTGACTTGGACTTGTAAAGACTTGAGACTTGCCTTGGACTTGTAAAGACTTGCGACTTGACTTGGACTTGTAAAGACTTGAGACTTGACTTGGACTCTAGCTCAAAGACTTGAGACTTGACTTGGACTTGCAAAAATGACTTGTGAGTATCTCTGGTATATATACCAGAGATACTCACAAGTCATACATATCTTTAGGCTACTATATTTGGATATCATATGATGTCAAAATATAGCCTAAAGAGCCTCCAGGAACCTTAATTCAAATTGGGTTCTTTGAGGAACCATATTCATACTGCGTAAAAAGTAAAGGTTCTTGCAGGCACCTCTGAGAGCATTGAGGAGCATCGAGGAACTTCTGAGTTCTTGGGGGAACCCCTAGGTTCGTGGAGTAACCTAGAGGTTCCTCAAGGAACTTGTAGTTTTTACAGTGGGACAACAAATTCTGGCAACGCATTCTCGCTAGCTAAACCTATCCCCATACGTCGTTTTAGCGCTGTGCCAGTGCTGGAGAGAGTAATGCAGTAACTTGAAGTAACTTGGATTAGTAACTGTAATATAATTACTGTTCTGGAAATGATAATCCCTTACACTAGTTACTGGGAAAGTAATACAATTACAAGAACTAAGTTACTGTAACTAAGTCACTGCCCAACACTGCTCATTATAAAACACTTACTTATGTGTTATGCATTACCAGATTATATTATAACTATTGTATTATCATAACTATGGGCCATTAATTAAGAGCTCTTAATATGCTTTGCTCAGTATAGGCCTTATACTAATAACTTTATAGTAACTTTTTTCTAACACCATTGAAAACAGAGTTTACAATGTGCTTTGACAGACAAAATAAAAGTAGCATACTCTAAAAGTTGAATTTAAAAATGAATGAAACGATAATAAACATAGATTAAATTCAGATGAGGAGGACAGGGGCGGTAAAGAGCAACACTCAAGTAAATAGGGGGATAATCATGACGAAAACCAAAATAAACAGTAAGAAGTAAAACATGATAAATAGACAATAGAAAGGAAACCAAAAGATGTGCAAAGACAAGAAAGAGATGATAAAAATATGATAAAAAGGCAATAAGAAGGTGATAAAAGATAAAAAGACAACATCACATAAAAGCAAGTCTATAAAATGGGTTTTAAGAAGTGATTTATCAGGTGTTACCACAAGAATAAAACACAAACGTGTTACTGGGTCCTAATAAGTCTAAGTGAAGTTTTTCTAATTCAGAATGTTTTTTTATTCTGCATCGTTACCCTGTTATGCTGCAAGATGATGCCAGGAATGGTCTCATGAGTCTTACTTTGAAAAGTGAGCTGATGTTTGCTGTTTAGATCATGTTGATTTCAGCCATGTCAGGTTAGAAGGAGCAGCTGTTGACATCGGTACCGTCATTCACTCGTCGGTACGAGGCCGCCGGTGCCAAGGGCAGAAGATACTGACAGCCGTGCTGATATCCAGTGTGACAGCACCACCACCACCACCACCACCACCACCTGCACCACCACCTGCAGTGAAGGACAGTGAAGATACTGACAGCCGTGCTGATATCCAGTGTGACAGCACCACCACCACCTGCAGTGAAGGACAGTGAAGGGTGCATGGCCAATTGAATGAATGGAGCAGGTCAAAGTAGGAGATTGTGATGGCAACCATCAGCTTTTAGGAGAGGAAACTGGAGAGAGGAGATGAGAGGAGGAGGTGGTGAGAGAGTGTAGCAAATTGGGCTGGCATCTTACACAAGCATGCGTCTGTGTGTGTGTGTGTGTGTGTGTGTGTGTGTATGTGTGTGTGTGTGTGTGTGTGTGTGTGTCCATGTCTGTGTGTGTGCGCGCATGCATGTGTGTGTGTGTGTGTGTGTGTGTGTCTGTGTGTGTGTATGTGTGGGTGCGTGTTCGTGTTCGTGTGTGTGTGTGTGTGTGTGTGCACGCGTGTGTGCGTGTCTGTGTGTGTGTGCGTGCATGCATGTGTGTGTCTGTGTGTGTGGGTGTGGGTGTGTAAGAAGACGAGAAAGAATTGCCTCTGACCTCCAAAGTACCATAGTATGACATCAGAGAATCTGGGAATTTGTTGGGAGGGGGGAAAGTAAGCTACAAACATGAACATGATGATAAACATGAACGAACATTCAACCTGCTATCAACAAATCGTTTCCTCCTGGATCAATGCAGTTAACCAACAAATGGAAAAAAAAATGTTTTACTCCCGAGCAAAACAAGGAAGCCATTGAGAATTGGCGAGAAGAAAAATGTGGAAGGAAGTAAGGAAGTAAGTTGGAGTGTTCATCTTCTGTATATATGATCTTTGTGTGCAACACGCGACCATGCACGCGACATAGGAGAACGCCAGGATTGGGGGGGGGGAGTTTTTGTTTCCCCCCGTTTTGGGGCGTGGTTTCTGAATGATGATGCGCTCCGCAGTGTCTCTATAGAAAGCCTAGAGGGAAATCAGCTGATGTGGGCTAGGCTCGACAGCCGAGCTTGACTTCATGGCCTGCTGTCCTTATCTTTTAACTTGATTTTACAATCTTTTTATCTTTTATCTTTTATATCCTATATTTTATGTCTGGTCTTTAGGACTATATTTCTGCAGGTTTAAGTCTGTATGTGCCCATGTCTCTCTTATCTTCCTGTATCTTTTTTATTCTTCTTTCTGTATGTTGGCCCTTGTTGCACATTACAACAAATCTCTGTGAAAGCAGACAAGAAACAAAGTTGAACTTGAAAAGAACAAGTTCACGCCCGTTCTCTGGGGGTTGTCGAAAGTCGTTCTGGGAAACAGGAAATCACAAAGCCGGTCGAGGTGGAATGAGTACACTAGAAAAGTCAATTGCAAAACGTTGTCACACAATAACTCCCGGAATGCATTAAACATCACAAACGGATGATCTACAGGATGATGACAAACAGATGAGTGAGTTGTTCACTCTCAGATTCCCTCGGTGATGTTGAACTTTGGTAGTGGTTGTGTATCTTCCGTCATGATAAAACCCACATATCTGAGTAGAGTTGAACAGGGTTAGCTGCACGGGAAGGGAGCGTCTGAGTACAGTTGAACAGGATTCCATCACGATTAGGAGCTGCCCAGAAAATCCACATTCTTACAGATGCAGGTCAAGTGTCCAAGTGCCCCTTCAGAGTAAATGCTTATGGAAGGGGAAAAGTATACGTTCTGTCTTCCTTCACACAGAATTCTCCTGCAGCTGGTTTGGGGGGGGAGGGGGGATTTCAACCGGCAACCTTACAAGTTCGCACAAGTTTAATGCAGCTGCTCTGTTATTTCCGTCCAACAATCTGGACTGTGTGCGAGTCTGGAGATCGAGGAGATTGGGTCCAAAGTCAGTGGTGTCAGATCTAATCATCATCACTCATTGAAAATGAACTTTATCCAAGATTGCACAGCCGACCGTCTACTGTCCCAGTGCGAATGCAGCTTTGACGAAGAACTTTGACAGTGTTTGACTTTGGTTTGACCTCGAGGAGGAGGGGAAGAGACAATGAGGGAGGAGACAAGATAATAACAGTTAATCACTTTCTTCCACGGCGACTGAATCGCTAATTATAGAGACGAGGGGGAAGGGGGGAATATGCTGCAACGTCTCTGGATTATTACATGGAGAGAGGTGGCAAAAGACATTCAAATTCAAGACATTTATTGCCATGTCAAAATAGCTGATATGAATTTGTCTTGGTTCACTCTCTTACAAAGCCAATGCAGCAGCACACAATATACAAATGTCAAACACAATATACATTAAGGCAGTGGTGCTCAACCTGGGGGTCGGGATCCCCCGGGGGGGTCGCAAGGTTATTTTGGGGGGTTGCGAGATGATTGTAAAAAAAGACAAATATTCTTCTCCCATGATTATTAAATCTCCCATATACCAATGATTGAATTATAAATAATAGCACAGTACCCAGCAGCATACAGTAGTATCCTGCATAAAGTGCATACAGTTTTAAAGTGCTAGGTGCCGGGTAATCCAAATGATTCAGTGCCAATTCAGATTGGCTTGGAGGTAGGTGCTATCCCTGAAACTTCAGATCGCTTCAGATCACACACACACACACACACACACACACACACACACACACACACACACACACACACACACACACACACACACACACACACACACACACACACACACACACACACACACACACACACACACACACACACACACACACACACGGTCTGGCTATTCACTGGTGAGGTGGTGTGCACGGGGAAGTATATCTTCAACAGTCAAGTGGTGAATCCAGAGTATGGATTTGTTGTCTTGAACAACCCAAATGGAGGAAGGCCAAATTGTCGAATCCTATTCACCTTATTATTACAAAATTACTCCCCCATAAACTAACATATCTTGGCCAATACGTATGTAACATACAAAATAAAACAACCCGTAATATCTTAATTTTATGTAGAATGCAGAGGACATGTAACTGTTTAGTTAAACTTGCATTCCAGGAATATTGTGCTCTTAAGATGACGTTAGTGGAGTCAAGGCTGTTGCGTCCTGAAACCCACTAGCGTAACCTATGTGCGATTCGAAATAACGCATCCGAGATAGAAACGTTATGAATATAGCCACGTTATAAACAACAAACTAACGCTGGTGATCCGTATGGAAACAGTGTTACTCGAAATGGTTAAAAGTTATTATCAATTTGGTCATTCAGTGGCATTTTACTGCCATATAACATAACTAACTAGTGGCTAACCACAGAAGCCACAGAAGGCAACAGCGCTGAACCGGAAGGACAAATACGTTTGCGTTGAACGCGGAAGAGAGAAAAAGTGGGCGTGGTGAATAAGGTGAATAAGGAATAGTTTGGTGCTGGAGTTGAAGATATTAAAGATACTGTATTGCTGCTGGCTGTGGGAAGGCACCAGCGCTGAAATCTGCCATGTCTTCAGAAGGTTAATTCAGCCGTGTCAGCCTTTGTGCCTGTGTGTGTTCCATGGCAGGAGGTCTCCACATGCTGTCACTCGCCTCTGCTCCCCTCTGAGCCTCTCTGCTCCCCTCTGTGCCTCTCTGCTCCCCTCTGCGCCTCTCTGCTCCCCTCTGCTCCCCTCTGCTCCGCTCTGCACCTCTCTGCTCCCCTCTGTGCCTCTCTGCTCCCCTCTGCTCCCCTCTGCTCCCCTCTGCTCCCCTCTGTGCCTCTCTGCTCCCCTCTGCGCCTCTCTGCTCCCCTCTGTGCCTCTCTGCTCCCCTCTGCGCCTCTCTGCTCCCCTCTGCTCCCCTCTGCTCCCCTCTGCACCTCTCTGCTCCCCTCTGCTCCCCTGCTCCCCTCTGCACCTCTCTGCTCCCCTCTGTGCCTCTCTGCTCCCCTCTGCTCCCCTCTGCTCCCCTCTGCTCCCCTCTGTGCCTCTCTGCTCCCCTCTGTGCCTCTCTGCTCCCCTCTGTGCCTCTCTGCTCCCCTCTGCGCCTCTCTGCTCCCCTCTGTGCCTCTCTGCTCCCCTCTGTGCCTCTCTGCTCTCCCCTCTGCGCCTCTCTGCTCCCCTCTGCTCCCCTCTGCTCCCCTCTGTGCCTCTCTGCTCCCCTCTGTGCCTCTCTGCTCCCCTCTGTGCCTCTCTGCTCCCCTCTGCGCCTCTCTGCTCCCCTCTGCTCCCCTCTGTGCCTCTCTGCTCCCCTCTGCGCCTCTCTGCTCCCCTCTGCTCCCCTCTGCGCCTCTCTGCTCCCCTCTGCTCCCCTCTGCTCCCCTCTGCTCCCCTCTGCTCCCCTCTGCGCCTCTCTGCTCCCCTCTGCTCCCCTCTGCTCCCCTCTGCTCCCCTCTGCTCCCCTCTGCTCCCCTCTGTGCCTCTCTGCTCCCCTCTGTGCCTCTCTGCTCCCCTCTGTGCCTCTCTGCTCCCCTCTGCGCCTCTCTGCTCCCCTCTGTGCCTCTCTGCTCCCCTCTGCTCCCCTCTGTGCCTCTCTGCTCCCCTCTGCTCCCCTCTGCGCCTCTCTGCTCCCCTCTGCTCCCCTCTGCGCCTCTCTGCTCTGAAGTGTCGGCACTGCTCACCAATGCTTCGTCTATGTCAATGCCAAACAGATACAACACACATGACCAAGCCCACAAACCAAACAAGCCACTGTTAAAGTTGTGGATCCAAAAACACACATAGGCTATAAAGCTGCTAAACAAAGCAGCTGAATGTTTCACAGGTGCTAAAGAGAAAGCAGCCAACGTCTTTACCCTGCCTGTGTAACCGAATGAATGCGAGTCCTCGTGAGTCTCAAGTGGTAGCAAGTGGGTTGGTTAAACTCACTCCCCCAGTATAAAGGCACGTTAATCAGCTCCGCCAAGGAAGCTAACTCTCTTGGTGCAGTGGTTAGCGTGTCCACCTCATCAGCCGAAGGTCAGCAGTTCGAATCCACCCCTGGGCAAGCCCTTAACATAAGTTGCTGCAATTACCACCGACATAACGCCATTAGGCTACACCTGTCTTAACCCAAGCGACCAAAAATCTGGAATTTTGAAGCCAAGTTCTGAAGTGTGCAGTTCCTCTAACCTCCACTAGAGGGTCCAAAGCGCATAAGTGAGCGAGTGTTTCTGCATTAAATGTGTTCTTCGCTTCCGTCTGGCCCCAAGCTTTCAGACCTGTCTGCAGTGGGCGGAAGTTGGGCGGGTGTACTTGCCTTGACAGACAACTCCTTCAGCCAATCAGCGTTTGATCCAGTCAAACCCAGGTTTGACTGGATTTTTGAAAGGTTTGAAAGGTTCAGTCAGGAAGATTATATTTAGCATTTACTTCTCATACCATCCTGCCATTCACATATCTCATGCATGCTCTCTCATACTGTCCTTTCCCTGCTGTCATTTCCCAGGGCGTCAACTGAGATATCAGCTGGTCACGTCTATATCCAATAGGGCGACACACATAGCGACACGCCTCCGTTGTTAGCCTATCATCTTACTGCTGCCTTTTTAAATATGTTTCTCTCTTTCTGCTTGAGTCCGTTCATGCTGCTGTTATGCGCACCCCTCCACCTCCCCTCCATCTCCCCTCCATTCCACCTCCCCTCCATCTCCCCTCCACCTCCCCTCCATCTCCCCTCCATCTCCCCTCCACCTCCCCTCCACCTCCCCTCTACCTCCCCTCCACCTCCCCTCCACCTCCACCTCCATCTCCCCTCCACCTCCCCTCCATCTCCCCTCCACCTCCACCTCCCCTCCACCTCCATCTCCCCTCCACCTCCCCTCCATCTCCCCTCTACCTCCCCTCCACCTCCACCTCCACCTCCCCTCCACCTCCACCTCCACCTCCCCTCCAGTCATCAGCTTCATCACTCATCAGTCTCAGCAGAACCAGCCGACACCACCTTGCAGTGTCTGGACTCCACAGGGGATTGACTGTATGTTGCTGCCGCTCAGGGCTGGTGGCCTTAATTCGATTAGAAAATCTCCCTCTTTCTTGACAATACTTAATTTTCACCATATCATCTGTTATAATAAACAATTATCTTCTCTTCATTCACTTTTCTCTCCTAGAATTGAAACGCTCCTTTCTCCTTTTGCCAGCCACTCCCTCTGTGTTCATACCCGGCCTACGTGTCACGCACGCACGCACGCACGCACGCACGCACGCACGCACGCACGCACGCACGCACGCACGCACGCACGCACGCACCCTGGAGTTCCTCCATATATAACCCCCAACTAAAAACATGCAGAAGATGGATGTCTGACCAGCGGCGGTTGGAAGAAGTTGGTCTCCGGGCGCTTCAGTGCAGCTGCCCACCGCTCCTGCCTGACCATGGAGGAGGAGGACGAGCCAGGATGGGTCAAACACACACATTTCATGGCACCTCCAAAGCATGTGTGTGTGTGTGTGTACTGGCTGCTGGGCACGTGTGTGCATGTCATAGTGTTTGTGACAAATACAGACGGGGTTTGGCTCATCATATACTCCATTTCCGGTCCATTTCAACTCTTGATTTGGTTCTACACCCTATCTGTTATCCTCTTTCTTATTTGTGTATGTTGTGTTGCTTCTGTCTGTTTGTTTGCTTTGGTTCTTGTTTTAGGTTGCTGCTGTTGACAGATCCCCCCCGCTTCCAAATGAGCTCCCTCTTTATCTGACGAGCTTCAAATAGGTTCTCCTGCTGAAGATAGATAGACCAGTGTGTGTCTGATGAAGAGGGAGAGAGGGAGGAACAGAGAGATGTGTGTGTGCGTGTGCGTGCATGTGTGCGTGTGTGTGTGTGTGTGTGTGTGTGTGTGTGTGTGTGTGTGTGTGTGTGTGTGTGTGTGTGTGTGTGTGTGTGCGTGCGTGTTCTTGTGCAGCTATCTTAGTGAGGACCAATTTGAGTTTTATACCTGGGAAGTGAGGACATTTTGGACACTTTCTCACACACCTTCAAAGGGCTGTTTGAAGGTTAAGACTTGGTTTTAAGGGTTAGCTTAGAATTTGGTTGAGGTTAAGGTTAGGCATTTCGTTGTGATAGTTACAGCTAAGGTTAGGGGCTATTCACCTTATTCACCACGCCCACCTTTTCTCTCTTCCGCGTTACACGCAATTGTATTTGTTCTTCCGGTTCAGCGCTAGTTGGCGGCCAATTTCAAAACAAAACGTCACTATAAAAATGAATGAATGAAATGAAAGTTTGGCAACATTCAGAATTAAGCTACACACTGCGGCCAACTTCAGTTACATGTTCATAGCGTTACTGCTGCGAGGAGCCGATGGCTGTACCCGGTCGGCATTTAACGTTAGTTACAAAAGCACGTCGACAGTGTTTTCTCACTGCCAGTAGCCTAACTACAGTAGGGTTTGACAGATAGCTAGTCTGACCGGTCAGCACAGCCAGCGCTCCCGGTCCTCGTTGCTTGTTAAATATTTCCAAATAGGCGTTATTCTGATAAACTGGTCACATATATGTTACGTTCTCACTCGAAAAATATTAAAACTTTAAAACAGTTTTTTTTAAATCTTGAAAACAGCTTTTTGGCAAGTCTAAAAATGACTACGGTAGGCGTCATCTACTTCCGTGTCTAAAACCGGAAAGACGATTACAAAATGACCTCATGCAGAAGCGTCCTGGTATGGGCAAAGAATAAGGTGAATAGGGAATGCATGTCAACGAATGTCCTCCTCACTAAGGTAGCTATACTGCCTCAGCTTGAGAGAGAAAAGAGAGATTTTTTATTCTCAGAGACAGAGACAGAGACAGACGCTGTTTTTTTTTTGCTCATCAAAGACCGAGAGAGAGACAATCCATCGAACCTATTCTGCCTCGAGCTGCACCATTTGATGCTCTGATCTTAATGTGCAAACACAGGGCTCGGAATTCTCTTTCAAACAAATTGCACGAAGACGACACACCTCACATCGACTGTCAGAGTCTATCAGGTGCCTGCATGACAGCACTTAGGTTGATAGGGTTTAGCATGTCATACATGTTTCTTAGACGGTGTAGGGACACATCGTTCTGTTGGGTCAATAGATAACAACGGATTCACAACGTGAAACCAGGCCCGAGTGCAAAAGCACCTTCACGGGAATAAACAATTAGAAGTGACGGCATGACGCGCGTGTGCCTTCACAGACAAATCAGTAGAAAACACATCTCTAAATGTATTCTCCACATCAAAAGAGCGAGCGCGCCTTATCAGAGGAAAATGATTCTCTGCCTCTTTCATTCCGCCCATATCAAAGTCTGGTGCTTTTCTCTCGGCATCATTCTGTCATTTCACCAACAATCAACTGTTTTGCATCGGGGGCAATATCAAAGTATACGCTGTCACAGAATGATGCCCGTTGTTTTGCTTCAAAGAAAATCTGATTTCTCCAGATGTGTCCGTCTGACCGCTGTGGGCTTTCAAACTGGCCTTTACGTCACGCGCAATACCCTCAACCAGAGTGGCAGAGATGAAAGTGGAAAAGGAGAACAACAGCCCCTGGACACCCAGAAATGAATTCTGCAACGTGACTATTATAGTCCTATGGCATGTAGAGAGCGCCATTCACAGCTTTTCCTCTTGGTTCCGTATTTGAAAAACATGTCATCAGTGACTGTACGTGTATATATGTTGTTACCATAGCAACCAATGCAGAGAGCTCAATACAAAAGTCCTGATCACTTGAAAATAACAGTGTCAGAACTAAAGATCAGATTGGAGAAACATTGGTTTTGTCCGTCACGCATTCAAACTAAAGTAATAGCCTGTTTTGAAAATGTAAGGAGTATAGAAAGCACAGATATTTGTGTTAACATGTAGGGAGTAAAAGTCAAAAGTTGTCAGAAAAATAAATACTCAATAATAAAGTGAGCGCTAGGGGCTAGCCGCGGTCCTGAAGCATCCCCGAAGTGCCTCTCCCCTCTGCTCCGCTAATAATACGCCATGACAGTCTGTTTTTGACGCTTCCCGCTTCGAGTCAAGCAGCTCCGAGCAGATCGAGCTGGGAAGAATTCACCACCAAGGAACAAAATAACATTTTCAAAATAAAACCTGTTACTCTAGGCTGTCATGGGACAAACACACACATTGAGGGCGGACCAATTTGTCAGCAGGGCACCACAAGTACTGTACATCAATTGTATCAATTGTACACTGTACGTATATCAATTATATACTGTACATATATCAATTACTGTACTTGAATGCTTCCATTATTTTTGGCAGCTACGTAGGCTCCAATTAAAGGAACACTCCGCCCATTTTCAACCAGCTTTTTTTTATCATTAGAACATCAGTAGTATATCAGAAAACTGTAAACGGTTTTGAAGTCTGTCATTTAATTTGACAGTTATTGAGTGTTAAAGTGTGGACCAGTGACATCACTGGTCCACACTAACTCAAATTAATAACTCATTAACTCAAATCAACTCTCAATAACTGTCAAACTATTCATCATTCATCTAGTTTGACAGTTATTGAGAGTTGATTTGAGTTAATGAGTTATTCATTTGAGTTAGTGTGGACCAGTGATGTCACTGGTCCACACTTTAACACTCAATAACTGTCAAATTAAATGACAGACTTCAAAACAGTTTACAGTTTTCTGATATACTACTGATGTTCTAATGATACAAAGCTGGTTGAAAATGGGCAGAGTGTTCCTTTAAGTGTTTGAAATCCTTGTGTCAATGAACAGATTCAGTAATGTTCAGGTTATGGTAGCCTAATAGTTCCCATTGTTACCTTTATAATACTGTATAACACTACAAACACTAACCCCCCCCCCCCCCCCACACACTTCTTCAGGGACCACTACACTACACCACTGATATACCCTGGGTTTAAAGTGTTAATCACTGTTATTATTGATCTATCATTATAATCCTCATCCAGCATGTAGATTGGCACGGTGCAGGAGTTTGACCTTGTGGAGTGCGCAGTGACCTTGAATTGGCGCTCCCAGCCGGATCCCATGACTTGAAATTTGTTACCACACAGTTAAGTTAAGTTATAAGTTAGTTAGTAGTAATAAGGGCCATTGCTTTAGACAAACTGATGACGTCTATGTGGTTTATTGAGGTTCAATTGGTTTAAGTTATGTGATGTAATGTTAAGTCAAGTCAAGTCAAGTCAAGTCAAGTTTATTTGTATAGCACATTTCAAACACAGAGGCAATTCAAAGTGCTTCACATAAAATGGATGACAGGAAAATAAAAGAATAAAAGAAGAGAATAAAATGGACATTTAAAAGCATCACAACAAAACTTTATAAAAGAGTAAAAAAAAGTGCATTAAGCAACAGGCGCAACAGTTGCAAAAAGAGCTAAAAACTTATAGAGGACTCATTGGGTTTGCATAATAGAATAAATCAATTTATCTATATTGAGTCCCCCGACATCATGACTATAAACATGACTACACACACATAAAACTCAGGTCTGGGTACGGTCTCCTCTTTTCCTCTATACTGCAGTTTGGACGCCAAGCATACCCCCGCTTGTACCTTGCGTCATCTGTTGTCCGTCGACAAACAGGCCGTTTTTTTTTCTCTAAACCTTGCTTAAAACGAGTACGGCTCTAGTAAGCTCCCCTTACGCGTGCGTCCCTCCTGGCGCATCACCTCACCCTCTTGTGAGTATATCCGTAACCATCCCCCAGACCTGCAGCGCAACGGTTAAGTTAAGTTAAGTGAAGTTTCTGTGTTATCTTTGTTTAATCTGCCACGCATATGGATGGGCCCTCTCAAGGCTCAGCCAGCAATTCAAGGTCGCTATACGTCTGTAGAACAAAACTTAGAAAACTCCAACATCGAAATGTATAAATAATGTAAGGAACATAATTTGCACAGTATATGAAATAGCCACCGGCACTGGAATACTAATAAGGCGTATACTGTAACAAGGTGAACAAGAAAGGATCGGCATTAATTAAAAGTCCAAACGGTGTGTTCGGCACGGCACGGGGCCAAATCAATGGTGCGGTGTGTGTGTGTGTGTGTGTGTGTGTGTGTGTGTGTGAGTGTGAAAGCGGTGCAGTTTTGTTTTGGGTTCCCTGTACCTCCTACAGTACCAGTCAGAGAGGCAGACACACTCATGCAATATGCATGCGTGCTAATGATCTGCACTCTGCACTCTGCACTCTGATTCTGATTCTGATTCTGATTCTGGCTGGCATGAATGAGCCGATGGTGTCCAAAGTTTCATCTGACAAAACTAGGAGAGCAAGGAGTTTGATACGAACCAGTCGTCTCAGAGAGACAGACAGAGAGAGAGAGGGGGGGATGAAGGGAAGAGAGAGAGAGAGAGAGAGAGAGAGAGAGAGAGATGGTGAACCAACGCTTCATGTTTTGACGACTGTGCACCCCTGGGGTTTCCTCCAACATCAATATGGACTCCCACTAAAACCATGCAAGAATATCGTCGTCGTCATCTGACTATAGCGGAGGTTGGAAGAAGTTGGTCGACGGGTGCTTCACTGCAAGAAGTGTGCAAGAAGGGAGACATCACTGCACAGGTTGCAGGACAGTATCTAGTAGTTGTCATTAGCCTGACATTAACACATCCCCCTGGCTGTCACACTGAAACAGTGAGCGATGACAGTGGAACGCACAATTCTAAAACACACACACACACACACACACACACACACACACACACACACACACACACACACACACACACACACACACACACACACACACACACACACACACACACACACACACGTACACAATCGATCACATGTTCACATTTACTCATGCGAATGGAAAAGTATGCACTGAAAACAGCTTGGCGTACTGTAAGCACACACACACACACACACACACACACACACACACACACACACACACGCACGCACAAGCAAATCGACCTGGGAAAACTCACAAATAAACATTTGTAAGAAAGCGCAGTCACACAGAAGCAGTGAGGCACAGCAGCTGTCAGTGTGAAGGATGACTGGTGAGAGGTGGGTACGCTCACTAAAGCCTCTAATCAGTCAGTAACAGCCACCAACACATGCTGCAGTGAACGGCACACACACACACACACACACACACACACACACACACACACACACACACACACACACACACACACACACACACACACACACACACACACACACACACACACACACCTCCATAACACCATAAACAGTGAGCGTGCTGTTAACCGCAAACCATCACAGAAATACTACAATCAATAAAATCACTGACAGGGAGAGAGGGAGACAGGGCAGGGAGAGGGTGCAGGAGAGAGGGAGACAGGGCAGGGAGAGGGTGCAGGAGAGAGGGAGACAGGGCAGGGAGAGGGTGCAGGAGAGAGGCAGACAGGGCAGGGAGAGGGTGCAGGAGAGAGGGAGACAGGCAGGGCAGGGAGAGGGTGCAGGAGAGAGGGAGACAGGGCAGGGAGAGGGTGCAGGAGAGAGGGAGACAGCCAGACAGGCAGGGAGAGGGTGCAGGAGAGAGGCAGACAGGGCAGGGAGAGGGTGCAGGAGAGAGGGAGACAGCCAGACAGGGCAGGGAGAGGGTGCAGGAGAGAGGCAGACAGGGCAGGGAGAGGGTGCAGGAGAGAGGGAGACAGCCAGACAGGGCAGGGAGAGGGTGCAGGAGAGAGGGAGACAGGGCAGGGAGAGGGTGCAGGAGAGAGGGAGACAGCCAGACAGGGCAGGGAGAGGGTGCAGGAGAGAGGCAGACAGGGCAGGGAGAGGGTGCAGGAGAGAGGCAGACAGGGCAGGGCAGGGAGAGGGTGCAGGAGAGAGGGAGACAGGGCAGGGAGAGGGTGCAGGAGAGAGGGAGACAGCCAGACAGGGCAGGGAGAGGGTGCAGGAGAGAGGGAGACAGGGCAGGGTGAGGGTGCAGGAGAGAGGGAGACAGGGCAGGGAGAGGGTGCAGGAGAGAGGCAGACAGGGCAGGGAGAGGGTGCAGGAGAGAGGCAGACAGGGCAGGGAGAGGGTGCAGGAGAGAGGGAGACAGGGCAGGGAGAGGGTGCAGGAGAGAGAGAGACAGGGCAGGGAGAGGGTGCAGGAGAGAGAGAGACAGGGCAGGGAGAGGGTGCAGGAGAGAGGGAGACAGGGCAGGGAGAGGGTGCAGGAGAGAGGCAGACAGGGCAGGGAGAGGGTGCAGGAGAGAGAGAGACAGGGCAGGGAGAGGGTGCAGGAGAGAGAGAGACAGGGCAGGGTGAGGGTGCAGGAGAGAGGGAGACAGGGCAGGGTGAGGGTGCAGGAGAGAGGGAGACAGGGCAGGGAGAGGGTGCAGGAGAGAGGGAGACAGGGCAGGGTGAGGGTGCAGGAGAGAGGGAGACAGGGCAGGGAGAGGGTGCAGGAGAGAGGGAGACAGGGCAGGGAGAGGGTGCAGGAGAGAGGGAGACAGGGCAGGGAGAGGGTGCAGGAGAGAGGGAGACAGGGCAGGGCAGGGAGAGGGTGCAGGAGAGAGGGACACAGGGCAGGGCAGGGAGAGGGTGCAGGAGAGAGGGAGACAGGGCAGGGCAGGGAGAGGGTGCAGGAGAGAGGGAGACAGGGCAGGGAGAGGGTGCAGGAGAGAGGGAGACAGGGCAGGGAGAGGGTGCAGGAGAGAGAGAGACAGGGCAGGGAGAGGGTGCAGGAGAGAGGGAGACAGGGCAGGGAGAGGGTGCAGGAGAGGGGGAGACAGGGCAGGGAGAGGGTGCAGGAGAGGGGGAGACGCGCACACACACACCGCACCACCACCCCAATCCCATCCTATAGTGTCCCTTATTCTGTCTTTGAATGTTGTCTTCCACAGTGCTACTGTGTGTGGACACACACACACACACACACACACACACACACACACACACACACACACACACACACACACACACACACACACACACACACACACACACACACACACACACACACACACACACACACACACACACACACACACACACACACACACACACACACACACACACACACACCTTCCACATCTATGGAAGGATATCAATTTCAAACCCAATTTCAAATGGGGCAAATCACATTTGGATTGCAATGCACATCAAGTTGAACGGAATGCGAGACCAGATGGAAACATAATGAGCTACCGGAACTCAAAACACAACAATTTGAATAGGAACACTTAACTTTAAATATGTGACATGGTCTGGATTTTACAAACTCAGCAGCCTTGAGAGTGAGAGGAAAAGAAACAAGGGTGTGCATGAGAGACACAGAGAGAGAGAGAGAGCGAGGAGGAGAGAGAGGTCTAATTTAGCTCCTTAAAAACACAAATTTCATAAATCTCATTTTAAGTAATTGGATGCTAAAAAAAAGTATCCTATTTTGAGTGATAATAGGCTTCTTTTGCATTAACTAGGCTTAAGTAGATTCCTTGAAATTAGCCTTTTTGTTCTTATTTCAAGACACTATGTGCTAGAGAGTATAATGCCAGTCAGACAGCCTGACTTATTTTAAGACATCTTATAAAGTGAAATTCACTTATACACTGGCAGCCAGTTTTAACCGCAAGCATGCTTATATATAGAGAGAGTTTGGCCTTAAATTTGACAGGGCATGTTTTGCAGTGCAGGGACAGGGATAGAGAGCATGGGAGAAGGAAGAGGGTGAGGATGGATAGGTAGGCGGGTGGGGGGCAGGAGGGAGGGAGAGAGGGGGTGAGGAGGCAGAGGGGGTGCAGGAGGGAGAGAGAGAGGTGGTGAGGAGGCAGAGGGGGTGCAAGAGGGAGGGAGAGAGAGGGGGTGCAAGAGGGAGGGAGAGAGGGGGTGAGGAGGGAGAGGGGGTGCAAGAGGGAGAGAGAGAGGGGGTGAGGAGGCAGAGGGGGTGCAAGAGGGAGGGAGAGAGAGGGGGTGCAAGAGGGAGGGAGAGAGGGGGTGAGGAGGGAGAGGAGGGAGAGGGGGTGCAAGAGGGAGAGAGAGAGCGGGGGAGGGAGAGGGGGTGCAGGAGGGAGAGAGAGAGGGGGTGAGGAGGGAGAGGGGGTGCAGGAGGGAGACAGAGATGGGGTGAGGAGGGAGAGAGAGAGGGGGTGAGGAGGGAGAGGGGGTGCAAGAGGGAGAGAGAGAGTGGGGGAGGGAGAGGGGGTGCAGGAGGGCGAGAGAGAGAGGGGGTGAGGAGGGAGAGGGGGTGCAGGAGGGAGGGAGAGAGCGGGGGAGGGGGAGGGGGTGCAAGAGGGAGGGAGAGAGCGGGGGAGGGAGAGGGGGTGCAAGAGGGAGGGAGAGAGAGAGTGGGGGAGGAGGGAGAGAGGGGGTGAGGAGGGAGAGGGGGTGCAGGAGGGAGGGAGAGAGCGGGGGAGGGAGAGGGGGTGCAAGAGGGAGGGAGAGAGCGGGGATGGGGAGGGAGAGATGGATACGTTTTCGAGCAGGTGTTTAAAACTGCCCGTGTAAAAATGCAATATACACAATAAAACTGAAAAAAAAAATAGTACAAACCATTCTAAAGGCTTTTGCACACCAAGTCCATATTTTTCGTCGTTCAAAAATAAATACGTCCTCATGTCGTGTCGCTCACGTTTACACACTGACGACAGAACGACATGATGTTTCATTTGCGAATAAAACGACGAACATAATAATAAAACACATCGGACTCAGTGTGCAAGGCTTCTTCTGTGCGTGACAATTTTTTCCGGATGACGGATTAAAAAAATGCAACGGACTCTGTGTGTAAAGTCTTAAAAATGTCAACGATTTCTGATGTTAGTGTCTAAACTACCTCAAAACACAGTGAGGGAATTTCTAACTATATGAGCATCGATCAAAACGGGTTCTATCTCTCATCTCAGACTGGAGTATCATTTCTCTGCTGCCACACCGGAGGCAGCAGGCCCGGCGCTAACGTGAAGAGCTAAGTGATTGCTCACGGCCCAGCATGCATCACTCAGGGCTGTTTGTTAATTGGTCTTCCTCAAGGTTGTTACCATCGTTTCCGACCGCACGCTTTTATTGCATGTAGGGTAAAGGGAAGTTTTGACATTCTCTTTTGCTCCCGTGTCTTGAAAAGATGGCCACCTTGATAAGCCTGCTCTATTTGATGCTCTATAACCTGCTCTATAACCATTTATATAGTTAATAACACATTTTCATTCATTCTCATTAAAATACAATACTAAATAATTTGTGTCCCTAGCGATGGTATATGAATGCCAAATAGTCAAACTGAGAAGCCATTCTCTTACAGCAGCATTGTATTCCCCATTCTTTGTCACTAATGGAGTTTAACTTTGTTAAGCTATGTCGTGTAACATATGAGGAAAGAAGGAACCAAAGGGCCAGGGAAGGAATGAAGGAAGTTATGAGCAAAGGAAGCAAGGATAGATGGATGGACGGACGGAGGGGCGGAGGCGACAAATGACCATAGAGACACTGCGTAACGCGTCATCATTCAGAAACCACGCCCCCTCCACGTGTATTTATGTATCATATAATGAGGATATGGACTGCGGCGTGACAGAAAAAGTGTTATTCACAGAGCGCATGGAGCTTGCCCCGTATGCTCCCGTTATAGCCTGTTTGAGGAGTGTACTCGGTGCGACAGATCTTCTGTGGGCATCCGAATGAAACCAAAGGTATTTGGGTGAGTAAAACATCATATTTTAAGCTGGAAATGAGGACCGTGGTGTAAAAAAACGAAATTCTCCTTTAAAGAGGTGCAGCTGCTTCTATAAGTGACTATGTGTGTTTAAGCACGAGATGTAAGCACCTATAGGCCCCTCCCCCGGCTGTACAAGGAAGTGAGTGTGGAGACGAAGCTAGTGAAACACACTCGCACACATACGCACGCACAGTGCCAGAGAGAAGGGGAAAGGTGGGGGGGGGGGGGGGGGGAGGAGAAGGGTCCGACCGGTGGTCCGACCTGCAGGTTACATGCTACCACATGCCTAAACCTAACCTCCCCCAGACCCTAACCCAAAACCTAACCTCTCCCACCCCCACGCCTAAACCTAAGGTCGACATTGCGGCTTCTAAGGTGAACGACCGCCAGTCCGAATAATGGAAGTTAACGTGCGGAGTGGCAGGGCTTCGGAAAGGCAGACAGTTACCCGACCTGCGCAGCACTGCACCACTTACTTCAACACCTGGGTGTGTGATTCTTCCTTCATCAGGAACCAAATCTGTCTGTCCAATCTCTCCTGTCGGCCTCCACAGAGTACTATCTATCGTAAAAGATATGTAGCTACTATAAATATACTTTAAAGCATTCTCCCCCCAAAAGCCAGAGTAGAGCACCCTCTTTCTATATTTTGATATTTTTTATGTTTCCTGTCCTAGCCAGGCGTCCCTC